>NC_092013.1:3668486-4003986 GCF_042242105.1 Pempheris klunzingeri
GGCTAATCCAAATGATGACATGTCAGAGATGCTCGAGAAATGAAAGATGTTCAAGACCACTTCTGCAGTTTGGTGCACAATTATTTCTGTGTCTGTGTTTGTTAAAAGCAGAGAGGTTGTTATGGTGATGGAATTAGCATATGA
This sequence comes from Pempheris klunzingeri, assembly GCF_042242105.1. Lineage (NCBI taxonomy): Eukaryota > Metazoa > Chordata > Actinopteri > Acropomatiformes > Pempheridae > Pempheris > Pempheris klunzingeri. The sequence continues at coordinate 3,668,631 of NC_092013.1, forward strand.
TAGCTCATGTCTCTGCTTAAGCATGTAGCCTTTTGAATCGCAGCCCACAGGTTACTGGCTGAACGAGCAGTAGTCTACCAGTCTGTAATCTAACCAGAGACCATGGGAAGCTTTGAAAAGCTCTCTAAAAGTATCATTATGAAGCAGAGAGTTAAACATCCCGGTTGTATAATCTCTGCTGCCCTGCAGAGATGTACTGTAGGCCCACTGTGCATAACTCACCTGCTTCGAATAAACATCCACCACCCGAAGATATCTGGTGGATTTCCTGATTTCGTGTGGTGATTCACAGTTTGATTTGCATTTTTTGTTATGCTTTTCCAAGATTATATTAAACTATTGGAATACCATGTGATGCTTTGGCCACAGCGATGGTCCTGCCTGTTATTTTTAACTGATAGCGTTGCACGCTTGGGTCAGGTTCAGGGCTCGCAGAGCTCATTATCGTAGAGCTAGGGTTGATGTTGGCAACAATACAATACCCTCTACTACCTTCAGGGCCCGCAGCATGTTAGATGATATGTGAGGAGGAGTTGGATGAAGGCCTGAACATCAGTGCAGCCATATGTGTGATCAACATAGCAAGCTGCATAACAGTTTATACTACAGAGTAAAGAATCAGCTCGTAATACAAGAATGCATTAAACATTACTTGACATTTGGATGTTTGGTGTGTACAGAGTTCATTTCCATGGTAATCTGTGTGAGATGTTGAGTCATTGAGAAGATCCAAAAACTTGTTGCCATCGCTCTTATATAAAACACGTTTCTCTAAATGATACCTAGCCTAGCCTACTGCAGCATTACAGAGTAGATTACAGCATTTTGTTGTGAACTGTTTGGCCTTTGCTTGTAGGGCACAGTTTATCTATTATCTTGGAGGTCATGAGCACTCCAGTTAGCTTAACCCTTGGCCTTGATAATAGACCTGTTAGCAGTTAGCATCAGCCTTTCCAGTCACTTTTGTGGCAAGCTGGAATTTCTTGCCATAACTTAAATTGAATTTTTAAAACATGGAACTGGAGATAATTATTTGGAAATTGTGAATGGTCTCATGTTTGCTATCACTCTTCAGTATTACAGTATTACAGTATATTGAATGCCTCTCTGCACTCTTGGGAATTGAGTCCTGCACGTCTGATGAAGCCACTTGTTGAACGACCTGGATATGTGTAGTTAGTTACTCACACAGGTGAAGTGCAAGCTGCCATCTTAACACAGCAAAGCGATTACAAGACACAGCTGCACACTGTAAAGTTGAGCCAATATAATCATCTTAATAACTGCATTATAATGCCTTGCTTTAGTATTCCTATCACTGACTCCTTAGCACATGCCTCGCAGTTTTACCCATGCCTCAAAATACTCCTGCAGTTGTGTCACTCTGTGAAATCCCTGTAAATATCTCAATACTGGCACTTCAATCTCAACACAGACAGAAATGCAAAGGAATTGCTAACTTTGTGTTGCTAATAGGAATTAACAGAGAGCAGTCACAGTGTCAGAATGTAAGCTGTGCCCTGCAAGTAGCCTGCTTGAAGATGTGATTTTCGCAATTTTCTCTTTGCCTAATCATCAACACCCCTCCAGTCAGTCACATGTTTAATATGCAGAAGCCACATCCACTTGTCACAGCATTTTAACTGCATGAACTGCACCCGAACAGGAGCAGCAGCAGTTCAGACATGCAGACGAATTCTTGCATTAGAGGTTGTGAAGACATTAGAGAACTGGACAGTGACCATCTACACTGAATCTGCTCTCCCTCTCTCCCTCTCTCTCCCTCTCTCTCTCTCACACACACACACACACACACACACGAGCCAACTGACAAAGAGAGAGAGAGACAAGATCATTTTATTTGCTGGTGTAATTCTATCAAGCAGAGACATCATCAGGAACAGGTCACACACATTGATCACTTGCCTTAAGCCTCCTCCCATCTCCTCTCCTCTCCTCTCCTCTCCTCCCATCTCCTCTCCTCTCCTCTCCTCCCATCTCCTCTCCTCTCCTCTCCTCTCCTCTCCCTTTCTTCTCCTTGAAAGACTTTTAGATCCAATTTGCAGCCCTCTCTCTGCCTGCGCTGCCATCTTTCCCAGCTTCGGTGTTTTCGCCAGCCTGAAGCTCTGTGTGAACTTCTCTTCACACTCTGGAGATTGTATCCGAGGTTCCAGGGAGAAATGGGGCAAACAGGGGATAATATGTTGACAGTATGTGTCCTTTTTCACCATTTTATAGAACACATGACGCACGGTATACATATATATGTACTTCTGTGTGTGTGCAAGTGGATATGTGAGTGCGAATGCAAGCTTGAGCTTCCCCCCCCATTTTCAATAATCTTACCACACACAACCACAAGTCAGAAGCAGGGCCCTTGCAGGCTGCATTCTAAATACTCTCAAGGCTAGAGGCAAAGCAACATGAATTTCAATGAATTATTAAACAGGATTATTTATTTACTTCCTCTGCACCCTGAACCACCTAACTGGCAAATCTACATAGCATTTTTTCGTACCTGTGGCACATTTGTATGCATAATTTACTCTCACGGCTGAATATTTTCTTTAGGATGTCGAGTTTAGTCTATTCTCTGTACACCTTTGGGAATCAGCCCAGTGAATGTCAAATTGTGTAGTACTGTAATTCTAATGGACTTTGATTGTACATTGCGCCGCACTTAGCTGCATGAAGAGATTGATTTTGAAATATCAATTAGCATAATTCGTTTTGTGGCCATCGTATGGCGCCTCTGAATTTTGGTTAGTTTTAGATTGATGACATTGTGTGAATCAAGTGGTATTGTTCTGGTGTGCCAAATGTATGTGTGTGTGTGTCTGTGTGTGTCAGACTATGTTGGCTGTGGGAGAATGAGATGAATAAGCGAGCAGAGGACTGGAGCCCTGCCAGCCCGTGAGACTCCGACGCACTGCAGATGAGCCAAACCTCCATCCATTCACATGGGGCTCTTGATGGCAGGGTGACGACATGCTCCCACTGTCGCTGCGTCTGTCAGAATTGGTGTGCTGCTTTATGTTGATGCGTACTGTAATTCTCTAGCAGATATTGTTCCATCTTAAAGGCATGATTACAGTGAACCTCATCAGCCAGCAACCTTGGTGTTATTATGTTGTTCAATTGAGAAAATCTTACCAATCTTGTGGTAAACATCATTATGTATTTATAAAACCCTGCCTTGGGTCATTAACGGCACAGCACACATCAAACATGGTATTTTGATAAATAGCTTACACACTATGTGTAAATGAAACACAGCGTGTGAGACCAACGTAAATAGCACGAATCAAGGTCAATTAAATGGCAGCTAGTTTCCTGCTGTCTGAACCAACCTGAACACGTCTTTAAGTTGCCATTCATCCAGTGTGGTGAAGAGTTGGTGCGCGGTCAGAGACATAACCACTGCAGTGATGGAGGATCCAGCAGGAGGGCCGTTAGATTACAGCAGGAGCCTCCTAATATTGCTGCCAGGGGTGCAGCATTTGCCCGATAACAGTGTTGCGAGTGTTTTGTATCAGGACTGAATCGGTTAATGAATGGACCCCTCAGGGCTAATAAATGCACATGAATTGTGATGTGTTATGCAGGTTTTCTCCATAAAAAACTACCAGTCAGGTACAGACGCAAGGTTTATCATTATTGAGGAAGTCTCGTCAATTTACTGCAAGAATATTTATGCGCTTACATTGGAAGCATATTTTTTTTTCATGGGAAGAAAAAACATTCTTGTGGCTCAGTGAGTATTTAGCCGGCCAGCATTTGATATTCAAATCAGATGCTCTCCAGTGCATACTGCACTGTATACTGTAGGAAATGAATTTAATGGAGATGTAAATACACGCACAATAAAAGTGTTAAGTAAGGAGTTTCCAAATAGTCTTTCACCTGTCAGCGTCTCGATCCGAAAGTTATATTTTGAATGCGAGATCAGAAGTCAATTTCGGTGTAAAAGATATGCAAAATGCCGAGAAGAAAAAGACAAAAGCCAAGCGCAAAATAGTTTGCTTTTGGATGCGACCCCAGAAAACAATTTTCAGAGGGAGTGAAAAGGCAAAAAGTCAAACATGCCCTCCCACACATAGGAAAAAGCAAACTTTGGTACAGCTGTAGTTGCATGGCAGCACATGGCTGCCACCATGACAGAAAAATCTGCTTCTTCATCCATCATAATGAGAAGTTTATGACCAGGAGTTTTCCCTTTTTGTCCTCATAGCACGTTCTAATTTCCCCCCAAGTATTATGACAAACCAACATATTTAATCCAATATAAAGAAAGTTCTCTCATTAAAATGACATAGCACCATCTCGCTTTAATAAGTCACTTTAATTCCCCAAAAAGACGAGTTAGCACGATGTCATCACGAGACACAGTCACACGGTCCAGTCAGAGCTTAATATTAAGGCATTACAGTCATTGGAAATCAATGATTTCAGCATGTGTAATAATACACTATGGTAAATGTTCTCAGAAAGAAAACACTGTTAAAGAAGGCTTTGCACATTAAGAAAAACTTTAAGAAAAGTTTTTACAGTTTGAAGCTTTTAAAAGCTGCCGTGTAGATTTGAATCCAGTCGCTGCTGACGAATGTATTCTCATTACAAAGCTCTGATTTTTTAAGAATCTTTGCACACTCATACTTTACCATCTACTGTGCTCTATAATGGCAGGATCTTGCCGTTCTTTACACCAAGCGCGCTTCTCTGAATTATTTAAATCATTCATTTTCAGTTTCTCTGGTGTCCATAGGCTACATTGTTCTTTAATTATGCTTTGTCTCGACCTTGTTTTCGCCAATTCTTATCATTACGACATAGTAAGTTATTTCTTTTTTTATAAAGAAAAGCTCCTTGTTGCAACAAGACAGGTTTGTATGTCGTTACAGTGGGAAAAGTTCCTTGTTATGGTAGAACAAAAGCGGCGACCTTGTGAAAACACTGTGTCATCATTATGAGAGAAACTGAGCAGATTATTTTCTCCTCATGATGACAACAATACGCCGCAGTAGCAGTCACTCTTCTTCTTGTGCCCGTGCGCTTGTGGCGAAGAAAAAGGAAAGTTTCATCTGATTGCCGAGTTTCACTCAGCTGGTGCAAAGCAAACCTCTGACCTCTCCCTCTCTCCGGCCAGTCGGGCCAAGAGGGTTCCTGCCATCATGTCCCTCACATGTACAGCATGAAGTAGAGTGGAACCACAGGAGGCAGTTTGATGAGTGAGCTGCTATGTCTGACGGTGCTGAGTGTGGGTCCCGGGGTCTGGCAGGGGCCTCCCAGGGGGGGCCTCACCTCTGAGCTACCCACTCCTGAATGTCTCTTTGAAGTGCTGGGGGAAGGTTAAGTGCTGACAGGCTGTATAATGGCTTCCTCAGGTTATGTTATGTTGGGGGAAAGAGCTATGCCGCGTTGTCATACGTAGTCTTGTAAATGCTGCTGAATCAAATCCGACTGAGCCACGCTGAGTGCCGCAGTGCTCGGGTTACATGGCCAACATAATCATCGGAGAAAAGGAATTATTGAGGTCTGTGCTGCACTGATGCACTCTGACATAATAGAATGTAAGGATGTTTGAGGGAAGTTGCATTAAATGCCTCACAGAGCCCCTCCCTTTCATCACATGGCCACGCACTGCGCCATCCACGCCTGGGCCGAGGCAGAGGAGGGCTGCACCGATGACATGCTGTCTTGTAAAAACGGGGTGAAGAGCTGAGCTGGGCGAAAATCAGCAGACAACAGCCTGCTGCTTTTTCTACGTCCACCTCTCTCACAGTCTCTCTCTCTGTCTCTCACAGTCTCTCTCTCTGTCTCTCTCTCCTCTATACATTTGCCTCACACTTTTACATCATCATTTTTCTTCCTGCCTTGCTATTTGACATTTACCCCTCTCCTCATTATTCACCCCTCTCTCTGAATGCTCTTTGGTGTGGTCTCTTGTCTAGCTTGTGTTGAACCTTTCGGTACCTCCGCTGCCTATTTTATTTGTTTTACTGAATCAAGGCCACAACAGTGAGCTCTGACGGGCCTCTCCATCATGCTCGGCCTAGTGATTGATCTCAGATGGGCTTCGGGAGACTAAGGACTTACAAAACAAACAAACTGTGAGCACACAAGATGCGTGTGAAATGTCTCGCACACAGCGGCGATAGCTGACGTCAAAGGTAAAAGCTAAATTGTGACAGTTACTGTAAATTAATAGAATTTCGTCTGTCTTGCCCACGGTTTGATTAAGATGAAACAATTTGTAGCACGTTTCCCTGCTTTAGATGTGAGCACTCACAGTAAAAGCCCTTTTATTCACACTTATTTAGATTAGGCTCCATCAGCCCATTAGCATGGATGCTGTGGCCCCTTGGCATGAGCTCTACTTTTGACATCCAACTCAATCATTTATGCCGGCCAGTGCCAGTGTCCATGTCCAGCAGAGAAAGATGGCACATGGGCAGGGGGCCGGCAGCCTGCTCCTCAGACAGCCTCACTACATTTGTACTAATCTGCACAGCGCTCTATAAATCACACATTGTGTGACGTAGCGCGGCGTTAACTGCTAACATTGTCTGCAGTTTTTACAACTCTCTAAACCAGACGATTGTGATTTATCAAGCTCTTTCAGCGTCATTACAAAAGAGGAAACCGCCTCGGCTACCTCTGTTTGATTGCTACACATGTGAAATGGGATCCAAACTGCACCACGGTCTGCTTCCATTTACACAGAGGGCTCCATTGATGAACAAATGATAACAGTGAGATCTCAGAAGGATGCCTGAGTAACACGGTTGGCTCAGTCGACAGGCGCGTTGGGCCGCGATGACAAAGCGTTCAGAGTGAGCGCTGCACTGAGGAGTAGGTGCATGCAGGACAGAGGGCTCGTGTCTCACGCATGTGGGACAGTGGAGAGCGATGAGAGGGAACCAGTGGGGAGACGAGGAGGGAGGAAGACGCTGAGGCGGAGAGTCAGGGGTGCACAAACTGTCACTGGTTATCAGACACTACTGAGTGTTCCCTCCTCTCGCTTTCTCTCTCTGGATTTATCAACTTCCCTCTTCCTTCCCATTCTTTTCTCTTCACACTTGCCTGACTTTGCTCTATTTTCTATTGTTCACTGGTGCTCTCTGAACTTTCGCCCCTGTGGCCTCTTTCCTGCATAATGTTATTCCATTAACAGTAAGCCACTTCATTCAGATCATTCAGAGGAAGCCTGCTGAGGTCGACTGTGCTGAACTTGAATCATACTTCTGCCAATTTTTTTTCATAATTACATTCAAATTGGCTATGGGGGGGGGGTGCTCTTATTGCAATATGATGTGTATTCCCTTTGCTTTCTCATTATCGTTGCTTGCTGAAATGCCACCAAATGCGACATTTAGACCATCCGAAGCACTGTTTTATTGCTGTGAAAAGGGTTTGGAGTCTACATGATTAAATTGCGGTAGTAATTCTCAGTGTACATATGAAGTCTGATCGTGTCCACCAGCTCCTCAGGAAGTGTTGAATCGGGGCTATTCTGGGAGTGGAATGTCAATTCCTTTCAGGGTGAAAGCCATCGGTAACTGAAACACTAAATCATTACTCTCTAATTGAATTGGAGTTGTACTATTTTTCCTGGTTATTTGCTGGAACAACAGAATTACTCCTCATCAACGCGGGCATGTCAGCGAGCGAGTTAGTGAGGGAGTCAGTGGGGGTGAGGGAGACAGAGAGAGAGTGAGGTCATGAAATCCCGCCTGAATTGTCCATCCCCGAGCTCTGTGCATTAATGAATGAGCAGAACTCGCCCGTCACTCTGGAACTGGAGCACACACACACACACACACATACACACACACAACAATAGCCCTTTCCCTTATGAGGAGCGCGGTGCAGGAGGGCTTCAATTTGCTTCTCCTCTCCCACAGAGCTTGGCATTCAGTAGAGCGTTCCTTATTCAGAGAAAGCATCCGCGGCAAAATAAAACTAGTGCCATCTGCTCCATCTCCCTTTGCTTCCCGCCACAAAGCAGATGATTATCAACTGGAGCCTGCTCAGCTTCAGCGGAGCACTGGAGCATTTCAGCCAGCAACTAAAATATCAACTGTCTGAATTTGGAAACTTTTGACAAGTTACAGGCTTCCTGTTTTGCTCTTAGATTCTCTGTAATGTGCTTGTTCTCTGCACACATGGTCCATTGACTTTTTTTTTTTGCAGTGCAGCACACTCTGAAATACCATGTATAATTACATTTTATGTAACACGCTGAATGCAGGCGTCTGTATTCTCCATAATGATCAGAAATACCATGGCGATAACAGGCCGCACTGCTTCCTGTGACAGTGTGCGCTTTGAAGGCTGATATTTTGCCGCTTTCCTGCTCCGTTAGCACAGACGGACGTTTATGGCCAAGTGACAGCCAAAAACAACAAAGGACACTAGAAATGGAGACCATAGGGGTCCATTCATACCCTCCCGTGCCTGTCTTTATGGAGACTATTCTGTCTCAGCAGGCAACTGTGTCACATGTAGTGTACAACCAAGAGAGGTGCACACAAACAGACCACTAGCTGTGGCTACACGTGTAACCTCTAATGACTGAATATGCCTGGTGAGTGATTTCTACATTGGCGAGGGTCTTAAAGATAAGTCCTTAAATATTCTACATATTTCTTAGACCAACCCTGAATAGATCCTACTAACAAGTGCTGTCTGTGTAGCCGAAGCCCGACATACTGTAGCTCTGTGCCATCCGTTGTTGTCCAGCTACTATTAAAAGCGAATCAATGAGCCACACTGTTACTGTTGCACTGGATGAAATGTCCCTTCATTACAATTCATGGGCACTGTAGTTCATTTTCAGTCAGTCAAACATATAGCACAAAATCAGGCTCGCTAGTGCACCTAATTTGCCAAAGTAGTCCCCAACAAATGCACTAGTTCCTCCTGTTTGAGTAACTTTGCTTAGAAGTACAGTGCCCAGCTCTTTTAGCCAATGGATGTGCGTCTGTCCGAGGCTACAGCCTGTCCGTCCTTGGGAGCTGGATCTCTCCTTCACTGTGGTGCTCCCGGAGGTTTCTCTTTTCCCACTGGGTTTTTTGAGTTTTTCCTTCCCGAAGAAGGAGGGTCATAAAGGGCAGGTGATGCCTCGGACTGATCCATTGGCCTCATCGACTGCTGGACTCTCTATTAGATTTGTTCGCTTACACTTCTTGTTTATTTCAGTGAACTTTGTAAAGCACTGTGAGACAACTCTGTAGTGATATTGGGCTATACAAAATGAATTGAATTGAATTGAATTTTAGGAAACTCTTCAGCCTTTCATGACACATTTTTAAATATAATCAAGAATGAATAAACTTGTAATGTAAAGTAATGGATAATATGTCCAAGTTATTGATGCATAACAAGTAGCATGTCATGCTGTGGGTGGGTGAGCTAATTTGAACTACTCTGTATTCTGCAGGGTAGTTACAGCCATAAAAATGCATTGTATTTCATTTGTTGGCTGTATATTTGCATCAAACGTAAAAAAAAAAAAGTAGCTCAATCTGTCAAATAACTGTAGTGAAGTAATAATTCCCTCAGAAACGTAACAGAGTAGTTGAAGTAGACAGTGGTATAAAATGGAAAGTACAAGTTTTTCAAACTTTCAGTAGTGTTTTGAGTTTTGGGGTGTACAAATGTATTCATTGTATGTAGCACATTCATTGACTCTCTCCCTCTCTCTGGTTCTTTCTGTTGGATAATAACAACAGACCACAAAGAATGAGGGAGATTCCTTGGTGCAAACATCAAATGAAGCATCATCTACTGTGGCATTCAATATGAAAGCGCTCTCTTCTATGCAGATCGGTGCCATTCTCTTTGCATGTCACCCTCACACTGTGTGAGACAAGTGTATGTCCTGCCTGTCATTGTACATACAATGTCCACCCTATCACAAAATGGATTTTCAATAGAAAAGACTCCCTCCCCTCCGCCGTAATCCGATTTGCAGCCTATTTGTATGCCTTATAAAAGCCTTAAAGTCTGCCGCTTGGCTTGGCTAGTCTTTTTTTTTTTTTTTTTAACACTACAGATCTGGGCGACAGAGATGACATGAGGACAGGGAGAGAAAGTAGAGCAGAGAGATAGAACAGGGATGAAGACATGGAGGGACAGAATGTAACACAGCGAGGCAGCCTCGCAGAGCGAAAGAGACAAACCAGCATGCAGACAGGAGGACGCACAGCCACTGCATAGTCTACACAGTCTCCCCACTGCTGCTGTTTTTCTCCCAGACTGAGGAGCTTAAGCTGAATAGCTTAAGCAATAATTTATCTACCATTCATATGAAAAATGGAACACATGCCAACAGACCATAGCACAAATAGCACAATTGTACACAAACACAGAAAAACAGAGATGGGAAAGATTACAGACAAATCGTATGAGGGGGGATTTCACAGTGAATCAATTATCGGTGCTTCCATCCGTGTCAGGCAGGATCATGCTACGAGGTGAGCCAAAAGGATGGCAGGTTACAGGGATTAGAGCTCACAGCGATGAGCTGGAGGAACAAGACAGCCACAGATGTAGGAGGACGGCCGCGAGTTTTTAGGCAGGTCAGGCTTTGAGGAAAGAAAGCTGTGGACCATCAACAACGCGCAGGCCGCTTGTGTAGACGCTGTTCCAACAAACTGCAGCACGTTTAAACCTGTCGATGTCTCGTTATGTCGCGCTGCAGTGCCTCCTCTGATAATGCCAGGTGAAAGAGCCCAGGCTGGGCCCAGTACGTTTCCAGCTGTCACTGTTTGTGTTATTAGTGGAACTCTGGAGAAACAAGAGTGGGGATTTAGAGGAGTGGCAGCTTTGCTCCAAACCATGAGGAGGCACCTCACTGAAGCTCTCTGCTGCCAATCTCCCTCCTTAAGGTTCAGTGTGTGTGTGTGTGTGTGTGTGTGTGTGTGTGTGTGTGTGTGTGTGTGTGTGTGTGTGCGGATGATTGCACATGTGTGAAGACACAGTGGGAACACATCGCTTTTTGCATGAGGCTCACATTCATCAACAGTTCATACTAGAGAGTATAATTAAAAGCTTGCTGTGTTTGTAATTACCCTGTAGCACCTGTTCCCACCCTGCATGTCTCCTCTGCCCACAATGCTGCACTCCCCATCACATCCTCTCATAGGTGATGTGGATGCTCAGGGGCACAATTCATTCTTTAAAGTTAGATGAGATTCATAAAGTTGAGATTTGAGTCATTAAATCAAAAGAGTCATTAAATGGGATCAGAACATGCATAAATGAATGTGGGGGCAACCCAAAAGCAATAGAAATGCAAATATTGAAGGGCACAAATATTTAAATATGACTAATCTAATATTTATCCCGTTGATACTCGGAAAGGCAGGCGGCTCCGTGGAGAAGCGGCAGTGTGATTTCACATACGTAAATATGTTCAAATACCTGCGCACACACATGTGCACGTTTAATTCTGTGAGGACAAGATAAATCAGGACCGCCGGCTACCCTCTAAAGAGCCCTGCATCTCTAATGAGGTGTGTGTGTGTGTGTGTATGTATGGCCTTTAAACAAATATGTGTGAGGGCGTGAGAAAGCTTTTCACTCAAGTGCCCCTCTGATGCATAGGGACACCTTCATTTGGTGTCTTTGACGAACTGCAGCACCAATTGGAGGGCCCCTGAAGATTCAACCTGGGACAACGGCAGACTGGCTTGTTGAGTCAGGAGCGCCCCAGGGAAAGGAAAGAGAGGGAAGATAGTGTGAGACCAGTTGAATTAAGGGAATAGGGATGAACTCCAAGGTGATGTTTCATTATCTTAGGCATTACCCACCAGGGCTGCTATTTCTCCCAGCCTTTTGTCTTTCCCTGCTCTTGTCGGATACAGCCGGCTGCTGCAGTGCAAGGGACAGGAAGGTTATGAGGGCGAGAACAGTGAATCAGCACGGCCTTTAAAGGGGTTTCCCACTGAGTTACTGATGCACATTTATAAAGTTAAGCGAAAAAACGCAAATGCTGAGATATCCTGACTTTCAGTCCCTTGTTCCAAAACAATGGATCCTACATTTCCCGTAATGCAACTTAATAACAGCTTTCATTAGCGCCTCTCTGCCTGGTAATCTCCACACCTCCAGTTTGTAATGCTGGCTTTCTGTTTGAGATTTGTAGCCTCCAAATACCCCTCGTTACACCATCAGGGTAATTTTCTTTTGGAGACTTTGGAGTGCTCCCTCCAGAGCCAAAGAAGACATTAAAGGCAGATTTAGTGGTGCTCCTGATGAGTAAACTGAATTTGATATGTAAAAAGTGCCCCTTTTAAGAAATGACAGGGTCAGTGGTTAAATGAAAATGACAAGGAAGAGGAGGCAACGATGGGAAAAGGTGTTGATTAGGAAGAAAGCAAAGCAATGGAAGGAGCACGGGCACACAAATGATTTGAAAAGGTGTATTGACTCCATCACTCTTCAGGTCAAACCAATTTTGTCGTGTCACTGACTGACAGTAAATTCTTCCAGAAACCTATAAGGTCAAAGGTGGATGAGTAATGACTAGCCAGCACAATTAACAAATGGATAATGGCTCCCACCTCCCACCTCCCCCCTGATCTGATGGCTTTGCAAAGCAAAGCCCAGTAATGACACTAGTTTCATTCAGGCCACAGTGGGAATTTCTTTCAGCTGTCTAGCATGATAATGACCATTTGGCCCATTTCCTCTCTTTTATCAGGCCAAAGCTCTCTTTTTGTCTGGGACAAAAAGGTAAAAGCGTCTCCTCACAGGGTCTGATTGAGGACCGCGCTCACACTAAGCTGACTACATTTTAAAACACATGTTTTCCTCTGTCATCCACATGAACATGGTGTTTTTTTCTCACCCCAAAACAACACTTGCGAAAATGTCCCATCGTAGTGTGGATGGAGAAAATGAGGCTTCACCAGCATGATGACATACAGATTCACAGTACGTGTGTAACAGGAATGTTTGGAAGCGAACTTGACTCGGACGCGTCCAACTGTCTATCGTGTGATTCTGATATTCCAAACGAGGGATCACACAGAGGTTGTGTTGGCTAAACTGAAACCCCACATAAGACCCCTGTGAGCAGGAGGCAACAGAAGGAAGGTTTAGCCTGCTAAGACCAAGAAGAGTTGGGCTGTCTGTCACACTTCTTACCAGGCGATGGCTTTAATGCACAGCTTTGTTTTTTGGCACTATAGAGAATAAGAATAGATGTGAATTATTTTTGTGAGTCAGGGTGAGCAGAGGTTTTCTGAAGGGCCCTGAAAACCTGTGGATACTAGCAGTTCTAACATGTTTTTCAGCTCGCCTGTAATACACGTGTACGTAGCCTGAGATAACACCTGATGAGACTTCTTGTATTTCAGGTCAGTGTTTTGCGCCTCAGTTTTTCTTGTTTGCCTTGCTGAGAGCAAATGAGATAAACCAGGGACAAAACAACACCGGGGGTGTGGCGTTTGAACAAGCTTGGCAATTAAATGTGTCTGACCAGACTAAATGCAAGCCCTCAATATTAGCAAGCTGCTGAGGGAAGACAGCCACTCTCATTGTTGAAGCTCGCCGCAGCCCTGGGAGGGGGGGAGGGGAGGGTTGATCAGGGTGAGGACTATCAAGTTTATACAGGGATTGAATAGAAAATTTGATAAAAGCAACAAGTGTGACCCCACTTTATACCAGGCCGCGTTTATCCTTCAGATTGATGGAAGAAGGTGCGGAGAGGTGCCCCGGGAGGCCACGAGAGAGAGATGGCGAATAGGCAGGGGAGGGGGGGGATGAAGCAGGATCCCCACACAAAGCCCAGCATTATTTTAGTGGCCCCCCCCCCCCTCTCCTGTGGGAGACTTGGCTGAATGCGCTTCTCCAGGAGCACAACTCAAGGCACCAGTGCTTAGCTGTTCATTTATCTGAATAACAAGTGGAATGAGGCAGAGAACGAAGCAGAATCGGTGCAGGTGGGGAAATAGTGTCTGTACACAGACACACAGGTTACTGCTGCGACAGGGAAAATTTAACAGATGACATTGTACACTATAGTGAACATGTGCCTCTCCCGGGCAACCAGTCTAACCAGTAGCGTTGATCTTATTTAGACCAGTCGTGGGGTTATAAAGAGGTGAAGAGCTCCTTTTGGGGGCTCTCTGGGATTTGATGTAAGAGCTTTCCTCTGCACTCACCCTCCACTGTAGATCCAGTTGACGTTTGCAAATTGTTTTAGCCTCTTGGCTTGGCTGGCATCTCCCTGGCCTTCCTCACTTTCCTACATTAAGCTGGCAGCAGCACAGGAACGGCTGCCCTACTTCTAGCTGTCAGTGCTTCTTTACACTGTTTTAGTACGTCGCACCTGTATTTTGACTTTTAACATGCACCTACTGGTGCCAGCATTAGAGTCATTAAAGACACGCTGCATTACATAACATGTATTGTACTCCCCTATGGTCTCACCTTTATTGTAAGATCTCATTCTGCTGATTTATTGAATATTTCTTTGAAAATCTCCTGCTAAGAATCCTTAAAGCAGCCCTGATTCCCAGGTCAACGTGTAGTTAAGAACCCAGGTGAAGACTGCTGAATTATTCTCCTCTAGTTCGCTCACATCAAAGGCAGATTTTTATCAGTTGCTTTCCAGTCGCCCCTGGCCATGCGTTTAAGCAACGCCACAGTCAGTAGAAAGTTCTGTCAGCTGCTTGAGAACTCCATATTATCTCCTGCTGCAGCTGCATCACTCAGCCTGGCTGCAGCCACTGCCAGGAGGCGGTACGCTTGCATAGTATCCTATTGCAGCCCCTTGCGTGCTCCCTACGGCCTGGACGCCTGTTAGTACACTGGCAGGGAACAAGCGCTTTAGCCCACCTAAGAACAGGTGATCCTTCACAGATGGAAGAGGCTGCACCCAAGGGAATTCACGCTCTATCGTTTGCATCTTTGGCTCATAAATCTTTTATAAAGGATGTCAGTTTTGCTTACACAGAGGGGAGGCGAATGCCCCTCAGGACCAGGATGAAATACAGGTACAAAAGGCTTCTGCAAGCTTTACTTGGTTTGTGTGTCTGCTTGCATGTGTGGGAGAGAGCAACTTTCTTTGTGTGCTTTCACGCCACTATTCTTGATCCTAATTTGATGCGTGTCCCCTCTTAAATGTGCTTATTATGTGTTACAGCATATTTACCATACTAATGGCGGTGAACATTCACATGCAAATGAGTGAAGGCCAAATCCCCCTCACATTACACTGGATTCCTGAATCCCTTAGTTTGGAAATGTATTCTAACACAAAGTATTATACTTTGCTGGAGTAATATTTTACTGCACAAAGGCTGCAGTGCGTGCACATTATTCATTGTCAGTGACATATTTAGAAACACATGCATTTAGCTGGAGACAAACAGAATGACAAAACAGATTCCATTTAAGACTCTTAGCAGCGTGCAAACACAGAATCTTCTGCCTTCACTTCTCCGCCGCTCCGTCTTTCTTTTTTCCCTCCATCTTTCTTTTAAAAGAGGTGATGGCTCATGGACAGTCTGCTGTATCACGGCTCTAACTGCTTATGACATCAACACTGTTAGCTTTGATCTAACCTCCTCTGGCAAATGGCTTCTTTCTTTTTTTTTTTTTCCTGAGGCCCAGCAGTGAAATTTAACACATTTAATATGAAAACAGGACAGTCAGACAGTCGCACGGATGCACAGACATACAACCAGCTTGTACTTTTCTCAGCTTTTTTTTTATTCTGTCAACACAACATTGCAAACAAGCAGCTAGCCTTTCTAACTTTTGCAGTTGTTTTGATTTGGGGTTTTTTTTTTCACGTTATACATATTATGAATATCTTAAGACCAACGGCAGACTGTTGAGAACAATACAGATTAATGTTGACAGATGTATCCTTGTTCACAATGAAGTCACACATCATACCAATAAGAGGGAGAATGTGAATGCAAGACATGTATGAGTTGAACTGCTCTGGATCTTCCTGTAAACGTTAATGTGCATTCGTGCACGAACAGATCCGGTGGGTTCCCTTGATAATTTCCGCCACCCTGAAGTCATTGTTGCCATGTAATTGTATTTGTGCAACTCACCTGTTTGCAGGGGGAGTGATATTGGCTCTGTAAATTGAATTATGTCGTTTATTCCACCACTAATGAGTGATTTAATGATATAAGTGTGCTGGGCTAATGCCAACCTGCGGCCATAAGGAAACTCAGGCAGACTTGCCAGCCAAATGAACGCCATTATTGCTCACATGCTGCATGAATGGAGATGATGAACAGGAATTAATCACACAGTCTTCACTCCAGTGTTCTGTTTGTTTCTTCAGTTTCTCCCTCGCTCTCTCCCCGTCTCACGCCCCGTCACACACCCTCCTCGTGTTGAAGTTCATTGCACTCATCACCGTCTCTGGCCAGGTCTCTGCCTCTCTCTCTCTCTCTCTCTCTCTCTCTCCGTTAGTTTTGCCAGTCTGTCTTCTTCCATAATTTCTTCTGTTCTTTTTCCAAAGCCTCTCTCTGCCCTCACTAATCTATCTATCTGTCTATCCATCCATCCATCAAAATTACCCACATTTCAATGTAATAATATTGTGCCTTATAGTCAGGCGTGGCGGGGGGAAGTGAAAACACATCAGCTGTATTACAGATGGACGTTAGTTACTTTGCCAGGATATTACAAGCCTTAGGCCACCCATAGCGTCCAAATAAACTGCTACCAGATGAAGAGAAATGCAATGCTTTATTATCATATTTCCCTCAAGCCCTTCAAAGCAATTTTACTCTCATCATGCTCCTGTAAACATATGTTGGATTTTGACTGTATGGTATTGAATGATTAGCAAATATGCAAGTTTCAGATCAATATGAGTGCATTATGCAATATGCTTGAGAGAAGCAGCAGGGGTCGACTAAGCAGAGGGAACTAAAAAGTATTTTTTCGCCATCCAACCTTAAAGCAACAGAAAGGGGCTCAGTAATACATCTTTTTCTCTGTTGAGTTGAAAGGAGAAAGAGAGTAAATGACTATTGATTGGAAGGCTGCAGGGTTGGGGTTCGTGGCCTGCTAACTGCTAGTCTGGCTGAGTGGCTATTATTAGCATTGCTCAGCATGTCGTGCACGACCCAGGTAAGTGGCTGTCCCTGACAAATGCTGTTTGCCAGCCCAGTCCATTATCTGTGGGGAGTAGGATGACCGCTGGGCCTCACTGCTAATATGCAAGTAGATGCTTATCAGTTCAAATTAAGAGGAGGCCCTCCCAGAGACCAAGGGATGTAATTGTTTTTGACAAGCCGAAGCCCCGCAGTCATGAACCCTCCAGAGAGAAAATGAATGCACACACTCACATTGGTGTAGACGGAGGGTTACAAGTGAGGGTTGGTAGAGTGGGGTGACCACTGAGAGATGGCACATTCCAGTGGGTTGTTATTAAGGTTAATAGGTTTCGTCTGAGGGTCCATCTCAAGGACGGAGATAAGTTTCTTTTCCCGAGTGTGCGATCTCATACGGCATCGGATCAGAACGTTGTCACGGCAGGGAATTAGCTGAAATTTTTGATTTCAGAAACTGTCAACGGTCATCTAACTTCCTGTAACAACTTAGAGAAGTGAGAAGATTTATTCCAGGGTCCACATTTGTGTGTCAAGTGCCTTTTAAATGCAATTTCCTTGCAGAAGCTCAACCGATTCAACCAGCTCTTAAAAAGGCACTTGATTATGCTGCTCTACTTGCTACTTGACTGAAGCGACTTTAAATGTAAAGCTCTACGTTTGCAGTGTGGAGATGTCTGACTTAACAATTCACGAGGAACAAAATGGAAAATTACCTGTAATTTCCCTGACATGTTTATGCAATAGACAGATGCAGTGGAGCAAATAAATTGTTAAGATCGTTCGTTTGAATACATCTCCATCTGAGAGACGGGGTTTAAATGCTTCTGTTTCCGAACTATCACGCCCCACTGTGAGGGCAACAGTCTAAAACAGTATGTATTTAACAGATGACCCTCATGAATATCCATTCCTCTCAGTCTTTGAAAGGTTATGCATTTTTCAAATGTTATTTATGCAGTATTTGCACTTTATGAAGTAGTAAAAATACAGAGGCAACTTGTGAGTTTAATAGTTTCACATCAGAGACCACAGAGTTTCTAGTCTGCGTTTGTATCTGTCCTCCTGCAGTGTGTCTGCCAGAGTTATTCAGCCCCAGAAGTGTCTCGTAAGTTCAGTTTAACACAAAATGAACTGAGACAAAGCCATCTGTCAAACGGCCAAGAAATAGTGTCACCTCATGTCATGTTAGAAGATGGAGAGCACAAAAAAGACAAGAAAAATGCAGCAGGAGAATTTCTTGCCGTGGTCCCAAACCTCGCTGCTTCCAAGAGCTTGACAGGGTCTTCTTGTATCTGGCCTTATGTGATACATATGACAGCCACAGACACAGTAACGCATATTGTACACCAGTATTCCCACTTGCCTCGGGCTGCAAAATCAAAGTGCTAAGAGTGATCCGGTTGTTGGACATGAATTCCTCTGACAGCCGGTCCCTCAGGGAGATGGGTTTACTAATTGTTGGTTTTTACTGGCTATTGTACACTCCATTTGCCAGTATTTATGGCACAGAAAGACGGGGAGATAGCTACAGCTGGTGCTCACAGAGACGGGACAAGAAGGGTATGTGTCTCGGAAGATTGCACATAAGTGCTGTTTGAGGTGTTGCTGTAGAGTTACAATGGAGATGAACAGCAGGAGTTCACTTTGGAAGGAGAAGGAGACAAGAAATGATAGACTGATCAGATGGTGTAGTTGCCCAATGTGACATTTCCAGCATGCACACTGCTGTAGTCATGGTCGTTGCTGTGGACCATGGGTACAAAACCTCAGCTCAGGGTTATCACTGAATTTTAATGTTGATGCATATAGTTTTTTATTTTGCTTTCTGCGCTCACTAGAATTCCTTTTGATACTTCAATGCCAGAAAAAAAAAAGACTTTTCCTTGGAAAACTTTGTTGAAGTTGCTTTTGCATTTAAAGCCATATGGTTGGACCCTGATGCAACCTGTTCAGCTGAACATGAATAGAAAAGTTATGTAGCCGGAGACGTCGTTAAGGCCGAGGGTGAATGTTTCTACAGCTTTGAATTGAACACACTTGTTGATTTTTCTTGCTGTCGAGTGCTCTGAAGTGGTCTTCTGTGGGTGTCGCGCAGCGTTGGTGATTTAATAATGTCAACTAATTGAAAGTGTTTTAATAAATTGCTGAGCATCAATTATTGTGTTTTTTTTTAAATTCTTTCATAGTAAAAAAAAAAACAGGTAAATAAATACAATCACATGGTATCTGTCAAACATTTCAGCTGTTTTGTAGCTGGTTTTGTTTTGAAAATATTGACGGTTGATGGATTTCTAACTGCTGTGTCACAACAAAATGCTTACAAATGCAACCTAACATTATGGTGTACACACACACACACACACACTCACACACACACCAAACAGCATCACTAACAGTTGGTGTCGACACTGAGATCTGAAACCAATTTACTATCTGTCATGTCCCCGTTTAAATCAGGACGTTAATTACACCTTATAAAAAGCCTGTCATGTTTCATAATCCCACAAGCAGCAACAATTCAAACTCAATCAGCCATTCAGATCCAACATTGAATTAGCCCACTGTCAATCTGTAATTGAATGGTCATACAGGCCAGGCACAGGCCTGTCAATTTAAACATGTTTATTATTCCCCATCTAGATCTTACATCTGACCTTGAAGCTTTAGAGGCTCATTCTTCCTCCCGGCAGCTCGGTCTGAAGAAGGTTGTGAGTTGCCAGTGTGCCAGAGGACAAGTGCTGTGTTGTGCCCCATTGAGATGCAGATCACGTTATTCTGCCGTTGGCTGGCTGGCTGCTGAGAAGCGGACTAGTACTCACACATCTGACCTGGTTGTTTCTCCCTCACTTCATCTGTTTGTTCTGCTTGCCGTTCTGCTCCGCTCTCTCCACCTACATACAGCCATTTATTCCCTGTACATCTTTGTCATTAATGCTCGCATATTCTCCTCAGAGTGTTTATACAAAAGAGAGGGAGTGCGTTTCTTTTGATAGAAACGGAGGAGGTGACCAACAAATAGGATATTTTTAGTTCATGTATGTTTTTTTGAATGCTTTCTTTAAAACTTAGAAGGTACAACAATGCTGATTGTTGAATCCAACAGACTGTGAAAAACAGCTGTACAGCTATGGTAGCGGCTCTGTACTTAGTCACAGCTGTGCTTTCAGCCAAATGCTAATGTCAGCATGCAAACATGCTGACAATGACAATACTAACATGCTGATGATTAGCAGGTTCTTCATCTCAGCTGTAGCATGCTAACATTTGCTAATTAGCAGTAAACACACAGTGCAACTAAGGCTGCTGGGAACGTCACAGTTTGACAGCACCAAAGTGTTGGACAAATGAAATGTTGACCTGGTGGTGATTCTAGATGGTGGGGCGGATAAGAGAACATTTGGACCTACTTGTGATTAAAAATTAGTGGTCATTGAAGTCATAGCGATTGATCCTCTGGGGACCATAAATGTCTACAGTGAATCTGATGGAAATCCATCCAACAGTTGTTGAGCTACTTCAGCCTGGACTGACATGGAGGCTTTGATCAGTGATTAGGAAAGCAGTGAATTAGTGGAGGTTTTGCGTTGTGGCATTTGGTGACCTTAGTCGGACACAGTGGTTCCCCCTCACTGCATTTGTATCGCAGACTCCGAGGCCAGAAGGGATGGGCTGGGAAGGTCAGCAAATGTGAAGTGCACACAGGCAGAAAACTGAAGGGAGAATCAGATGGACCACAAAGACCTATCACCTGGGTGCGACCTGCCTGTAGCCTCCCCGGTGGAGGCCGGATAGGTTATAGTTTAAGTGGCTGTCATGTTGATGTCTGTGGCGGCACGGGAGGTGGTGGAGGAGGAGGACACACCACACTGGTCATGGAAATCAGCAAATCAACCCTGACAGGAATCAAAATGTCAAACCTTTGTGATTGACCATTTCTTTTCTTTCACTGTGGTGGATTGACGTCATTGATGATGTACTTGCAGAAATGTTGACATTTGTAATAAGCAGATGATGTTGTAGGATAACACCAGTGTCATGTTGTTGAAAGTAGAACGCTTCTTTACAAAAGTAGCTTGCAAGTCACGTATCCTCACTTATGAATTACTCCAAATAAATAAATGCAGGACTTAGTGTAATTGGGGTAAAATGGCTGAGAAGGTATCCGATCATGTGATGATGTGTTTGAGGAGCAGTCCCATGAATACAGATGACAAATCGGTTGAATTTTGTGTCTCAGATGTCTCAAGACGGCCTCAGATGAGACTGCATCCATTTTGAAGAAGTTATTAACTCGAATTCAAAACTGACAAATAATAGACAAACAGCAAAATATTAAAAGCAGCAAAATAATAAAAAAAAAAAAAGGATGAGACTGAGAGATGCTTCAGCTTACACCGCTGCGTCCGATGTCATTGTGCATCCATCAATAAAAAACAGAACAAACTAAAATTAAAATGTGCGGTTATGGTCAAAAATACACACGTTGGCAAAAATCCCACTCTGAACACCTTTAGAAACAGTGGGGGGTGGGCGCGCTGGGTTTTTCTCTGTAGATTTGAATACAGGGTGGGCTTGAACCCCCGAAGTGATTGATGATAAATGAGATGCCACACAGTGTTGGCAGGAGCGTAGGCTCCATCACAAATGTTTGGGTGCTCAGGTGAAACGCTGTGGTGGACAGCTTTGGTTTTCACAAGACAAACCTGGATGTCGGCGGAGGCATCAAATGCATATGGGACATTTGTTCTTTTCTTTCAGTGAGCATAAAAACACAGCCTCTCTGATGATGTAGAGAACCAGATTGCTCCACTCTAGACAGAAGTTCGTCCAAAGACGTGGAGAAACCTCGGTTGACCCTTCACCTCGCTGGCTGGTTGGGCACAAAACACTTTAATCTGCGTGATAAAAGACGGCTGAGATGTCTTCAAGCGGAATCCAAGTTTTTAAAAGCTTCTCAGTGAGCCTTTAAATGGTTTCACACCTTCCCCAACACAACGTACGCAGAGGTCTTTAAAGTGGCTTACAGAGACTGATAACCTTTATGAGGAGCACCATGACCACACAGAGACTAACCTCCCCATCAAGACCAAACGATAGACTAACAAGTGTAATATAAACCAGGTGCATCTGAAGATCATCCTATAATATCACAATTTAAGACGCAGTCAAAAACTGTTCCGAGTATGGTGTCAGAAGGTCGGTGGTTCAATCCCCGGCTCCAATTAGTCAGCGTGTTGAAGCGTCCTTGGGCAAGACGCTGAACCCCAACTTGCTCCTGAAGCAGCTTCAGTGTGTGAATGTGTGTGAAGGAACAGTCTCCTCCAACTTAGATTCCTCCTGAATGAATGAGGTGTGAATGAGGATGTGATGTAAAAGCGCTTTGAGTGGTCGAAATGACTAGAAAGAAGATCTACAGATACAGACTATTTACCATTTACAGAGTTTGATGAACTCAAAATAAACAATAAGAATTGATTTTACTCATCCCCTTGAAAACACATTCTGCATCGATTGAATCCATAAAAGATCGTTGATTGATCGTTTCCTATATCCATCCCCTCAAAGCTCCGCAACAAGCTTGGTTTTGGATTTCCTCTGCATGCTGATGTGGTGTGTACCAAAAGTTTTCAGAGGCTGGTGTCTTTTATCACTTTTTCAAAAGCAAAAACACAAGAGCAAAAGTGTAACGTAAGAATGTGTTCATCTGCTGTAATGTAAGCTAAGGCTGCAATATTTTGCAGGGTTACAGGTTATATCAGAAAAAGCCCTGTAAGCCATCATGTAGTATTGCCACACTGCGTAGATGCTCGGCTTAGAGGTTCAGGGTAATGTTTGCAGCTCTGCCCTGTTCTTTATAGGAAAAAAAGAACTTTACGCTCCAGCAACCCCACACAGACACGCTCCCTAAAATGGTGTTATGTTCGACAAACTTTTGGGTTCATCCCAAATTCAAATGATCCTCTCTTTTAAAAGTTAAAATATAAATCATGTGGCATAACAAAAACTTGTTTCAAATTAAACATTGTATTATTATTTATTAGGCAAATAACAAACTGGAACAACTAAATAGTCCTTATTCACATATTTTAACCCAAAAATCTTAATATTTAGTTTGACCTCCCTGATTGTTTTCATGGACTTTTCGACCGTCTCTTTTGTTATTGAGTTCCAAATAGTTCCCAGCTGTTCCCAGAGACTTGCTTTGGATTAAATTTGTGTGTGATTTATTTTTTAATCCAATAAATCCCAGATCTGTTCGATAGGATTCAAGTCTGGACTTTGACTTGTCCAGTCCATCAGTTCCTCTACTCCAGATTCCTTTTACATCATTTCAAATACATCATTTAGATTAAAGAGTTTACACATACTGGTGGATTAACCATTACAGAAATTAAAAAAAATACTTTGGTAATCAGCAATACTGTTAATTTAGGGCAGGGGAGGCAAACACCTTACACTGGGTGGTGGTCTAATACATTTGTTAAGCTCTGTATTTCTTTTGCAAAATAAGCACGCAGTCCAAAACATCATGCCATCATAATCCCATCAATTGCATATTTAAGATCCTTTTAAATTGTTTAAATAGCTAATAACACGTGTGTAAATGGGAAGCTTGAGAGAAGTAGCAACAGTAACTGCAAGGGACTCTGGCACATACACAACAGAGGGAGAAAAAAACCATATAAACCACTTAAAAAACATTTTTACCATCTTAACGTCGCTGTACTGCACACACACACACACACACACACACACACACATTGTCTTATGCTGCAGGCCTGTACTACTTACAGCAGTTCTGCAAAACTAAAC
The DNA here is from genome assembly GCF_042242105.1 of Pempheris klunzingeri. Classification (NCBI taxonomy): domain Eukaryota; kingdom Metazoa; phylum Chordata; class Actinopteri; order Acropomatiformes; family Pempheridae; genus Pempheris; species Pempheris klunzingeri. The sequence continues at coordinate 3,692,546 of NC_092013.1, forward strand.
AAAAAGAATAAAGGGAAAAGAAGCAGGTCAGTTTACAATATATGCCAAGTGCTCGTAGCACAATGCCATACAAATCCCAGACAATAAAACTATTGTATGGAACTAAACACTATTTATTTTCAGATTTAACACCTCACTTAACAATGCAGACGTACTAGTATCAACAAGAGAATAACTGCACAAAATAGTAATTCACCTGCCACCACACGCTGCAGAGCAAATAATGAAATTCAGTATTTACCTTTAGACTGTGCTGGAAGATCCCACAACCACCAACCCCACAGGTTCCTCACAATGCTCTGAACAGCACCTGCTCACAGTGGGACGTGCAGCTTTGTATTAGATGAAAACTTCAAAAGGAGACCTTGCAGTTTTTCAGAGATCAGCACTGATAAAGCTACAGTATCAACCTGCCATGTTTATCGTGAAGCCACGGGATCAATGCAGAATGCTGTCATGGCTGTTACGGCACCGGGAGGACAGCGACAGCCGACCAGCATATATGGCTTTTCTTTCCTCGCTGCTTATGTAAGATGTGAAACTGTAAATGTGGAAGTAATTGTAGCTGTTAGGCGTGTGTTTCAAACTTAGGTGTGCAGGCACTTTCAGCTCTGTTTTGGCAAGTTATATTTTAAGGTTTACTATAGATAGGGTTCAGTATGCGGAGTGACACCCACCATCTGTCGGTTTCACTACGCTACGTATGTGCTCGGGAAGAAAAAGTGGGTCTGGGACCACTTGGCATCTAAGCAGAGGTGAATGATAAGAGTTAACACTTATAATGAGTGACTGCTATTTTAGCAATGCTATTCAAGGCACAGTTAAGGTAAACCTGTGAAGTGCCCTAAGGAATGATGTTAACACATTTAATTGCAGTTAAATCCCAGCCAACCAAATCTCTGTGAATTTCTGTTTTAATTAGTTATGTAGACTTATCACACTGTTCCAGTTCATGATCAGTAGATTGCAGGAGGACTTTCACCATTTCATATTTCACAGAAACATTTATATACCCAGGATTCTTTTATTGAACTTTATCTCAAGTTTCGAATCAAATACATCTAAAAAATATTACATTACCATGAGCAAGCCATTAAAAATACAAAGCTTATACATATTTATCTGTATATTTATCTGCTTCTGCTCACCATGTCGTGACTGTTCAATGTGAAGTTTCATATTGCAGGTATCGATGGAGCTCTAGCTACTGTGTAAATTTTGACATTTAGCGTAAGCAAAGCAGCTGCAGCTCTTATGTCCGCTTTCATCTTGAGCACCAAAGTAGTCGCAGGACATTTATAATTGAGGCCGTTACAGGAGGAAGGTTTTAAATGTAGTGAATTGAGTTGTTTTTCTTCAAGTGGTTGAATGACTTCTTATATAATCCGACTTACTGAAGCCTTTGCGCCTTTTAAGAGTGTTCAGAATGAGAGCGATTCTGTGACATAATCAGGGATCAGGGCCGCGAGGAGTTCGACTGTGATTTTATAAATACAGTATGCATACATGCAATCATGTCTGCAGGCCTGCCCGAGGCTTCACAGGGTCATTTAGCTCTTCGATTCGCAGGTGAATTCAAATCAAAGACCCAACGGTAACCATCAACCTTAACCTGAAGGCTCTCTTTCGACTGAACGAAACAACTGTCTTAGCACACCTACACACTCATTTGCAGACTCAGCACACACAGAGACACACTCACACAGAGCCCAGAACCTTTCTCCCCTCCCTGCCAGTCGGGTTTTTTCTGCTGTTACCCATTCACTCATGGATGAAATGAAGTATCCTGTGCTGCGTGGATGGATACCTGCCCAAGTTAAACTCAGTCTGACAGGTTCTAATGCCCTGGTCAGTGTACTAAATGAGGTATTGGGAGATAGTGAAAGCTTCCTCTCTTTCTACTCCCCATGGCCTCTGCCTCTCTTTCCAGCAATGTAGTGATTTCAGGGTCTACTTGATGGAGGAAATTAGCTCTTGGATTCTACTTTTCACGACGAGCACATAAGTCATTCGGTCCGAAAAACAGTGCCGCTTGGTGTGCAGCCTCTGTATGTTATAAATACAGTAGCGCGACCGAACGCGTCAAACAGCTTATTGGCTTTCGTGCGCAGTCGGACAACTATTTGTGACTTGATTGATTGCGATTGATTACTTCGGGGGCACCTCATGGAAATGCAAGTGTTGAGAGGAGCTGAGAAAACTGGGCAACAGAGCAGATCATTGAGGCAATCGACCGAAAGCTCTGCGGTCAATTCAAATGTGAGACGCTTAATATGTAGACAAAAGGGTTTTTTTGGGCACCCCAGCCTTACTCCCAACACGTCACTCCTCTTGATCTCCGGCGGGCTTTATCCATATCAGGCCTCTGTGCATGCACTGCCTTCCCTCCCTCCTAGGAGAGCTCTGTGGTGGCATGTTTAGCGCTGCTGACATCAACAATAGTACCACTGCCTCTGTCTTGCTGGAAAGAGCACCCCGACAATTCACACTGATTGTTCCTAAATTGCCCGGCCCGGGAGAATCACCTCTTCTGTTTGATGCTTTAAAGTGCCTCTGATTCCGCTGGGACAAGCATCTCCGATCTCGCAGATTTTTCATTTTTCAAACCACTTCCCCGTCCCACCTTCCCCCACTTTTGATTTTTAGGGTTAGAGAGTGGAGTGTGGTCTTCGTTCTGAGGCGACATCCATCTCAGGCTGAATTTATCACATTCCGCTGAAGTCGGTCTGCTGATTAAATATTGTTTGGACTTTTTCTTTTTTTCTATCAAATTGGTGCCATTCACATCTTATAGCTCGAGCTACTGCACTGTTGTGGAGGATGCGTTATTTTCTTTCTGTTACCCGGCAAAGGATCACTTACTCAGTCCAACATGTAAATTATTAAGTTATGACCACTCAAAAAGTGGAAATTGCCTTTTCATCCGTTTAATGATTTTGCGCTCCAGCAGAAATTCACTCTCAACCACTAAAGTTTCTGTTGCAGCTCAGACAAAAAACTGTGCTGTGAAATTATAACTTGAATAAATGTAGAGAGATGGAGAGAGGATTTTAAGGAAAGGTCTCAGCTGCCAATACGCAGCACTGTATGATGAGATGGTGATCATAATTCGCTCACTGCGCAGTGGTAGATGTGGAAACATCTGGTTTCCATCTTTTTCTGACGCTCTGTGTGTTGGTGGTTAACAGGCTTCATGGTTAATTTTAAACATTTATGGTAAAGCATACACATCTGTCTAAAATGGGTTTAGAGGATCTCAGAGAAATAAACATCTGTCTTTAACTGAAAAGCATCGTCTCCAGATGTGTGATGATAATTGGCACGCACAAACGGATTCGTCCCAGTCACGTGCCGCAGCGCCTCACGCTGTTCAGTCACAGGAGCTCAGAGAGCTTCATCTGACTTTCTGCATCCACACGTTATAGTTCAGCTGCGTTGTGATGGCCGCAAAGTTGTATTTATGCTGCGCAATTGGAGTGTCCAGACAGTTGTTGTGATGAATGCGTGTATCATCAGAGCTGTGAGGGTGACAGGTCTGCCATTACCTGGGAGTGATAGCTGAAATGGAGCACCTATAATTACTGGCCTGCCAACCAGGCAGCCCCAGTGCCTATACCAAGTCCACGCACTTTAATTGAAAAACACCAGTAGATTGGCATGCTGCATTAAAGCTCTGCATTAATGTCTGTAAAGCTCTTTTGGAAATACAATATGCTCGGATTACCCCTCGTTTGGCAACAGGCCACGGTGGCAGTAACGGGGTTGGCTGGGAAATGGAATAAATTCACATTTAGGTCTCTAAAAAGTCACGACAGAAACTAGGTGCAAAGCTCAGGGCAGAAAAGGCACATGGGAGTGGCCAACCCATTTTGGTGACGAGAGACACAAGCGCCTCGCTGGAGCTGTGTGAAGAGAAGAGACTGTAGCAGGATGAATATATTATGAGTAGAAGAAATACACTATTATCGGTTTTAATTAATGCCATCCTGTCAAGTGGCCTTTAATGATGGCCAATTACATCAGTCCTCTCATTCCTTTAGAACGAAGCAAACAGTCTAATGGGTCGCATTGTCTATGGCTGCATTAAGAGAACTGGATACCCTGTTCCCATTCACTCCCATGAAAGTTGTCTTCAAGCTTCCATATAGGGAAGGTGCAGAGGTGTGTAGCTGAGCCCGCTGACTTCCTGCGCACATGAATGCCCCGCAAATCACAGCATATAAGAGCTTTTCATGACTTTCAAATGAAATATAATTGCAGAGATCTTTATGAGGAGTAATTGCTGAGTGTGTACGATGCTCAGGAAACTCTACAGACTATTTTACAGCTTCTTCATCATTCACATCACGTGGCTGCTTCTCTTCTCTGAGGCACAGAATCTCAGCTAGATCCCAAATTAATTAATATTAATTTAATATTGGACCACAATAATGATCTTAAGTGTATTTTGTATTTGTGTTTATCTTTTTATGATTGTAATGGTATCAGTGCAATTAGGCAACAACTACAGTAATTTGTTGTGCAAATGAATATATTTCCATTATTGCCAACTCAATATTTTATTATTGAGTTATTCAAATGGTTGCATTCAGTTATTCAGCCATATATGAGTGTGTTTACGTGCACATAGCAGTGCTGCTAACATAACAAAGCTGTTTATAAGTTGTATGTTGGTACATGAACGCACTGTACTTATTTACATTTTTCAGTCTACTCCTGTAGTTGCTACATATTTGCTGGTGGAATTATCAGCTTGGTGCTGAAAATTGACCTGTTGATGCTAAACACATTTTAAATTGCTTATGCCATACACCTGCAGTCAACACGGTCCTGCTCTTTGATTACGTACATCATGTGTACACTACTCTATATCTTGCTGTTGCCAGTCTGCATACAGTCACATGTTTGTGTGTGTGACTGTGATTAGCACTGCATCCATGCACATGCATGTCTCTCATCTGACCTTTGGTCTACCTTTGAACTCATTATCTCTGACAACACAGCGGCACGGCCGCCCTTCCTCAGGTGGGCTTATCACCTGCCACTCATCACATGTCACCTTGTCTTACACTCAGGAAGAACTCGGCTGTCTCCGGTGCTCCCGTTGACCCTTACCCTGTGAACGAGACAAAGACCTTTTGAAGGATGTCCCTGCCTAATCTCGCTACCTCGCTCTGCATTGACGGCCTGTGTTTATCAGCCGCCGCAGATTAGGCTGGGGCAGACTCAGCATGGGGGAGACATAAATAGACAGGAGAAATCGATGTGAGCTTCATCAATGGGCCCTCATGCTTTAAGAAACAGGTTTATTTAGCCCAGTGTCTTAACAGATTGTGTGTAGTTGTAGATGAGTCATCGGTGCATTTGATTAGGAGGGTTTCGTGTGGGCAGTTCTGTATGACGTGCTGTGCTGTAAAGTGACAAACACTTTTTCTGTTTCTAATCTGAATAAGACAGTTAACAGTCTGAGCCTACTATATTTGCAAATTTCAGCTGAGTTCATCAAGGCTGAAAGAAGTTTATATAACTTCATAGAATCCAGTCAGCAAATGCAAATAGACGTAAGGACACGCATAACCAAACTTCATGTTTTTTGTTCTCTCCGGCTTCCTCTCCGAGTGTTGCTGAAACGGTGCAGTCCTCTGGGCTTTGCTGACCAGGCAGAATCTGGCTGAAGCCACCGTCGGTGATGTGAAGCTGCCAGTGTTTGTGTGTAGCTCACAAGGCCGCTTCACTGCTCTACATGATGAGCTATCAGATACTTAAGGCTATTAGATTTCACTGCTGATAAAAAAGCCTGCCATTTTCAACGATACCGTCAAACCTGCCAAGCTTTATGGCTACGTAGCGGCCAATATCCCACCACCAAAAAAAAAAAAAGAATCAGTGGATTGGTAAATCAGACTGTGTGATATGATGGCTGCGTTCCCATTGACTTGAGAAAATGATCTTTGAGTTGTCAGTGGCACATTAAACGAGTGGTGCTGTCATTAACGTTCAGGACAGGATATATGTGTGCCTCAATAACATTTTCAAGAAATGCCCAGAGTTGAGGAGCCACCCACTGGGACTGTGTCTTCATGGATTTGTTCAAAGCACTATCTGTATTGATCAGATAAGAGCTGCTATTCAAACAGGATTGGGTTTGAATACCATCTTTTTCTTAGCCTTTGTTGGGCTTGGGGAGGTTTAGTGTCGATGCTATAAACAACGGAGATAGTCACAGTTGTTTTCCTCTAAGCTTCTGTTTTCCGCCTCAATCTTTTGTTGTTACTCTCACTTGATAGCAAATATATGTAGGTGTAGTTTTGCAGTAATTGCTCACTACTGTTTTCTTGCTTTGCCTCTCTGCTGTTCACCCTTCGGGGAATGTTATTAGCTTTGTAATTGTTCGCCGCAATTTTCATGGTGTGTTGATGTCTTCATTGATTACGCCTTTTTTCTTTTGCAGACCAAAAGCACACGACTGAGTTTTAACAAATGAACTGAAATAAATAAAGCTGGAATGTTTTGGCTTGCATGTGTAACCAAACGGACTCATTTGACTCCTCATCTGACAATATGAGATTTGGGATGACGTCCAACAACAGTTTCTCCCTAGAAGTGAAACTGTGTTTGTCCTGTATCAAGCCAGTGTGCGTTGCCACAAATGTGTACTGTTTGGAAGGGAATACACCTAAATGGAGGATCCAAATGAATGGGCCTGGCTTGGCTTTCTTTTTTAAGACCTTTCTGATGAATAGCAAGCTTGGTTATTCTCTCAGCGTGAGGCTCTAATAAGCCCTGGGACCCAGTCAAGGCCCAAAAGAGAAGCTCGATTTAAACCAATCTAAAGGAGCAGGGAGCATGATTTACGATGTAGGAGTGACTGCAGTGCTGTTCCTCTCCTGCAGACCCCCTTCTGTAGCCAATCACAGCCAAAACACTCAACACTTCCTGCGGACTGACTGCGGACCCTATGTGGTACAGCTGCCTGCACTGTTGTCACTGGTTCTAATCTATTTGATTGATTATGAGCCTAATCCCTGCATTATTCCCTGCATTTCCTTCTTGCGCTTTCACTACGACAAAGAGCTACAAGGCTAAAGACACAGTTAACCATTTCCTGTGTTTTTTGGTGCTTTAATCCCCCCCTTTTTTTTTTTGATATCTTATATCTTATGATATATTGAGAAATGATGATTACCTGTAAAGGTCAGATATTGGTAAGCCATGCATGTGATCTGCAGCTGTCATGCACAGTGATGAATGTTGCAGGCCAGGGTTATACATCACTCTCTATGTGATTCAAGCTCATGTATTGTTTATGGGCGAAGTACATGAAATGGAGCTGTCCTTGTATGAAACAAACTCTATTCCTTGCTCCATCATTTTATCGATGAAGCAACTGGGCAACCAAAATATATTAAAAAAAAGCCCCTTTTTTCTGCAAACATTGCTGCAGTACACTTATGCTATACTGGCCTTCCATTTCATGACTTTGAGGTAAAGCCAACATACGTCTGCACCACATGGCCACCGTGGAAAAGATGGCACAGTAGAGAGGAGGAGTCATGACCCACGACCATGCAGGGGTGTTCACTCGGGACTGGGGCTGAGCTGTGTTGACACAAAATGACTTACAGTAGCTTCTCTGACAGACAGTGAGAAGAGAGAGCGAGAGAGAGAGGCAGTGTGTTATCAGGCCAACATAGAAACTCAGCCACTCAGAATGATAACACAGAAAACACATTCACATCAGACAAACTGCCTCATGCCTGGTCTCTCACTATCTCCTCTCCTCCTCTTCCCTACTTCCTTTGAAAAAAAAAAAAAAAAACAGTCAGAGTGACAAGTTTTGGATGTTCAAGCCTCTGTGTTGGAATGAGTTTGGAGGGAGTTCAAGTTCAGGAAGAGAAGAGAAATTCCCTTTGTCTGAACAGATAAGGTTCGAGGGGCGACGAGGAGGCTTTAGTGCATTTGAGCCTCGCCGCAAGCTGCTTGAAGAGAATTTTGTTTTCATTTGCTTTCTGGCATACTTAACATACAAAATGGCTGAATACAAACCTTGTGCAAATATTGAACGTTGAATAGCATCCACCGGTGAGCAGGTTACTGTACCTGCATGTGGAAGTGGGTTTGTGAGATGATTAATGGATTAGGAGAGAAGGGAAAACAAAAAAAATCCCAGAAACCGGATCCTCATCCTTTAGATTTTAGACTCATTAGATTTAGTTATTCTACTTCTACAGGCTACTCTAACACTCAACCCCCTACCTTCATATAGATACATCAACAGATATCATTTTAATTTTAGAACTGTCATACTTAAGTAGGTAGGCGGAGTTTCGAAGCACTTCATCGCTCTCACATGACGACGTCTGACTGCCTGTCATGCAGCAGTCTACCAACTCAATATCTGTAACAGTGGGGATGCACTCAGACATGAAAGCAGCAGTATTAAAATGTTTTTTTAAAAAATGGAACAAAGTCACTCAGCGTCTGATGTCTTAAGCGGATTGAGAGAAAATCCATCTGCCTTAATGTCAGCTCGGCTGTCTATGAAGTATAGTGAGTAGCAGGCTTTGTGGATGGTGATGTTAGTGAAGAGTGGACTCGAGCTGACAGCGTGAGGTGAGAGGAGAAGGAGGGGGTGAAGGAAAGTCGAGTTTTTTGTACGACGATGGGCGCAGTTTAAGTGACTGCGCAGCTTAAAGGCTAAACAGAAGCACAGGTGTGGCGGCGGTGATTGGGGATGTGGGTGCCTAAATTCTGTGCACTCAAGGAATACGGATTTTAATTGGTTGAGACAGAGACATGACAAGCTTTTTGCTTGCCTGTCACCATTACTGCATATTAAAAAGCTTATGGAAAACGTGGCAGTATTTTTGAAGGTGTGACACATTGCCCTATCACTTACATGTGAGTCACAAATATGTCTCCAAGTGCACGTGTGTTTATTTATGTGCCAGCCTGTTGCTTGTGTGTGTGTGTGTGTGTGTGTGTGTGTGTGGTGACGGGCTCAACTGAATCACACCCCAAATGCATGCAACATGACGTGTCAACATTTGCTCATATTTTTTAGGACATTTAGGCAAATGTACAAACTGAATCACACTACCTTGATGCTACTTTCCAAGAAATCACTGCAAAATGTATGCGTTTGGTTAATATATTCTCAAGAAACGCACAACTAGAAAGAGACAGGAGCGAGGAACAGTTTTCTCAGCTGTCTTCAGCAGTTGGAAGCAAGTAAGCAAGTTCTTTGCCAAGGAGCTGAATACATTATCAGTGCCAATGTAATATGCAAATTTTGTTAAAGAAAATGTAATTTTCTTTCCCCCTTGTTGATTGCACTTATTGCAACGTGTAAAGCAATGGTGATTTAATTGAATCTCTGGATGAGACTAATTTAAATCAAGGAGCAGATTAATCCATGGCCATTGTAATATGTTATGCAAATATTTGAAGCATATGCCATTAACAGCTTAAATTAATGCAATCTCCTTGAAGCCGTTGCCATATGAAGGCAGTGGGAGCCAGTGAGAAAATGAATATGTGTCTAACCTGTAGAAACACTGCCCGTGGCGATTTACTTTGTCTTATATTTGAGATTAAATGTATTAATGTGCAAGAGTTGCACATTCATACAGCAGCATGAATCACACTCAGGTTTATTACAGTCTTGTGGGAATAAATATTCTCTCCTCATACATATGGATGAGCCATACAGGCATGCGTAGAGAAAATAACCAACTTTATGTGGACATCCTAAACAGTCCAGCTGATTATAAATCCAAATCAAAGGACTGAAATGAACAGAGATGGTAACAGCATGTGACGGTTGTCCTGCTGTATGTCTGGTTTAGAGTATAATGTGTGTTAATGTTAGCTGGACCTCCTGGGCCGCTCTAGCACGGGGCTGGATTTTCCCTCGGGGATCACCGACTTATTTCTGCCTTCCTTTGCACAATCCACCGTATGCTGATGCATTATGTTTTCTATTATCTGTTCCCACTTTTCTTCTGTCTCTCTCTCTCTCTCTCACTCACTCACTCACTCACGCCTCCCACTGTGCTGGACAGCGTCTAACACGGCATGGTGATTAAGAGAAATGTCAGTGCATTCATTAATAATTCCACCGAGTACCGTTGTGCTCACTGTGCTCATCCAGTCACATCGAGCATCTTGGAATTGTTCGCTTGTCGTATCACATGACACTCTCCTGCATTTTGTATGTTTTATCTGAGTGTGTGTGCGTGTGTGTGTGTGTGTGTTCACCCTCTGTCTTCTTCCCTCCTATTTTATGGGTTTACTTTCAATAGACTGCACAGTGTTACAAGAGAGGGAAATAGCTTCTCACAGCTGGTCAGTCACTCACTCTCTCTCTTACACTTTACATTCTCCCTCAGCCTCTTTTATTCCCTCTCCCCTCCTCCAGTATTGCTTAAGGGGACGGCCACAGCTGGCCAGACATCCAGGGAGGGCTATGCCTGAGGGAGCCCCATGCAGCTGGCAGATAGTGAGGTGCAGTAGTGGAAGTTAGGGTGAGGTGATGGGGGTGGGGACAGTGAGTGGATTTTCATGGTTACTGTGGATTTAAAAAAAAAAAAAAAACAACATGATTGGTTTTTTTCCAGCATGTTAATACATTACTTGGTTTTAATGGTTTTGCAACATGGCTTGAGGCGTTGTCACACCAAACACTGGAACCAAGGAAATATGTTTTTGAAATATGTGGTGCCTAGAAGCTTGGTGACACAGTGACTGCTCGTTGGACGAACTGGTGAGCTATTTTGGGTGGCAAGGTGACCGCCACACAGCAGGTAGCCTAAAACATGCCCTGTCAGGGCACTTCTTTCGATTTTCTCCACACTGTGCAATTAACTCCCAACTGGCATTTTGTGCTCGGGGTTAGCTCCATCATTTAATTCAACTAAGAATTATTTACGTGGAAGAGGAGCTCTCGGTATCTGATAGTCAGAAGGTTTGTGATCTCTGAGCAAAACGTTCCCATGAAGTTGTTTTGTCCCAACGACCAGATCCACTGATGACAAACAAACATACAAGCAAACCAGCCACAACATCATCAGTTGGTCATTCACATGCTTAGAATAACTGATGGTGTAAAAACTAACAGAAGTACTGTAGTGCCATGATGTTACAGCACAGCAAAACCTCACAGGGAGGAGGTCGGGCCGAGTTTGACAGGTTGGTCTCGTTGAACCACGACACCAAATACTCCCTAACCTTAACTGATGAATATTATGACGCGAATCATTTTTGTAGCAGTCGCTTGTCACCGACAAACAGTGTCATCCTGGGATGCCACATCAGAAAACCCTCTTATAGGTTGTTTTCGAAGAATCTTTCTATATTTCCGTGCTTTCGGTGTGAAGTAAAGTTGCATGTAGCATATAAATAGAATAATCAACCCAGTGTGGAAGTTTGAGAAATGATTATATATTATTTGACAGTAAATTTAGGCCCATTGCAGAAGATTGACGCTGTTTTTCCGCATATAATTTCTTGTGAGTGCACTGAGAGCTGTAACAATGCCGTTTCTGTCAGGCATGTTCTCTCCTCTCCTGCTTCGATTTAATGCTATTTCTGGTTGGCACTTTTCAGATGGGTTTTAATGAAACACATCTTTGTGCCGCGAGTCAGTGAGGCAGCTATTAATATATTATTCTATCCATTCTGATCCTCCATTGTCAGAGAAACCGGCCGGTCAATCGCAATCGACTCGCAAAAACAACACTGACAGCAGCAGCTAGAGGTGGACACAAGCAGCAAGCAGCTGTTGACACCGGAGCCCTAAACTGCAGAAATAACCTTTTTGCCATGTTGTTGAAAGGTTAATTTATCTATGAATATAATTTGAGTCCCCCTAGATTTTCTCCTGGGGATAATACAGATGGATGTTTAGTAACAGCCTCAGTGAAAAGCCATGATTTTGGCCAATCAGAATATTTCCTTAAAAGCTGAATGCTACCAGTATGTCGGCGAAAGTTGTAATTTGCAAATTACATCTTTTGATGCTAAAGTGCTCCTTGCCGTTGTCTTTCCACACTGTTCTTCTCAGCGACAATCAGTGCGCCAGTGGTGTAATTTCTTCTCAGTCCTCCCTCTCAAGCACACAGAGTTCCAGAGAAATAACAACAATACAGTCATTTATTCATGAAGATTAGATTAGTTATAACTAAGAAAAGGCTTAAGGAGCTTTATTCACACACAACAGTACATACATAGGGTAACTGATGTTTCTTTACATAGGCGCGCTACATAAAAGTCACTGAGATAATAAAAAGGACTATTCAAGCAATCGAACAGCCAATCGAAGGCCACAAGACATCAGCGGTCTCATCATCGTCTTTATTTTTTGGTATTTCCTTCAGGGGAATTCAGTTAAAATTCAAAGAGTTACTAGAATTTCCTCCCAGCAAAGGTCCAAACCTAATAATGTCTAAATTGCAAAGAACGGCTTACCCCTGCTAAATGAAAAATTAATAATTTACGTGCCCATATCATTTCAATTATATGAATATTTACTGTCAATTATCAAAGTAGGATACTTGTAACACACGGACACACTGAGCTTGTGTAACGCTGGCATGGAGAACAAACAGAACACAAGTTTACCATAAATAGACTGAGACTCCGTCCTCCTCTTTCTCAGCCACTCCTTTATTTTGCCTCATGTACGTCCTCTTCTCTTGTGTCTCAAGCTGGGATTTATCAGTTACATCTGCGAACTCCTCACCGGCTAAAGATGTGAATCCTGAACTCTTTTAGATTTTCTGTTTGCTGTTGAAGCTTTTTTTTTTTTTTTCCACACAGTTGATCTTATTGTTTACCCTCGAATAATGTCCATTGTTGGTCTCGTGGCGGTGCCCTATGTTGCCACTTTTGATTAATGCCTCTGTTAGCGAACATATGAGACACTACTTTAGAAGTGGCCTCCAGAGGAATGGACACATATTGTTCATTCATCTTTAATAGCTCGGTTTTCTGTGTCTACTTTCTTTACTTCGGAGCAAACCATGCTGTCATCTCGCCCACGTCTCTCTTACACCGCTGTTCCCTCTAGTGAGTCTACATTTGGTAAACAATCGATTTGATTGGCTCAATTGAGTGAACCTATTTCCGTATTAACAGGATTAGCCGCACCCGAGATCTGTAGCTGCGACTGTCGGAGAAAAACAAGGCTGTGTGAAGATTATGATTTATTCTCATTGATTTATCAGAAATTGGTCAGTGGGCCAGATCCAGAACCGTCACTCAGTCCGGGTCGGGGCTGCCGTCTGCCATTTGGGGGTGCCTGGTGTGAAGGCGTGAGGAGACCATATGGCTGTGCCAAATACCAGCAGCATCACATTTCTTTGGCTTTCATTTCATGTTGATGAAGTTTGAGTTAAAACAAAAAAATGTAAAGTTGAGGTTTAAAGTTCAGTCTTGAGCTCAGAGACAGCAGCAGGGGAAACGTTCAAATGCATCAAATAGCTACTTCTGCAGCTGTCCGGTCACATCACAGTGAAATGCTAACAAAGGTCAGGGATGAACCTCAGCTTTTATGGCTACATGGACAATAAGTCCATAAACTTATCATTTTCATTATTTATCTCTCCATGTATTCGTCAGTCTTACTAGTGGCAGTAGAGTCCACTATTTCTGTGCTGGATCACAGATTCACAGAGAAAACTATGCATTCATGTAATCTGTAATCTGTAATCTTTGATGACGGACTCACTGGTTACTGTTTACAGCTGCATTAAGTTGCTGCTAATCAAAACCCAACATTTGCTTTCCGGCAAATGGCCATAAATGGAAATGTAGCATATTGCAAGAAATGAAGCAACAACTGAGAGAAATAATAATGTAAAAATATAAAACCACTTGCAGAGAAGTAAATGTGGATAATACAGTGAGTGCATTCTCCATCTACCCCATCAGTTATTCTCCAGTTAACCAGCATGCACAGCTCCACATTCTGTAAATGGCAAAAGGGTCATGGTGCGCCTCCATGTACAAACGGGTCAGTGTATATATGTGTGAGGACGTGATAGAGACCTGGTGCAGGCTGGGGTCTCTGCTGCATAGTGAGGGGAAGGCAGGAGGACTCGGCGTCACAGAAAAGCCTTTGTTCGCCGCCTGCTGCCACGCTCTCAGCTGGAATTCCATTTGTTCCCTCACCGGAATGAAATGGCATTGATTGTTGGCTCAGATGTCTGGTAGGAAGGAGGGGCTGGGGGACAAGGAAAACGAGGAGAGAGAGAGAGAGAGAGAGGGGGGGGGGGATGCAAGAGAGAAATAAAGGAAGAGGGAGATGGACAGGGAGAGAGACAAGCAGGCAGAGGTGTTGAAAAAATAAATAAAAAAAAACAAGGCAGGAACGAACAGAGAGGAATGCAGGAAAAGTGCAGGGCTTCTGCAAATCTATGATAGGACTTAAAAGAGAGGAGAACAGAGAGAGACGGGAAAATGTAGGATAAAAGAAGGGAAGCTGGGCATCAGTGCCATGTAAGCAGGTGGTGTCTGTGGCAGGCTCATCCTCAGATCCTCCTCAGCGGGATACCTCATCAGCATTCCTACCTCAAATTTAACTATTATCAGAGAGCGGAGGAAGGAAGGGACCTGGCTGCTCAGATGGATTAAGTGCTTGCTGTGTACTTGTGACAATGTAGCTTTAAATCTGGCAACCTTCATCCAAATCCTTCCTGTCAATTTTCCTGGATTACCACCGAGAAAATCAGAAGTGATACCCTGCAAACTGACTTTGTGTCCACTATCAATCTATAAATATATCTCACTTGACTGATGTTAATGATGATGCCTCTGACACATACTAAAAGTGTTATCGTGCATTTATTCTCAGATTTTCTCTTAATTAGGGAAACAAGGATCAGACATTTCGTGTCTGCAGTAAAACAGAACACAGGAGTTCACAAAAGTGTTAATTATTATTTATATGAAAATATTAATTGATTGATTATACATTATGCAATTATTATATATACTATCAAATGATCCGTATTGGGGACCAATTTGTTATAATTTTGCATATTTCCTCAAGTGTGGTTGTTGTTCTCACAGCAGAATTGGTGATGTGTGAGGAAACTGCTCTTTAATTGCAGACTCCTGTTGTTCTGTTCTACAAATAGATTAATGCACCACTTTCCAACGGAGAGAAAACTATGCAAATTGAATTTGTGACCGGTCATTGTTTATTACATCACTTGCATTTATCACTTCAGGCAAACAATACAGTTTACAATTGTGGCTTGAAAATAATGTGCTGATGCTCTGGAGTCACAGAAGGTAGACACCAATGGCGCTTTTCCACTAGCACCTACTCGGCTCTTTAGGGTTTTCCATTAGGTGATAGTGCCTGGTACGTACTCGGCCGGGGTTCCAAGCGAGCTGAGTCGAGCCGAAAATGTGACGTCAACAGACTGCAGGCCACTGATTGGCCAGGGAGTGACGTCGCTGGATGAGTCATGTGAGCGACTCGTTCACAAGAATCAAACCTGCCTTTTTTAAAACCCTGGAAACAGCGACCGGGCGTTTTTATTATTTCTGTGAACGAGGTAAACGGCTACACGCAAACCAAACACTCGATGTCCTTAGTTGTGTTTGTATCTCATACAAATGACGAGTTGTTTCGGGCCGTCTTGCTGTGACGACCCCTCCCACGTTGAGGTGGGACGCAGCTGTAATGGAAAACGAGTCGAGGTGAGTAGAGCTAAAACTGTGTAATGGAAAAGCGCCACAAGCGAATGGAGAACCTCACACAGCACAGCTGGCTACGGGAGCCGGTTTATTCCAAAAAGGCACAATGCCTCCTGCAGGAGAATCGGCTCGAGGTAGCATCATGTTCTCACCACAAACTCACCATCCCAGAGTTTGTTTGGAACCAGACGGAGAGCGTCTCCCCAACAAGGTTTCTGTTCGGCTGTTTGGGCCACACCCAAGTGAGATTTCTGTGTTCACACCTGCCCAAACGAACCGCACCAAAGTGGGGGGGGGCAACGCTCGGGGGTTTGATTCAACCAAACTAAAGTAGGCAGGTGTGAAAACACCCTCACACTCTCGGTCAGGGCACAGGATACACACTTCACACTGCACACCATCTAGACGGCTTCTGCTCAGATTAGAGGTCGGTCTTTTTTTTTTTTTTTTTTTACATTTTGCTCTTGGTCCTGTTTTAATTTGCTTTTGATCACAGATCCTCTACTTTTCACTGCTCCACACGAAGAAGAGGTTCATGTAATCTACTCACTGTTGTTTTTTTAATTCTCTATCATAGATGTGATTATTGCAATATGAGTTTGATGTAAAGTCTACAGATGAACATAAATCAGCCCAGTCCACTAGAGCTCTTGCAGTCTAACCCTCCTGCCCAGATATTTCTGATTGGCTCTCTGATCATACTACACTACTTTGAGATATTAGCCTGAAATATCTTATCAGTTTTAGCTCTCTGTTGGACTTTTAGAAGGAGGAAAGGGGAACCAGGAGAAAAACAACAAGACCCGAGGTCACCCAGCTGTTCTGCTAACAATATTAAAGGTAGCCTGAACTCTGTGCCACAAAGCTTGTTGTCCTGGTTAAGCCTCCCAGGTTGCTAAACTAAACCGCTGAGACTAGTAGCAAAGCCTCAGCGTCAGATTGGTAGAGCTGGGGGCTGCCTATCATGTCCTATTCAGGGCAGCAATATCCCCAAACAAAACCCCTCTCAGATTTTCCTCCCTAAATGCTGTTAGGATGCCTTCTGGCCCATTTCTAGATCTGGTCACCCCCAAGCCAAGCATATGGAGGGATTTTGTAAAGACACAAGACAGCCAAATATTTATCCATAAAGAAAAAAAATCACATCCAGAATGTATCCCACCACTCCTCAGCTCAGTGTCTTCCCTGCTGTTGCTCATGGAGTAATACAAGCTCACAGACGCTCTCCAGGGGGAAACATATTTTGTTACATTTTTGTAAATGTGAAAGGCAAATTCAGCTGAGCTTTGAAGATATCCTATTGTTTATGGTTTACATGCGAGTAGCACACCTCTGGGTGGTTCAGCTTACAGAACACATGCAGATGGAAATTCTATAGAAAGAACTGAAAGAGGCTGTATAGAGGACATCAAAGCATCGTGGTCAAATGTCTCCGTTGGAAAGCGGAGCTCTCTCTTTACCCTACTCTCTCTCTCCATCTCCATCTCTTTTTTTTTTTGCTCCCTTGTTTCTTCTCTGTGTTTGCCAGTCTTGACTGTGGCGTTCCCTCTCCTCTTTTCTCCAGGGAGATATGGCTGACACGCCGCGGGCTAAAGGGAATTTGTTCTGCACATCAAGTATGCATCATGTTGCTGTCTCTGTGGTCAGCACCTCCTGAAAATGTGAAACAGACAGAGAAGCATATATAAACTTATTCCACTGTGCCCATTCTCCTTGTTACAGCTGTAGGAAGTCAGAAAACACCGCCGGGCTCCCGTCAAAGTAACGAGAGCGTTCCACATATCTGGTTATTGGATTGAACGGGTTGCTCTCTGATCAATTTGTTGTGCCACTGGTAATGTTGGACAAATAAATGTCCAATGATGACACCAACAGAGCGATAAGACACACCCTAACATCCGAAATATCACCCGCATAGAGCGAAGCACAACCAATAACAACCCATTTACTGTCTATCTACTATGTACCTACCAGGGAATCAATTTGACAAGTCACAGCCAGTTTGCATCAACGCATGGACGAACAGCAAGGTGTGTGTGGAAGTCTCCATGCAGTATATGATATCATGTGAGCATACATGCCCAAGTTTGTGTGTGGAAGAAATTTAATGAGGGACCGAGCACCTAATTATATTGAGAGAGAGAGAGAGAGAAAAGGGAAAACCTCATGGCTCCACTGTGCGTAGAGAAGAAACATTTCTCCCAGATGGAACAGCGCCCGGGACTCTGGATAGGTTAGTAATTGTGCATTTATAATTCTGCTGACTCATTCAAGTGCAGTACAGCTGCAGCAGGGGGCAACATCTGTAGTTGGGATACATGTTCTTCCCCTCCCTGCTCTGAAAAGACATTTTTCTGGGGGATAAGAGGAGGTGGGAACAGAGGTAATAAACGAAAAAATAGGAAAGAGGGGGTGGGGTTGTTCCAAGGTCAATTCCATTAAGAATGCCTCAGGATGAATGTACGGCCCAGTGCTGCTGGGCATGTAGGGGCTCGCCTTTCATCAATCACCAGCTCTTATGTTTCGGCCATGACACGGGAAGCAGAGAGGGGCTGATTTGATTATTGCCATATTTCTGAAAGACTTATGTGACCGACAGCTTTGGAGAGAAGAAAGAATCCTTGGGGTTTTTTATTTTTAATAATGTTAGCAGAGAATAGTCAAAAGGAACGCAATTATAAATACCCCATGGTTTTTTTTTTTTTTTTTTTTAGCAAACCATGTTCAGTCTGAAAGGATACGGCTGGGCAGCATTTTACATTTTCTTATTGTCAACAAATCCCATAGAAGAACAAAGCCAACAAAGAATGTACAGTCTGTAGAACCAAGTGTATTTCACTGGACAACAGAGCTCCATTGTTGTCCAAAAACTATTAAAAACACATCAATGAGCCTCACAGCAACAATGGTTGTTACAGTATTGTTCCTATATTACTATTGTTATAGTAATATATTATTGTGGCAGCTCTAGTCAGCCTGTGCCACACTATCATGCACCAAACCTGTAATATTCCACAGCTGAAAATAGTCCCCACCAAATGTAAAGTAAAGCAATTACTGGCCGTTTTTTAAAAAAAAAAATGCAACTATATATGTATGTGACCCAATTTTCACATCTTCACAAGGATTTCCAGCGAACAGACAGGGCTGGAAACCCCCAAAACAACCGAGAACTAGAAAGGCACTCGGAGAGCACAGAGCACTGCCAAAGCCAAAAGTTCAATCTTCCATAATGTGCAAATCTGCTAGTGCAATCATAAGTCTGGATATTATTCCAACACTAAAAGGACTCTTGAGGTCGCTTGAGTGTTTTTGTTTAGTCCCACCACGCTGTTCACATTGCCATAGACACCAATGTTACAATTTGGCCGATATTATTGCTTATTCTTGAGTCGGATTTGCTCAAAAGTTGAATGGGTTCTTCCGTAGTCCATTAAAATCAAGCGAGGAGTTTCTCTGTAATACTGCTGACAAACAAACAGGACAAAAGAAATGGCACATAACCTCCTCTGCAGAGGTTTTGGTCTTTTTTTTTTTATGAAATATGTCGATATAAACACCACCAGCCTTCAATTACAGCATGCCAAAACCCACTGATATGTATTTATTTGGCATTGATAAGGCAGGTGTCTTATCTATTATTATCATTATTACTTGTAATGGGATGAAACCTCGTATCCCCCAGTGTCCTTTGTGCTAGTATATATAAAAAAAAAAACTCAATACACAAATGTACTACAAAAAAGATGATTCCTCTTCCATTTTTATCTGATTTGATTTTCATTCAGCTAAAGACACATTTTTATCTCAGCTGATAAAGTTCAAAGCATTGCTTTCATCACTTAGTGGCACCAGGCTATTTCCTGCTACCAAGCCTGGTTTGCTGACTGTCTTTAGGGCAGCTGTTGCTGCTGCAGGCCTGAAAGCCGGTCTGGACTGGTTGTCATTGCACACCATGTGAAGAGCCCAACAGAGTGGAGTGTTTGAAGCTTAAATGCTCTGTTACTTCAGTTGCCCAGTGTTTGACTTGTGTCATTATTCGTCTGTGCTTGCTAACAAGTTGCAGAGTTTATTTTTTTCCTATTGACCCAGCGCTATCAGTTACATATCCTTCCCTCTCCACTCCACCGCCCAGTGGAACCAGCGAGACTCCAGGGAGAAGACAACCTCTCCAACGGCCAATTACACCATTAATTGCTTATCAGATCCAATTTGGGATTGCAGTAAATGAAGCAAAATGTTCTCTGCTGTGTGTGTGTGTGTGTGTGTGTGTGTTTGTGTCTAACTGTGTCACGCTCGACACAGTGTGTTGCCCCCGTCATCCCCAATCAGTGGAATTGAAACACCTAATTGCCGAGCTCCCACCCGTTTGCCTTCCAAAATATTCCTTTGTTTGTCTAATCAGACGCTCACTCACACAGATGTGGATACTGTGATGCACCAAGACTTCCTCGTGGATGCACTTCCACATAATTCACATGCAGGCGCACACCACTGCCTGCTGCTGATTCACTGTCTGAGACATAATGTGGAACATATTAAAAGGAGAGACGCACACATCTGCTCTTGTGGTAGGTGGAGTAATTGATTAAGAGCGTTTTGTTTTATAGCTGCTGTCATCTGTGAATATGCTGACAAATCCTTTAATTAATAAAGGGGCATTAGAGAGCCTCTTCACTCTAAACCTCTATTTCCTCTGACTTTTCTCCGTGGTGCTGGTGGTGCTGTGTATCCCTGACAAGATTAGATTCACATCTTAATTTGTCTAACCTTGGTGCTGAGATCTAGTTTGTTTTTCGCTGTTTTCTTTCCCTCTCTACACGCGGTTCATTGAGATTTACCTCTTTAAATAAATAAACAAAATTGACTTGAACTTGAACTCTTATTGATCCTCCTCATCTGGCCCTGTAACCCATCCAAACTTTAAGGAACCGTGTGAACATGAGGCTAATTGGTCCATGGCAGGTGAAAAGTTCAGCCTTCCTCTCTCCCCTCAAGCACACATCAACATCCTGTACGCACACACACACACACACACACACACACACACATGTAAAGACACACACGTGTACACACACATCACCTGGCTGTTTTATAAGATGTTCAACATATCTGCAATTGACTTGTTGGAGAAATAACTGTTGATGCATTCAGGGGTGTTGTGTCAATTTTTGATAGAGGTTCCGATTGATTTATTTTCTTGGGGAAAGTGAATCGATGGAAATCTCATTAAGGTGGGAGGTAAAGGTCACGGCAGACGTGTAAATGAACGCCCCAGTGATTCTTAACACGGTCTCTATATACAGTCGTTTCAAGGATGCATAGGTGACTTACACACTGCAGGCTGTGCGATGACGTGACCCAAACTTTGTGTTGCCTGTTGTCACAGTTATGATGGCACGACACAAGAAGTATACGATCCATTTCATATGAAGAGTGGAAAACACAGTGAGCCGCTTCTATCAGGATTGATTTTATTTTAATGTGTCAAAAAAAAAACAAAACAAGTGCAGAGCAGCTTTTGTAGATCAGGTTATCAGTGACAACAATAAAGCCAGAAACACAAAGCTACACTAATCAATATTTGTAAGAGATGACTTATATATAATGTGAAAAGTGTCCCGTGTAGTGATCACAGAGAATTTTCACCCTCGGCTTTATGGAGCGCGTTAGATGCTGTCGGCTCATTCTTTTGGGTTTATGAGCCACAATTGTCTCGTTTTGGTTCACTATCACTGCTCTCATAAGCATTTTCCAGCCACAGCAGGCAAGAACTCGATAAAACCATTATATACAGACAAAGTTAGCGAGTAGTTGGTGTGCATTGTAAAGCATTTAGCAGCTACTATAGAGAGCCACATCATTTCATGCAGTGGTAGAGTCCAGAACTAAAAGCTTAAAGCTAAAAGGAGAGTAAATATTGGGCTTTTTCATCACGTAGCTGAATATGTAGCTTAAAAATGATTAATTTAGTTAATTAAATTAGCATCAGTTGGATTAATACGAGACAGAAGGCACGATGTGTCCACACTCCACCAACAGTAAATGGTATTAGATGGAGCTCGCACCCCGAACAGTGTGCACCCTCAGAGACCACAGTGGTGACTTAAGGTGATTAGTACGCTAGAGATGGTCAAACATGTGGAGGCCACACTAACATCACAAATTGTACTTTAAATACAACAACAGCAAATGTATTATTTTCTGTATCTTCTGGAGCAAAACTTATTTGCTGTATTGGTAATTTCTTAATGCGACACAAACATTCGTCCAATCTTAATGGTGCATTTTAATCTTGTTGGCTATCGAACAGAGAGCATCCCTACTCTAAATGAACGCTGATGTCGCTCCATGTCTGCTGGATATGTAGACGGGGAAACCTTCACCGTGTCTACTTTATTATAAGGGATAACATTCAAGGAGCCAGATTGGTTGTGATAATTGTCATGACTTTGTACTAGAAAGATTAGCGATTTGAAATAAAATATTGATATAAGAATGATTTTATTGAGTTAAAGATTATTTTATTTCTTCCCTAATCAGAGATGCGTTAATAGCAATGGTTTGTGATACACAGCAACAGCCTGCTGTTCAGAAATAACAGACCGTAGATCAGAATCGGAGGATTGAGCAAAGCCGTGTACTAAAAGGTGATAATAGGTCGGTGTTGTGGTTACGGATGTTTCTGCTGCCCCCAAGAGGCCAAAAATGAATTGCTGCAGGTTTAAGTTTTGGTCCTCGTGTGGTCCAAGTGGAGAGACACGCTCTGTCAGTGTTACCCACACACGCTTTTGTTTCCTCTCACCGTCTAATGTGTGACGTGATGAATTTGACACCACACATTGTCCGTATGTGTCAATATGGGTGTAAATATGTAACTGTGTCGGTGACAGACTGGCAACCTGCACAGATTGCTTCCCTGTCTTTTGTCCAATGCATACTTGAAATATTTACTTGTGACCCTGAGAAGGAATAAGTGGGTATAGAAAATGGAAAGAGAAAAGTGAGTCGAGCTGATTGCCACAAAGCTGCATTTGTCAAGAAGTAATATTTTTTTCTGAGGAGAGTGCGTCGAGCACTCTTCTTAACTGTTTCATCAGTTGTTCAGATATTGCAGGGACTCTGTAAACGTGAGAAAATAGCAGGAGCTGGCACTTAAATGCAGCTGCTGCGCTCCAAGGCAAGGCTGCTTTTCACTTTTTTGAAGTGTGTGGCTATCCGTACAGAATTGATATTATGTCTTAGTTTTTCATTTCTGGTGGAAAATGTGGTGAGGTCTCTGGGGGAGTTCAGCGTGTTCTCGACTGTTAAAAGAGCCCGGACCTCGATAAGTCCCGGCGAACTCTGCGACTGGATGCCTGAGGGGACGAATATTTCCCAGACTCAATCCTCCTAAAAGAGGAGTGTTTGGTCAAGAGCTGTTACTCATTCTATTCCCCTACCTCCTTGCCTGCACTCATTTCCTCTCGTCTTTGGTGTCTCTCTCAGTCTCTCGCTCCAGTGGCAATGTGACAAGTGAACAATGATTCATATGCAGCGAGTGCAGAATGGAGCCTATTTCACATGTCTTGTGAGCCCCACTGAAGTTACCCAGTGCTGCCACACATCACGTCCCACAACACCCCCCTCACCACCCCCCACACCCCCCGCACACACACACATCCACACCTTGCTTTGGGATAGTTATGAATTTTGTTTCAGTGGTGTGAAGCCGGCAGCATAAGAGGAGACAGAGAGGGAGAGAAAGCTGTGATGTTTACACATCTCAGATAAATGGACATGCTGTTTGCTTTAATAACCGCACTGAATGCAGAGACACATGTAATTGCTTTGATGTTGCTCTGATGGCTACAAATAATGGCACTCTCCATGATTATGGAGTCAGTTAGGTGCTAGAGGCGTACACACAGGCCTGCACGCACAGACTCGGTGCATCGTGCACGTGAGAATTCCCCCATCCTTCACTTCCTCCCTTAGTTTTTGTCTGGGCTGCCACCCCAAGGGCTTGATTTAGATGAAATGCCACTTTTAATGGAAAATTTGATGGAAGCAAAACAACAACTTGGAATATTGCTTGTGTAAGAGGCAGAATGGGAGGCAAGTGCCAGGACGATGTGAGCGGCAGGGGTTGTTTCTCCCTTGATTGTACTCTTTAGGAATTCATTGGTTGCCCGTATGATATTAGTGTTGTAGCAAATGTAGCCCCCAGGCAGGCAGGCAGGCAGGGCAGCCGGCAACCCGCTACTCTTTATAGATGACTATGCTAGGAGGAAGCGTGTTGGCAGGCTGGCCTCACGATAGAACAAGCAAAAGGGGAGTGGACGGTGGCGATAAGTGCCACAGCGGCTCATCGTATTGACCCCCTCTCTGCTCTTGTTTTTTGTCTCGCTTACTGCTTGTCTTAATTGCTTTCATATCATGAATTTGGATGAGGTGCACTCACCTCCTCAACGAGGCACGAAGCTCCCTCACAAGCAGGCGTTATTTTTCGCATCAGCGTCGAAGCATCAGTGGTGAAACACTTCACCGACGTCTCGCATGTAATCAGCTGCTCCCCTGCATCAAGCCAGTGGGTGTTTCTTAAGGTCAGTGGTGCACCTTCCTGGAACCCAGTTTGTAGCCGTGTAGATATTAGCTTCAGTATCATTTATGTGGGCTGCCGTGCAGTTTTGTGTTTCTATAGTAACTCTGGCCATGCAGAATTCCCATTTGGCAGTGGAGTAATTAATTTATCTCTATTGATCTCTTGTATCCCTCAAGCCTTTCAGCAGGGTGGCCTGAAAGCCGAAAGCTGCATTGTTGATTGAATGCACAGTCTATCTTCAGATGCGATCACAAATCAGTTGCCATAGGGGAACAGCTGGGAGCGGGCCAGATTATGTTCTTTGATGCTGCAGTGGTAATGATTCATTTCATCATACGAGACACAAGTGACTGTAATTGCAGGTTTTGTTTTGGGCAACAGCCTCTGCCCTGCTCATAGTCATCTGGACTGTCGTGGCAAGGCTCAACTGCCTTAGATAGACACTTACGGCAAAGCATACATATCCGACTGCAGCTTATTCTCCATATTTTGCTTTTGATGCATTTTGGCATAGAAGGGGCAAGATGCTTCAGGTTCAGATTTTTATAATAAGCTGTTCCTGCCAGCTCCCAGCACAGTCTGACATTTACTCAGAGCAGGGCAAATAAGAATAGAGAAAAAAAATAAAGGAATATTTGCCCAAGGACCTTCAGCTCCCTTCACTTCTCCTTCTTCTTTATATCTTCCACACACACTTTTTATTTCCCAGGTATTATGTTTCTTGTATGCATCTTCAACGAGTAGGAGGCACCTCTGGCAAACAGATGAAAAGAAATGATCTCACAGACATCTCTAAAAGATCTGAAGGATGCAGAGTCCAGAGCAAGTCCGGTATAGTGCAGAACAAATGTTTGCATAACAACATTGTGTTCATTACCCACTCAGTAAAACAGAGGGAAAATCTCAAGTCGTGAACCTGCTTCACGCCTTTGGGAAAACAGAAATTTAACTTGTAGACATTTGGATGTCAGTTCCTCTTTTTCTTCACTTATGTTTCCCATCTTAACCCACGGGTGCAGCTTTGGGAAATAAATAGCTATCAAAGAAAGGAAAATGAGAGAGAGGAGGAGACAAAGCTCGCAAAGAATGATAGGGGCAGTAATAGTACAAGACAACTCAACGGGAGGCAAAAAAGTCGAACTAAAAGCAGCAGAAGCAAGATGGAGACGGGAAAAAAAAAAATAAATTAATGATAGCTCACCTTATGCCAGCTTCTGTAACAGAAATGACTTGGAAGTTTGGAGACTGGTGTTGTCATGGAAACTGATTTTTGTGCTGCTGACAGGCGGGTGGTCTCTTTGTGTTTTTCCAGTGGATGACAATGCCCGCCGATAAAGATGTCATCCTGAGAAAAATAGGTGTTGGCCGTCAATGGCCCTGAGTGCTGACAATGCCTCCGCTGAAGCCGAATTGTGCTGGACAGTCCGCCGAGGATTCTAAAGGCTGCGCTGGTGTCTCTATCTAATTTTATTTGAATTTGAAGAGTGCTTCCCACAGGGCCTGTTTAAGATAACGTACTGCAAGACCTGAGATGAGACATGTGACGAACTGTGGCAACGCTTTTTTTTTCCGTAAGCGTGAGATGTAGAATGCCTAAACAGTGTGAAAGCAGAAAAATGACTGTCCTCTTATCATGAATCCAGTCCTTGTAACACCACACAACTAATATACTCAAGGAGAAGGATAATAAAACTCATTACTATTAGATCAGGATTAGCGGAAGGATTGCTCTGTAATCCCTCTTCCAACACTCGCTCCGTGAATCTTCCAGAATATTCCAGCATCTGTGTTAATGATCATCAACACCAGTAATGTGCTGCATCTTGGATCACGCTTTGTCACAGTATCTTCGCACGAGTTTGCGTGCTGCAGGCAAAAGTCCTGTTTATCATGTCCAGGTTGTTGTGCACAGGGGGCCGCATTTTTAATTAAAACTCGGCGTATCTCTCTTTCCAACACTGGGAGGTGTGATCGCTGCCTGTCACTTCAGCTCAACAAAAACATGTTTATTTTTGGTCCCAGATTCATTTAATGGGCTTGTCAAAACTGATGAAAATTAGAGGAGGCAAAGGCGGCTGATAAGCCCCCCTGTTATTAGATGGGCTGGAGCTGTTGTTTGTCTGCCTTAGTTTGTCCTGTGCTGACGCATAAATGCCTGCGTACGGCTAGCCAGCAATCTGAGGAAAACACACGACCCTGCACAAATGCTAATTCGCTACCAGACACACAAAGTCAGATGATTAAAGTTAGCTTGTCTCAAACTTTTAAGAATAAATAAAGGATTTGTCACTTGTAGCTTCTGAAGAATATCTGCAGTATTCAGCAGTGTGCCTCTACACTGCAGTCTACTCAGTGTTGTCTGAAATGTAGAACAGCAGAAGTAAAGCAAAGAGCAGACAGACTGCTTTTCTTATGCACTTGCATGCTTTCCATCTTTGTTGTCCCCCCCCCTGAACACAGAAAAGAAAGCTAAAGTTAGATTTTTCCAACAAATCCTCTGAGTGGCAGAATATTGTAGCAACACTGTTGCACAGTAGTGTGCATCAAATAAAGATGGGTATCAAATAAAAGTAGGATTTTTATATCTAAGTGTATTCCAGCATCACTCCAGAGGCACATGATGACAACTTTATTTCTCCAAATCGCAAAATATTGGGCCAGTTTCTACAGTTATATGGGATTACATCGAATTGTAGTTTATAGGTACTGAATTGGAAAGATAGATGATGTGGCTTTACCGCTTTCCTGCTACCTTTAATACAGCACAGTTTTATTTGCTCCACAGAGGGTGTTTTTATTGAAAAGCTCTTGTCACTGAGGTTATGCAGACACATGACAGCATGACATACGAATGCAGGCATCTGCTCCTTATGTGGGCTTTAGTAGAGGACATAATTGCGTAGTGCTTTTGTTGTGTTTGTTGTTCAAGTCAATTGTCATCTCATAAAAATGCAAATGCAGCACATATGGAACATAACAGAGACCAGTGAGAGCAAGAGGGATGAAGACAGATTAAAGAGTGGAGGGAGATTAGGTGAGTGTGAGAAAGATAGCTAGAACAATGAGTAGAGGAGAAAGGAGGTCACACGGACATCAGGTGTTGTGCCTCAGACTGTTCAGAGGTGGTTCAGGCTCAAAGTTAGTAGGTGAAACTCAAGAGAGATGTGAGAAAATGTAGAAATATGTAATTCAGAGTTACAAACGAAGCACCTGATTACTCTTTGGAGCTTTTGCACGCTGAAGAGTAACGTTTTGCTGAGTGGGTCCAATAATACACACATATATAAGCACACGTTTTGGTGAGAAAACACTGAAGATGAAAACAATTGCGTTCGTTTACATGACAAAGCAAAGAATAATAAGTCCTCGTATGAAATGTAAAATAATGTTTAGTTTGTGGACACTCTCCAGGCCAAGGATTTCTGATGAAAGTGTTTTATGGTGTTTGAATTGCGTGCTTTAAGGCACTTATAGCACTTTAAATGAATGAACCTTTTATGAGTCTGAAGCAGAGTAGTTATATGCACATCACGTAGACATCACAGAAGACGGCGTCAATGAAAAAGAGGTAGCGCCTGCACACTCGCTCCAAACTTTAGCATGTTGACTAGATGAAGACCCGAGTAGGATCGAAACTAAAAACTTTTTTGTGGCTTGAAGCGAGTGTGCAGGTGTTTACCTCTCTTTCATGAAGCTATTATGAGTTTCTTGTTTTTACATTATTTGCCTTTTTATATGTTTCATCAGTAGAAACCCGGAATATATTTCATCAAATGGTTCTGTTTTCATTTTTACTTTCCTTTATTTATTAATTTACTTTTACCCGTTTTCCCTCGCCCAGTGAGGTGAGGGAGCTACTTGCCTAACAATAGCCCCTCTCCAAACCTAACCTTGACCTAAAGTTAAGGAGTCGCCACAATGTGACCGTGTAAAGAGACTTATGCCTCTACAACAGATAAAAATGAACACTCTTGAAACATTTGGGCAGGCCACAGGAAGCGCAAAAAAGCAAATGCCCCGAAGTGCCACTTTAGCCCCTCACCGGAGGCCTTTGAAGTGTGGTCTCTGTCCACTTAGTGCCTTCAAATATTTAAGTGCTCCATTTGACCTTCTCACTTTCTCCGTGCCCAGAACTGAGCTCATCACCTCTTACAGAATGTGGTCCACTCTCTTAAGGCTCGCTCACTGCTGTTTTCCTTGAACCACAACCAAAGACAGTGGAGTGGGCACAAACACAGAAATCAATGTCGAGCCGGTTGAAACACACAGATGGAAAAACCAAAACAAAGCTGTATTTCTCCTGGTTTTGTGCAATCACCTTTTATTTCATGAATCACTGTAACACTCAGGTTCAGACACCATCAGTTTAATTCATAAAGGTGTCTTGTAATTCATCTTTATTGTATTGGTATATTTAGAATTTAGAATTTCAGACTGAGCAGAGTGTATCTTAAATGTCTATTACCGTAAAACAAAGTATTTAATCCCATAAATACAACATCAAGGACTTCATGCTGTATTTATAGAATCGTGACATTTATAGACCATTGACATTTTCGAAGCTTGGAGAGGTCAGTGTGAAAGAGTGTGGTTGGTGTGATGCTGCATTTCAAAGTCTGGCTTCATTTCCCCATTTTTTCTTCAGGGAAAAGGTTTGATGACAGCCCTTTATGTGCCTCCACCTGTCAAAACCCTTTCACCGGTCCAGGACGTTTCAATGGACCAGTCTGACAACCAGTTGTAGTCTCACAGTCTGTCATCCTCTTTTCATGTTTCCAGGAAGCAAATCACAAGTAGGGTCAGTTGAGGGGGGGTTCAGAGGCCTTTTTTGGCCCACTTTTCTTGAGAACCAGAGCCAAAAACCAGCCTCAGAACACACGACAGCGACGCTGACGAAGCAGTGTCTGCATGTCGACGTGCATCTCATAATATGCCACACAGCCCCTCCTGCAGACACATAATAGACCTCTAACAGACCCAAGGGAGATTGTTAAAATAGTGGCAGGTTAGCTAAGACTAAAGCATTCCCATGTGGGGATCATCAAATAGACACCTAAGGGATTGATGGCAGCCTTTAGCTGCCTCCTAATAGTCACACATTGGACAGATATGACTGCAATGAGTCCCCGGTGGATGTGAAACACTTCACAGTACCTGTTAGCTGCTGGTTGTCAATAGAAGCCAGGGGATATGAGAGAGCTGAGGTGGGTTGGATGCTTGGTGAGCAGGCAGTAGTGTTCTTTGTTGACTTAATGGGTATATGGAGTTGCAGGGAGCTGGGTGGGGGTGGTGGAAAGGGTAAAAAGCTGACACAGAGCAAATTGTAGGAGACTGCACGGCTGCTGCAGAGGTGCAATTTCACCTTGCATCTAGCATCACAGCAGTTTAGCTGCTATTTTTGCTCTTTTTTTCCTCAAATATTCTCCCCATGACATGGAGGAGAGAGAAGTGATACAAAAGCCCCCTCATTAGTGTCTATTCCTGCCTTTCACCCTCATCATCTCCCTCCCAGCCTCTCTGGATCCACAGGGTCTAACTAAGCACCTTCTGTCCTCCCCAGCCTAGCCGAGTCTTGATCTCCCCAGGCCCTCCGCCATCCTTCACTGGTCTTAATGACAGACATTTATTTAATTCAAGCCACTGGGAAATGAGATTAGTTTCGATAGAGGGAGACAGCGGGGCAGAGTGGAGCCAGAGAAAATGAGAGCAAGAAAGAAAGTGAGAATATGTGTGTCTGAGAGCGTCACCAGTCACCTGCCTGCCTCTGCAGTTTCAAGCACAAGTTATTTTAGAATGCATTTGGCACATTACAGTCCATCGCATGTCAGTCTGTCACTGACTCCATCATGTCTCACTGCAGCATGTCCGCATGAGCCAGCAGGAGGATGATGACAGAGACAATGTTAATGAAGATGATGATGATGATGATGATGACAGGCTGTTGATGTTGGTTGGTAATGGTGTTGTTAATGTGACGGCATCCACAAGACACGGCTGATTTCTTCTTCAACGCCGCCTCTTACTTCATTATATTTGCAGAGGCTCTGCCATTGGGATATTGCTCTCCACCAAACAGCAGCGTCAGACCTCCGTATGCTAGTGAAAGCATTGAGTCAGCAGTGTGTGTGTGTGTGCGCGTGTGCGTTTGTGTGTGTGTGTGTGTGTGTGTGCGCGTGTGCGTTTGTGTGTGTGTGTGTGTGTGTGTGTGCGCTCTGCTTGACTCTCTGCGTGCTTGTGCAGTCTATAGCCCTCCAGCTCTGACACAGTCCACAGAGAGGAAACTGCGACAGGAGACCTCGGTTCAGACATATGCTCACTGTCTTCGCACACACAGCCATGGAGACATGCATGGATGCATTTACAGTTAGACATACATTTAGTCTGAATTGGCAGGTGACTGCAGACGCACACACACACACACACACAAATGCATGCACACTCAGCCGAATGCAAATCCTTCGATAGAAAGCATACACGCCCTCTGCTTCCAGAGATGTGAGGCAGCTACAGAGGAGCACTTGGCTGCCTAAAGACCCCGGAGCGCATGTCAACTCCTCCCTCCATCCCACATTGGGGCTCTGCATTTTAACTAAACATCTGGCTGTGTCAGCACCAGTTCATCACATCAGGGACCCTCCACCCACTTCCCCTGTTTCGCCTCAGTGTCTGTCTCTGCAGGATGGGAGGCTGCATTCAGAGAAAACTGTGCACAGTGTGATTCATGGTGGTTCAGTGTTTATGAGTGAGCGTTGTGCATGCATATTCATTTGGATTTAATCATCAGGCAGAGGATGGGTTTGCTGGCTTTGACTGGACAAACATGCACGAGTGTCGGGCATATAGATACATGCCAATGCACACCCACAAATGCCAAACGTCTCTTACACATAAGATGTTTACATGCTGAAATGAAACCACCTACTGGGCTACAAAAATTAATCGGCTGCTACCTACAGCGCATTAACATTAAGGTTGAGTGACCCCATTAAATGCATTTAGCCTCCAGGGAAAGTGCTTTAATGTTAGCTGAGGGAAAGTACAAACAGCTCGGAACAAGCCGGATCCATTCTATATGTAGGCCGTACAACATACATTAACGCAGGCAATCTGCACAACAGGACTGATTTGGCTTTTGCGGCTGTTAACAAAGGAGGGTAACGCAATTATTGTATAGTGACCTGACATCGTGAGGAGAAATGAGAGGGCAGAAGTCAAGCCTTTGGAGCTGTCTGTTCATTAACCACCAACGCTGGTTGGCAACTTCACTGTGCTACGAGGGAATGAGTCATGTTCAGCGGTTAGTTTGGCTCAGCTATATCATTACTTTTCCAAGAAAGAATCAAAGGAAAAAAATTTGTCATATATGTATTTATTGGTGCCACAAATCCAAAAAGGTCCACTGCTCATTCCCTCACCACTTACTGTTAGTATTAGACTAAAACTACTATTAACTACTTATTTTTGTAGTATTTCGTCCTTCCAGATGAATAAATGCAGAGTTGTGTCTCCACCTTGTTTCCTCATCTAGTATTCCCACTGTTGTCCTTATTGAGTGGCTGGGTTCCTGTTCTGTGTTTCTCCAAACACTAGAGATGATGCAGTTCACAATTCTCTAAAGTAAACCTGAAAAGCAAAGAATGCATTTCAATGTTAAGTTGTCCTCATATCTTGGGTTACTTTTTTTTCCAAAACCCAAATTTATAAAAGCATTTAAGTCGTCACTCTGTCATTGTATGGATTTGTTGACAAGGTCACTGGAATGATTGATACCTTCATGTTTTAAGTCGTACACAGCTGGAGGAAGTTAGCATCACTAAACCTCTAAATCTGTTTGGAGTGTTTTATCGATATGGCCAAGATTTGTTGAGACACAGACTGAGAGTGAACACGTGATGTGCGAAAGTGTGTTGCATGTTTCTCCAGTGGGAACAGGATGTAATTTCACCCAGACATAGGCTTGCCTGTAACTAAGGCGGCGATGTCAAAACACATTAAATCACAGAGGTTTGTTCACCAAGTTATCATCAATACATCCCCAGTGCAGCCTCGCAGGTTTGAGTGCAGTGCACGTAAGCAACGCTTATCTCTGAAGAAAAGGGGCCTTTAGTGATTACAGTCTATTGGCAGTTGGGTGTGTGTAACAGCAGTCTCCTGAAGTGCCCCATTACCTCTGATTTAAGGTGTGTAAGGAGCAACAGGCCAGGCAATACTGTCCCTCCTCAGATGATACCAATAACAGTCTGCTCACGGACAGGAGGGCAGCACAGAGAGAGAAAAAGGCAAATTATGGGAAAGAAAATGAATCTTATTCACGGGCATAGAATCACATTTTCCACCATTAATAACAATTTGGCATTCATCTTTCTTTTTACCCATATTGGATCTTTGTTTCATTCAAAATCTATATGTTTAGAGTCATGCATACACTGAGAAACGTTCTCCTTTGTTTATTTCTGCAGCACTAGCAGTAACGTGGTCACAGATCTCCATACTAAACCATACTAAACTTAACTAATTAGGCATTTCCTCTGAGCTGGAAACATGATTGAGTGATTAATTAAAGTGAATAATTATGATTAAAAACTGCAGTCAAACCTGACAAAGGCACTTCTACTGTTACTAAACTTACCTAGTCATCAGTACAGTCAGGAGAGAAAGTCCTGCACCCCCCAATGTGCCGGCATGTCTCATTAATCATGTCGAACTCTGCAGCAGAACACACTCAGATATTTCTGGCCTGCCAGATATCATGAAAAACACGTGACGTCACCAAAGCAGCCTCTCCAAAAGCATTTTCCTGTTTGTATCACAAACAATAGCACCCCACAAACACGCTGCGATGCCAGGCTAAACTCTCCACAAACGTGTTTGTGCATCTGGCACGCCACTGGCTCACACATTTAAAACTAGATTTTCTCATCTCGCAATCAGCTTGAATTTCAGAGGCCGAAATTGAACTTCTTGTTTCACTATATGTTTTGTAGACAGTCATTGCTGTGCTGCAGATTAAGATTTAAGACAAACATGTGACCAGCAAACATTACAATCAATCTACACTGTGTAGCCCCACGTCAACCAGCTACAACATTAAAATAATACACACACATTGATTCTTTAACAACAAGCCACTAATGTGATATAGCATATAGCAATATATCAATCTGACTCATACTTTTACTTTTGTTACAGACATATTATGACCTCGTGCATTTTAAATGGTGAAACAGTCATTAACCTGTTCACACATCCAACAGACTTGGATCTATGTTAGCGTTTATCTGTGTCCATCTGATGAATGAAAATCCATTATTTTCCACCAACTCAGCAACTTTCAGTTTCCACCAAACTCCCGAGGGAAATATCCGGTTCTTTAGCTGCTAAATGCTAAATTACGTTCAGCGGCTAGTTGCTAACTGTAGTGTTTATGCTACGGTGGCCACGTGTTGCGTCTGAAAACAGTGCTGATGAGATTATTGGATTGTAAAACCAAAACGATGAGATGAGGAATGCTTAAAAAGCTCCGTAGAGACATTTCGTAATTCTCAGTTGGTTTGTCAGCTGTGAAAGTAAATCAGCAAGGAAGCATTATTTGCCCACTTATTGTGCTTTTAACCTCTCATTAACCTTTATTTGACCTCTGCACGTCTTCAAAAAACATCAGACGTATCAATATACTTTATTAATCCCCAAGGGGAAATTCCAAATCACATGTTGTTTCTGTAAGTATCGGATGATTCCATGGAGAGTGTGAGGCACAGCTTCTCCTTCTTTGCTTGTTGGATGCTACAAACGGTGCTTAATGTACATGTTCGATGCGACAGATGCTTTAACTTCAGATTCCTTGTGAATGAGATTTGTCTCCTATTGTAGTACAATGATATTTTTAATCTTCGACCATCTGTTTTGTGCATTATTTCATATGTGTTGAGTCCTTTGCAGACAATCTTCACCCACAAACTACACATCTCATCATTTCATTCATAGTTTATATGAAAATATTGATTAGTTCAAGATTTTTACACAACATGAATGGTATTTCTGCTTTTACTGAAGCAAAGGATGTGAGCACTTCATCTACCAATGTCTTGTAGCACTTGACATCAAGTGAGGAAGCTAATACTTTGTCTATAAAAGGGTATGCACGGTGCGTGTAATTGCTATCTACAAGCACACACACATATCCGGCAGAAAAAGTGACATTGATCAGATGCACACCGGCTGAAAGTTTTTCACATTTCTTTTAAATTCCAGGATTTTGTAGACATGTTTCTTATTATTTTGTGAACAAAGCTCATCGAGAGAAAAACATGACAAAGAGAGGAACCACTAATGAGCACACGCAAGTGGTAACCTCTCCAGCATCAGCCAGCTGTCTGAGAAGAGGCTGCTGGTCATTACTGGGCATTAATGTCTGCAGGACCATGGATCAGGCCGCCCTGATCATACCATATGGAGTTTAAGGTTGAATTGCATATTGGGAGCCGAGAAGGCAATTTAAACATGTGTACATACACAAAAATCATGGTTCAGTATGCAACATAAGACTGTTTTTTCGCTAAACTGTTGCTCGCTGAACAAACTACGACTCTTTCTTACTTTAATAACAGCACTGCTGCAACTGGCCGCAACCTGCTAACTGAAAGGTGAAATGTACTTAAAAGTAAACAAAATAAATATTCTGTCAAACAGATGGAAACTATAATAAAGTAAATATTCATTAGGTGCAGCATTCATTGAATTAACTATTAGAGCTGCACTATGTGTTCACATTAGGACTGCACAACAGTCCCAGCTTTGGTTTCATGCTCTGTCCCCAGAAAAATTACCTTGTCCACATTATTTGCTGAGAGAGCAGACGTTTGCAGACGTTTGCTGTTTTTTTTTCCTTTACTCTGTTTTTTCCCTTAAACCGTTGATGTTCACTTTCGGCCAGGAGCCACAATCACAGTTTAACAAAGTCGTCATATAGTTTTTGTCCAATCCGCCTCACTTTAGTGACACTGGAGGATCTTCAAGCTTCTTGGCCAGCTGCATTTGCCAAAACTACGGGGCTGGGCTGAGCTAAATTACAGGCAATCACCTTCTAGTGTGTGTGTGTGTGTGTGCGTATGCATGCATAGCGGCTGAGATTACGTCATGGGGTGTGCTTCGGCTGGACAGCATCTGGCCCTTTGTGAAAGTTTTTGCCAGGGGGAAATTCAGAGTTTTAAATTCATCTCTGCAGTCACAAAAAAATGTGGTTAGATTAACGCCGCGTTCATTCGATACACGCGTGAAAACCGAAAGACCGTTACCGCACATTTCCAGCACCGCTACATCACTATTATAACTTAACCTATAACCCGCTCAGCCAGTGGCCATAGTGTATGTGTAGCATTAAGGGTTGAATGTATGATTGCTCACTCCACAAGGGCCCTATTACCACAAAACATTAATGCTCCATGTCATTGTGCTTCCATTCAGTCACTTTAGTACAATAATTAATCAAAATAAACATACAGAGCTTGACAATAAGGCTTTTATATTCGGCACTAATCAGACAACTCATTAGGCAGTAATGAGCCGACTCTGCCTGCTCTTGTCGTGTTTGGGGGAAGTTTGGCGCATGGGGAGTGTGTGTGTGTATGTGTGTGTGTGTGTGTCAGCACACAGATACACATAGGCAGACATGCACCCACAAATACACACACATACACACACACACACACACACACACACACCAGCCGGCACTCCTGTAGTCCCACTCCAATTATGGCAGCATCTCACCCGGGAAGAAGCCCACTTACCCAGCATTCACTTTATGAATAATTGATTGTTTGTGCCAGTGTTATATTTGTAAATACACGTTTGCTCTCTGATTAATAGTTTTCTAGACATACTCATTTGTTCAATTTGATTAGACTCTTAAATGTATTATTTATTAGCTGAAAATGCTCTCCGGTTATTAGTCATCACAAGGGCAACAAGAAGATTTGGCATAAGGACGCATCTGCATGCAAACAGACGTTCTCACATCAGTCCACAGTCATTCACATGGCAGGTGGCAGAGTTTGTGTGTGTGCATGTGTGACTGCATGTGTGACTGCATGTCTTAGACTCACAGCTTTAATATCTGTGAGACTTTAAGAAGTGAAGTGTGTTTTCAGTATTTTAATTAAATCTTCATGTACATGAATTGAAGACATTTTAATGTATTATCAGACACTCAGACACCTTCACCGCTCACATGAATAGAGAACACCGCGGCTGTCTGCACGTTTCTCTGTTAAAGTGCAGACAGAAAGGTTATCAA
Source organism: Pempheris klunzingeri (assembly GCF_042242105.1). NCBI lineage: Eukaryota > Metazoa > Chordata > Actinopteri > Acropomatiformes > Pempheridae > Pempheris > Pempheris klunzingeri. The sequence continues at coordinate 3,729,130 of NC_092013.1, forward strand.
ACAGACAATGCAAATGTAATTTGGTGCTTTGTGGGAGCTTAAAATGTTTTCTTCATGTCACTGATGAAAGAAATGAGAAACGGTGACCTTTTTGGGCGGGTTTGTAATATGTGGGAGTCTGCATCATCATTGCTTTCACTGACTCTTTTCACGGCTGCAGTCAGCTATATAAAGAACCCGGTCAGACAATGTGGATAGATTTAAAAGAAAACAAATAGCGCGGTCTAGGACGGAAGGCAATGTCTGAATTTTTTTATTTTTTATTTAAAACGAGCAGCAAACATAAAATATATAAAAAAGAACATTGATAGAATAAAAGTCTGAAGAGCTTACGTCGTCCTATTTTAGTCCTGAGGAAGACACAACGGTTAAAACTGTAATGACATGTCTTGATAATCTTCATTTCAATGTACAATACCATACTCAAATGTTTTCTGTATGAGTTTATCCAGCTGCAGCGGATCAGTTTGTCCCACTGATGTATTCTTAGCAGTCTGGATGGTGGAAAACTAAATGCAAGCTTTGGGTGATTTACCTCTGTCCGGCTTTCAGGGAGGACACTAACTGGCTATCAGGGATGATTAAAACCACATTTCAGATTTTTGAAAACATGCGTATGCAGTTGTATGTGCAGTCATTAAGGATTACTTCTTAAACCTTTATTGCCAGTGTCATTGTATCACCTCCCTCTCCTTGACAACAGTTTTTAAGTAAAACTCTTTTCTCATTTTCACTCTCAGTGGATCTGTTGGCTCTTTAGCTAAGTGTTGTGTTTTTGTAAGTACTTCTGCAACCTAATGCTTTATAATAACGATATCGTGATATACAGTGATAACCACGTATACATTTTGTTTGGATGGTGACCGCTGAACAGAAGCTAGTCAACCAGATAAACACGAGCATCTCCGTCATTAAAAGCAAAGGTGTTACCATCGAGTCAGTGACAGTGATCCATGATGAACAACACCAGAACAAAGCAGCGTCTCTCATTGTTTTGCTTATTTACACCTCGAAGAATAAGGCCGATATGTATGACACCGATGTTGTTAATTCTCCTCACACCTGTGGATCACCCACACTTCCTGATTACTCTTGTGTGTGGGTGTGAACACTTCGCTTGATTGACATCTTAGCCGTGTTGCGCCTGCTTGGTAAAACTCGGTAAAACGTACGCTGTCAACCACCAAAAGAGGTTAAATAAACCAGAGGACATGAAGACACCTGTGTGGGTGTTCAGGGCCACTAACGGAGCACAGCCTGGACTCAAACGGGGGGGGGCAAATGCTTCCTGAACATCATATCAGGCATGCTGGAGTTTTCCAGTGTTGTGAGTAGTGAGCAGTGGCTGATTTGGCTGTTGCAGTATGTACAGTGCTGTTGTTGGAAACCTTGAAACCTGTTGCAAAGAGGTTGTGGACGAATGCCCGGCAACTCAATAGGGGGGTCTCGCATACAAAACTGACAGACATGTTGCATCACTGGTGTGTGTGTGTGTGTGTGTGTGTGTATTTCTGACTAAGCTTGTGTGTGTGTGTGTGTGTGTTGTTAAGTGTGAATGCCAGTGTGTGTTCCTGTGCTCCTTGGGAGTGCTAGCAGGCCAAGTGAAGAGAGAAGGAAAAGCAGCACTGCTCTGCACCATATGCCAAATATGAGCTTGCCTGCCAATTTGTGGGGGATACTGGCAAGTGCTAGCAAGGCTGAATTCTTGACAGAGGGAGATGAATAATTGAACATGTGCGGAGCGAAGTTCTGTTGGGATAGAGTCGGGTGCCTTTATACATGCAGAGGAGGAATGGAGACAGTAGGGCTGTCTACGAGCAAAACTCTCATTTAGATAGTGATGTGTTCGCTTTTTGTAAACAAGTCAAAAAGTTACACAGATTTTAAGATTAACTGGAATGGATTTATGGTGAAACATGAGGGTGGGGGGGGGAAGCACGTCGTATTTATGCATTTTGATCGTAACCATTTCAACCAGAGGGACCAAAAGCTGTCATTGATTTCTGCAAAATTACACCAGATCAACACATAAAACTGAGAAAATAAATGTATACATAGTAAAAAAAAAAAGTTTAATTGAGACAGCTTTTCACATTCAGTGTGAACGAGTTCACACCTCTGAGATCTTCCACCAGGCTCTTATTATTGACCACTCAGTCTCCTGACACCAGATAACTATTGATAACTTATTGAATTTTGACCATGAAACACTGAAAACATATACTTAAGGCGGACATGCAGTAAAGCCACGTTTCAAGTTGTGCAATATTTCATGATTTCAAGCAAAAAAAAAAAAGGCAGGCAAGAAGAGGAGCACAAAGTCAGTAAGACTTTTGACTTGCTGTCATCGTGTCAGATGTTCTATAAATACAGGCTGTCAAGTGTAAAGAAACATGCATGACGACTTTCAACAACGTGGTGACGACATGTACGATGTATATATCCCATATTCCCATTTCACTTGGTGTCGTCATTTGAGGAGATGTGTAATCTATCACCCTCTTCAGCAAGTCCGCTAAACATTTCTTCCTGAAAACTGCTTTCGGAACTGCACGCAAGTGCATTGCAAGCAGTAAAATTGGGCTTTGAATGGAAGTAAAGCAGGACTGTGAGCGTCAGCCATGCTAGCAGGTCTGTGAGGCTGCAGCTAGTGTGCACACAGCAGTGCTTTGAGCTTAATGCTAACTTCAGCACGCTACTATGCTTACTGTGACAATGCTGATGTTCCTACTGTCATCTGTTATGATGTTTTATATCTGGGGACCACGGCTAAGTGGACACTGCCATCCCTGGAGCCAGGCCACTAGTGGAGCGCCGAACTGGGACAATTTGATTCTTCTCAGCGTTTCCTCACAACATTTTGTGAAGTTTTGTGAACTTATATATAATATTATAATTTTGCCCCTGAAACAAAACTGTTCTTGAGAGAAGAGAAGCCTGGAGCAACCAGAGAACCTTTCCTTAACACTTTTATTTTATTATTTTTTCATCACTCGAATGTTGGGGTTCATGATAGAGTATGATGTCCTCAAACCTGGAGCTGATCATAGTTGGTATTTTTTCTAAGCCAGCCAGCCAGCCAGCCAGCTTTGAGGCTTTCTAGATTAAAAATGTATGCAATAAATGCAGAAATGAGCCATGGAGATTGCTTCTGATCAAATCTCACTAAGCAACTCTGCTGGAGGACAGGAGAAGGGCAGGCAACCAGGAGTGAGACGTCAAGAGCCTCTACTGCTGCCTCTCGTCTCTCTGCCGCCCGGCTGCGGTGCCAAGGTCTGAATAGATAACACCCACGACGACGTACATAAGTGCGCGCACCGTGCATATGCAATATTCTGCAATTCTCCTGTGTCATTGAGTGAGCACAAGAGCAATGTAGACATCACAACAGGCATTTGAAGATAATGATGAATCCCACTGCTTGAGGCAATGACAAGAAGTATAAGAGAGAAAACAAACTGCATTCTGGTTAAATGGTGCTGCCTGGATAATAGACAGAGACAAATGTGAGCGACTATGCAGTTGTGACAGCAAATTTTCTCCAATAGTAGCTCTACGTTCTGTATATGTCACTGTCCGGCTATTGCCTGTGACTTTCCATTAATCCTCAGAAATTGATCTGTTTTGTTCTCTTGTTTAACGGTGACTTTAGTATTGCAATGCCACTTTTACTGAAGCCTATTATGTACTAATCATCATCTCTCCCCTCTCCCCTCTCTCCCCCCCTCCCTCCTACTCTCTCTCTCTCTCTCTCTCTCTCTCTCTCTGACAGATACCACCCTGTCCAGTGAACGTGGTAAGTACCGCAGCCGCACACTCCCTTGATTTAGAGCCATCTGTGCGTGGACTCTGCCAGCAACAGCGGATTGGCTGTCTGTGTTGATGTGGAAGGAACCATTCTCAGATGTTCAGTCTCAGTGGGGGGAGCGCAGAGCCACAGACACAAATAATTTGCATCACCAGGAAGCTATTTTCCTCCGCATCACATTGCATGTCACGGCAAATGTTGAAATGAGGAGAAAAACATCAAGTGAAGGCAATTATGAAAGCAACATCAACAGACCCATGTGGCCAATCAGAATTTGAATTTGGCGTATTTTCCCTGCATGCATTTTGCCTCGACCTACTTAGTCAATTTACCCCCTTTTGACTCCAATAGTATTCAATAAGGAGTCTCTTTTTCACTTTGTCTCATTCCAGCTTTAGTGGAACGCGTTTCTATGCAGTCTAAATAGGGAGTAGATGGATTCCCCCGCTGAGACAGCCTCCGTTTTCATTTTATTTTGAATTTGATTCCCCTTTGTTGTGCTGTTATTAATTGCTTCCTGTGCACGGAGGAACACTTTAATCACTTCATCAAACAGGTTGAAAGAGAGAGTCCATCTGCAGCACTCCCTTTGTTTACATCTTACGTTTGTTTTTGCATGTGTGTGTGTGTGTACGTGTGTGTGTGTACGTGTGTGTGTGTGTGTGTGTGTGTGTGTGTGTGTGTGTGTGTGTGTGTGTGTGTGTGTGTGTGTGCTCTGGCCAGACATCAGGTTTGCCCTGTAAGCAGTGTGAGAGCACCTGTGTCAGCCACTCTTCCTCTGTAACACTGCTTTGTGTGACTTTCATTATGAAGCTGGGACAAAACAAAAAAGCCAAACTTACTCCACGCCCGGCGAAGAACGACGCTTTGGGTCGAAATTGTGGAGCTAAATTGGTTTGGTGGCATCACACGGTGTGGACAAAACACCACATGCTGCATGTTTGGTCTTTGAAACCTCAAAGTGGCGAGAAGGAAGAGAGGTGTTAAGTTGTGGTTCAGATCAAGCGCTTGAGGTTTATTTGTGTGTGCCTGGGTAACCCTCGTTCACTGGTGCAGGAGATGGTGATACAAAGAACGGAGAAGCCTATGTGATGAATTTTTCATTTCCAAACTAGCAACAGTGTGGCAATCCAGTTAAACTTGAACAACGAGCAGGGAATAAGAAGCCACAACAGGCAAAGGTTTGTATTCACTCCAGCCGTTATCCTTGATTTATTTTGGCGTTTTTTTGCTTTTACTGGATGGATGAAAGTTTAAGAGAGAGATAGAGGGGGAGGGGTATGACACGCAACTAAGGTTCGTGGCCAGAATCAACCCATGAACGTTGTGGTTATGTGGTATGCATATTAACCAGTAGACTGCTGGAGCGCCCCACCCCCCTCCCCGTCCTTGATTTTGACCTGATCTCTACCTGTCTTAACCAGCTCACATTAAAACATACGCATGATTTCCTTCTTCGCCCACACCTCCTCTCCTTTTCTGTGCTGCTGACTGGTCACATAATGCGAATGATGTTCCACAATGAAAGGCGGAAAAAGAGGAGTGACACAATGAATGGATTAAGAAGCAGATGAAGGAAGGAAAGAGGGCAGAGTCAGGGCAAAGGTCTGTGTGTCCTTGGAACCTTTTATGAAACGTGGCCGTCCAGCAGACTGCTCATCACTCACGATGGCATCAGTCATTCAATCCCCATTTTGGTACACGTGTTTTTGTAAGAACACCAACATACAGTATATACCCGCGCTCCCTCCCCGTGTCTTCTTGCGCTTAACAAGCTCTTCTCGGCCCCCTCTGCAGAGACGGGGTGTGTTTGGAGTCGTCTGATAGGCCCTCCTCAATGTGAAGTGGCTGCCGGCGCATCCTCTCCTAGCTTAATTGGCTGCACCTGAGGCAGGAGGGCAAGGTGTAATTGCGATAAGAGAAAACGCTGTGCTTGGCTGGTTTTAGGGCCCTTATCTATAGTCTCCGGATTGATTATGGTTTTTCTGCCAGCCGTGCAAATTGTTCAACCCCATCAACTTCACTGGAAACCACCTTAACCCTGTCTTGGCCAAACCACAGTGCACATAGGCAAACAATCAACCAGACAGTGTATGTATTGCTAATTAGCCTCCAGTGTTCTGACCGCTCTGATGCCGGCTGTGTTCGCTCTCATTGTGTTTCATGTTTTCTTTTTTTTATGCTAAAGACGACCGTGATTTTTCTTTTTTAGACATTTCAGTTTAGCACACGTCTTTTTATGGTCTAATTAACAGCTGTACTGTATCTCCCTCCTCTTACTTTCATCCTAGTGTTCTTCTGAATGCCCCCAAAAAGCAAATATTTAAAGGGATAGTTCAACACTCGTGGAAATCTGCCTGTTTGCTTTCTTTGTTAGCTAAGCTAACTGCCTGCTGGCTTTAGCGTCATGTTCATGAGAGCGGTGTCAATATTCTCATCTAATCCCCCAACGAGACAGCGAAGAAGCATGTTTTCCCAAAATTACTTTACTATTTACTCAAAATATAGATTAGATTTCCACATGTGAAGTCATCCGGACCAGACCATCTACAGCCTCTCTTTCGTTCCGTGTGTCTCCCCCACCCTTTCCTCTCTTTCGCTGCTTTTGAGTAGTGGTTGGGGCTGAAAGAGCAGCTAATGGGCTGTGAAATTTCTCCAAAGCTACAGCAACAACAGAAGCTAATGTCTCAAAGCCGTTCTGAAACAACAGAAGCGACGGAGAATCCTGACAGTGCAAAGAGAAGAAGAGGGGGAGGGAAAACATCCCGGGTTTCCTCTGATGTGTCAAAGAGGCCATTTCTGTCAGCCTAATTGTAGTGAAGCTTCCTAGTGGCCTTGGTGAAATGGCGTAATTGCCTGCTGGAATGGATCGGACCTTGCTAGGTTACACTCTGCAGGGTTTCCTCCTCTCGTGTAACGAAGGATCGTGAACGCAGCTCAACATTGCTCCGGCATTTGCTGTTTCAATCATTCTAGCGGCAGAGCACAGTGCTTAGTGAGGCAAATTCAACACTCGGGAATATTGACAGGGCAGCGTGAAATATTATGTTTAGCAATTTTAGCCTGACAGGTTGATTCATCTGCATGGAATCTGAAAGCTGTTGCTCCAACTGAAGTAAGAGATGTAGTTTTACCGCTCACCTTTTTTTGGTGCTAATTTGAACATTTAGTTCACAGAATAATCTTAGCACCTGTGTGTTGTATTACATGAAAAGAGATAATGTTTAAAAAAGACCTATGCAGGGATCTTAGCATTAAAAACCTTTCCCAACGAATTGCTGGGTGGAATGCATTACTTGATCATTCACAAGCATTTTTTTCCCCTAAAATGTGGTGGAGCGTGCAACCCCTTCTACTTCGCTTTCCCCTCACTACCAATTAAAGCTGTTTTTCTGCAGCAGATCTTGAGCTGATGAAGACAGCCACTAAGAGCTCTTGAAGTAAAGTCGCACAGGACCTGTATGGCAGATGGTTTGTGCACGAATGTGTGCAAAGAGAGAAAGCAGCAAAGAAGGAAACAAACAAGCATAAAAATGGCAGCCTGTCTCCAGTGAGGGGCTCCTATTTTCTACCCAATTTAAGACTTACCATTTCCAAATTTTCAAACTTTTCCTCAAAAATGCTGTCAAACCTCCAGGAGACCAGGGAAAACATAAGATCTTGTTCTATGGAGAATTTTTTGCACACCACCCTCCAAAAACTATCGAGACAACTCAAGTCTCAGCAAAAAAAAAAAAAAAAGAAAAAGTGCTGTGAGCTACTTGATCTCATGGCTTTGACCAGCTCTCCCAGCTGAATGGAGACAAGCTTTGCTCCGGCCTTTCGCTACAAAGGCTGAGACGGCAGAGAGTCAAAGCACAGAGGACAGTGCCTAATGGCTACAAGTCAGGCTTTCCCAGATGGATTACATGTTTCAAAAAGATAGGCTTGATCAGTGTGGTTTTTTTTTATTTTTTTTTATGTGTGTTAGAGAAAAAGCCTCTTTTGTGATGCAGATGGGAGCAGACAGAAAACCTGCTGGCACCAATTGGGTCTAAGGTTTGACATAAATGGGGAAGTGGAGATCACACACAATACAAGCTTTTCTTCACGGTCATACCACTTCACTGTGCAGCGTGTTTTTCCATCGCATGCGATCGCTTCCCCTTCTCACAGCATCTTTGTTGTGAGGCTTGTCTATCCCTGCGTAGCTCCCTTATTACGTTGCCACACTGGGCCTTTATTATTTCAGCTATGGCGTATACTTGATCAATTAGTTCACACTTCATTTTAACGCCCAGACTGGGACTAATGAAGCCACATTTCCTGGGGTTAATTATACCAACATTATGGGATATTATGAGGAGCAGGAAATGGCAAAGCACACTTTAGTATCTCTCCATTCTATCATCATCTCCCGCTGTGGGAGACTGTTCCTTCTCCAGCTCTCCCTCCATTCTTTTATATATCTCTCCTTTCTCCTCCACTTGGCACTCTGAGGCACACCCTCCCCTTCTCACAGAGAGGAGGCTGGATGCTACAGAGGCATTAAGGGTCTGTGAGACAAGGCTGGTCCAGGCAAATCCCTACACAAATTAAAGTGTGGAGACCATTATTAAAGCCTATTGCCACTGCCTACTACCAACAGTTAAATTACAATGTCTCTTGAACAGAAAGGCAAGCAGATTTTATTGCCCCCCCTTTTTTTTTTTCCCTCCTTGGCAGAGTCGTGCTCTGAAGTGAGTGCAGCTTTGGAACTGTGTCATTCTTCAAGATCTGGGGTGGAATTATAATGTACCACCGAGCTGACATTCGCATGAGGCCTGGCCGTCAAAGAGTCACACTGGTGATTGACACCCGGGTTGGCACAAAGAGCATTAAGTTTCTTCGTTTTGGAAAGAAAAAAAAAAACGGCTGATATTTTTCCACACATTTCACCTCAGATGCTTAGCTTCTCAAAGGCGCACGAAATACTCAAGTTTGCTTTCATGTGAAGTATACTGAGGCGATTTCAGTGGCTGGCTTTTAACTCTTGTATTTGGTGCCTCACCCTGTCAAATGGGTGTTTCAGCGGGAACGATTTGCGTGTCAGTCACAGCTACCTCTCAGTGTTCCTTACACAGATTACCTCGCCACTGTGAGGATATAGTGGAATCTCTGTGTGTGCAAATTAGTGCGCATTTGTGTTTATGGCTATGAGTGTGTGTGTGTGTGTTTATGCATACCAGATATTTTATGTTTTAAGTAGTAATCTGTCACTTCTATACGATTACTGCCTGAGATGGCTTCACGTGGCGCATGTCAACATACCAGCTGACAAAACCTGCTGAGTTCCTGTTTCCTTGACGTTTATTCTAGCTGCACGTCCCACCATGTTACCAAATTCCTTTAATCGACACTAACTTGACACATTAATATCTCTTTGACTCACTTCTTCACTGCTGCAGTTTTTCCCATTTAGGGGCGAATTTGGTATGTAGAGCACTTCCAGTCTCACTGGGCCTCTTTCCATTAACGACATAACACTGTTGTGTAATTATTGCTCATCTGCACTTGAAAGCAGATACCTCTAAAAGCCTCTGAAACCTCTGAAAGCTGAAGATATTGCCACATTTTAGCACAGTCCAGTTATTTCTTTTGCATGTGCATGCTAATATGAACATGTTTAATGATGGTTAATGCACATCAACCCTCCTTTGTTAAGTAATAAGGCCACTAAACACAGGATGTTCCTGTTTTGATCCTCGGGGTTTAAACACTGAAATAGCTCCAGGACTACAATGTAATGCAATGCATAGTACTACCACTCATTTTTACAGAGACAGTGGAAGTGAACTATGAGACACTCGGTCTCCCTGGAAAAGAAAAATGAAATGAGTGTATTCTGTGAAGTATGAAGAGGCGTATTTTTCTCACCTGTGACAAACTCTAATTTCCTTTTCTCCTTTTCCACCTAAGTGTCAAAATGACTTTCCTGTTACAGTTTTTCTCCCTCATCATCCAAAAGAAGTACATTCACCTTCCACCTGTTAGTTAGGCACACAGGGCAGCGTATGGCCGCTGGCATTTTATGAATAGAAGAATTAAAGATAAAGATCTGTCACTGTGCTGCTTTAGAGACTCAAGTCTCCTTTTCTTTTTGAATTACAGTGGATGTGACTGTGTGGTGAGGCGTTTGTACAGTAGATGCTTCATGTAGTTTATCGATGAATACTTGCAACTTGTCATTTTATTTGATGTTAATATAATATTTAACAGTATAAACATTTAATATTATTGGATTGTCATGAAAGTGTCACGGTCCTCAGAGGATAATCCTAGCACTTAGCTCAAAGCAGCACAGTTCTGAAGTAAGCAAGTGTCACTGTAGATTCTTGTGTCCGAATTACTGAAGCCATCAATCTGAACGTACCTTATATGACCTCTATTGATGATGAAGATGTAATAAGAATAATTTGCTCCTTTGTTTCGACAAAACTGGGTAGTTAACAGCTGATTTACCGCCCTGAAACCAGAGGCAATATGTGTTTGGGCAGATTGCGTGGTAAATCAGGCTTTTTAGTTTTGTTTAAAGTTGTTTTGTTAATTCATGTTGAGCCAGATGTTCTGGAATATTGAAGAGCAAAACACAAATAAAAGAGAAAGCACATGATGTTGTAGGAGTGAAAGTTTTGTAAAATGGATTTCCCTCGTAAAGCGGCTCATATTTGTGCTTCCAGCAGAATGACACCGTTGTTGTCCCGTCCTCATCCTTCATCATCCCTCTCGTGCCTTATCGTATCAATGCCCCAATTCGTTTTGAATCGACTGAACTGTTCCGCGCCGCAGATATTTTTCATTTTAAGACCAGAGGAAAGAGGAGAGACAGCATATTGCTGGCTCAACCTTTCCAAACAGCACCTGTACAAACTGTTTTTTTTTTGTTTTTTTTCTTAACCTCGCTGTTACAGCTCCATCACTCTCGCTCTCACCCACTCTGTAGATTAGCTCTGCACTGTGCTAGTGGAAGAATGAGGCCAGCTGGAATCAAACATTAATCAGCTGCTGTTTTATAAGACAGAGGGAGCGCCTGCATTCCCTGGGTCCCCCTCCTTCTTGCCCTTAGCCTGCCCTACCACCGAATGTTAATGTGACTGCCATTACTCATTTATGAGCCGCCCGCTGCTCGCTGCCCAGAGCCTGGTGTCCAGGCTTAGGCTGGCATGGCGGGCACACTGCAGGGCGATGGCCGTGCCAGGGCATTCAGCTGTGTCAGGGCCAGGTCTGTTTTTTTATAAAGAAGAGGGTTGGGTGGGCTGTTGAACTGTCTGAAATAGGACTCTGGTGTTACTGGAGGGATCGCTGGTTGTTAGTATTACAGTAGATAATGTATTGAGTAAGAAAACATAATTAGAAAACAACACTGTCATCAAAACTGAGTAGATCACTGTTTCACATAAGACCAAATGCAAGCTGCCCAATCTTTACTCAGTAAATGGGTAATATGATATGATGTATTCACATTTGGACGTTGTAATTGGACATAAATCTCGCTAAATTGCCTCCAGTGTGAGACTAAGTACCTCGATATGTGCAGACAGGCAGCTTTGAAGAGTTGGAGCTGAGTGGTTGTTCTTGGTATCCAGGACACAGAGCACAGCACGAGTCATTCTTATTCTTAGTAGCGACATCAATAAAGGAGAAACTCTGTGCAAGGTGAGACACACAGATACCCTCCCCTGACAGCGTGTGAAGAGTTGCCATCAGTGTCGGGCTGCATGGCAGAAATTAATGAAGGAGGGAAGTGCAGGCTTTGTACATGTGTCTGGACCTGTGCATGCGTGCGAAGAGAGTAAAGATGAAGAGAATAAAAGGGTGGATGGTGACGATTAAATGTATTTGTGCGCAGCAGCGACACTAAGGGTGAAGTGGCTGATGAGCTAGAATCCCACAGACTGTCACGCGACCCTGTTTCCCAGATGGCTTTGCTCTTTGCCTCACCTTTCCCCCCCCGTGGCACGGCTGCTTCGATAGAACTGAGTGGACTCAGTCCAGTGAAGCCCTCACTGTTTCCATGTATGTTTAATGCCTGTACTAGAGTTACCACAAATGGCACTCTCCAGCAAATGTCAACATTTCTTGTGTTGCTGCTACTGCGTTCTTCATACAAACTGGTTCCCTCTCAAACATAACAGGGAGCTTTGAACAGTGTTTTTACACTGTGAATATTTTAAACATAATCAACCAACAGTGGAGTAACTCAGCCTATAACCGTCACTGTCGCACATGAGGAAAGAGCACACAAACAGAGTTTCATGTTTATTTTAAGAAAACTTGCCCGAGGAGGATGTCTTCTCCTTCATCTCTCTCTTGCCTATGGAGCCTCATATATTTGTGGCCTTGGGGGGATTCACAGCATGCAGGAGAAACAGGAAGTGTGTAGCCTGTGGCTAAAAGGTAGATTCTTCTCCTGGAGTGTTAAACAGCACACATACACACATGTATACTTCTCTCCTATGGGAGTGCTAATCCCCAAGAGATGAAAGGAGCCTCCCACTGCTCTCTGATCCCTGTGTCCTGCTGTGGCGGTTCATTTGGTGCCTGGCGGAGAGAGACCGGTCCAGTTGATGCTCCCACACATGGTGTCCTTGACCGAAGCACAGACGTGACTTAGGCCAAGCCCCACGCTGATCCAGAGAGTTCCCTATTAGAAATCGATGTCCGTTTGACGCCCCTTTCATTCAGCCGCCCTTTGTGGTGTGTCCGTATCACCATGGAGAAAGGAAGAAAAAAAGAAAAAGAGGTGCAGAGAAAGAAAGAGAGAGAGAGACTGTGTGCCTGTGTGCATACTGAAGACCCCTGCTCACCTCCCTGAATCATGGTGCTTCCTCATGGGAAGCCAGGCGTTAATGCTAGATTAACTATCTCGTCTTCATTATTGGAAACAGAGTCCTCTGCTCAACCTTGGTGCTTTGAAGTGGTGCAAAAGTTCACTCAGAGTCCAGCGACCACGTTTGCACGTGTGTGTACATGTACATGTCCAGCCGGTATAATGGTGTACCTCCGGACCACAAGACAATTCTTAGATAAATGAATGTTAACATAATTAAATGGGGAGGGGGAAAGGGGCTTTTTTTTTCCTGTTGTCTGCTTTAATTTCATTGAGGATAAACTGAGTAATAGCCTCCACCCCGGCACATCTCTGGCCATGCCGAGATCTGCTGCGGCCGCTGACTGACGTAGGCCTGGTGTTGTAGCTCTCCTCAATGTCATGAATTTTAAAGAACAGATAATAAACCGCAAGGGCCCTTATTCAGCGCTTAATAAGAAAATTGCCAACCTATATCCTCTACATTTAATCACAAATACTGTCCAGATGGCTATCTTCAGTTCTGATTACATCCTTAATTCTCTGCTTGACTGCTAGTCTAAATGGGAACTTTCCTTCAGAGAAAGAAAATAAAGAATCAGCAATAAGGGATTGCTCAAGGTGTCCCTGCAAAGGTCTCTGTTCTTTCCTGCACCTGAATCCCTCGCTAAAGCTCACCTAGTTTTATAAAGCCAGAGGTGCATAAAATCTTATGGCTCAGTATTTTGTACGTGAGCACTTTAACAGAGAAGAAGAGAGGGGTGTTGTGAGGAGATTTAAAGGCTGTGAGAACATTTTGCAGACATGAAAGTGCCTGTTAAAAAATTAACCTCAAATCATTATGTTTGTATGGACTCTTACACTAATGTCTGAAACTTAATGTGGCATACAGTACCCCATTAAGTGTGCGATAATAATACTATACCAAACGCACATTTTGGAGGGGGATGAATAGAAAAATACAATCAGTAAACAAGACCGCACTTAGAAGCCTCTGATTAGGTCAACACTAGGTCTAGTCACGCTCACATTAGTGCAGTAGATATGAAGCTGGGGCCTGCGGCTGGTTTTCTTAGGTTAGCATAAATACTGGAAACATGAGGAAACAGCTTTGTGGTTCTGTACAAAAGCTTGGGCAAGAAAAAGTTCAGCATAACCGCTGTGAAAGGCTGAATTGCATTTTCTCCTCTTCAGCTTTTGTACGAATTAGACACACAAGGTAAAAAGGTTAATTAGCGAGCTTTAGAGGTGCTGGTAGGCACTTTTGAGAGAGCCGTGCAAGCTATTTTCCCACTGTTTCCAGTCTTTATGTTATGCTAAGCTAAGTGGCACTTGGCTGCGGTTACATATTTAGTGCAGAGACATGAGACAGGTATTGATCAGACGTTGTGCAAGAAAACAAATAAGTGTATTTTGCAAAATGTCGACCTATTCCTTTAAATCAAACTCCCGCAGAGCGACAGGGCTTAGTGGAAGGTGGATAAGAATTTCACAGCAGACAACAGACTTTGTTATATCTGTAGATATCTGTAGTCTCAATTTATTATTTCAATTATTACATCACAATTGATTTAACAACAAGATTTTGGTACATGAAAGTGCTCGCCACAGCACTTTCCATATCCAATAAATCTGCTGTTTAATAGCTAGCAGCTAACTTGAAAGATTGCAGCCTAGTTTAAAACTTGCATCCCATTTTGCCGAGTAGGTTAGCCCCACTCAGCCACCTCCAGCGTCACCTTTGCAGCACACACCGCGCCGCACTTGAACCTACTGCTAAAACAGGTGGCACATGGTCTCCCTGCAAAAGGACACCTTATGCAGGCTCATAAATAACAATGGTGAATGTTAGGGCCGTGTAGAACACATGGGGGTCACCTCCGCACAAGTAGGGCAGCGTTGTCCGTGGAGGATTGGGGCGCATCCTCCCTCTGTCTATCTAGAAGTGGCTACCATCAGCAGGTTTAGAGCAGCAAGCGCCTGGTTAATATTTAGGACGAAGCACTCTGAACATTAGTTTTCCCCCAGGCTCTCCTTTCCTCCCTCTCTCTGGTGCCAACTCTGCGACAGGTGTCTTTTCAGCCCAGGTTGTGATAAATGAAAGGCTGTTTGTCTGAAGCAGAAAATAAAATGCACCCTGTAGGGCAACAAATAAAAACAGGGCTCCCAGACATCTTGAACCGGATTAATCAAATAGTAAAAGGTGCTCTCCTGAGACCCAGCCTGTACAGCCATTTATGAAAACAACTCCCCTATTAGTCACTCACTAACAATATGATTAAGTAACAGGATGCGTGTTTGGTATTTTGCCTTTATTATCACTTTTTTTACACTGCTGACAGTTTGTAAAAATTATTAATTTTAATAGACAAGTTCCATGCTTAGGTTTCTCAACGAATAAACTTCATTATAATGACTTTTTTTGTGTTGACACTTTATATAACTTTGCATTTATTGCAGTACCGACGCATAAAAAATGTCACTTAAACTCATTACACGAGTGTGTGTTTTTGTCGTCATTATTGTTCGAGTTAATGATGCTGAGAGAGAAGGGCACCGCTCTGGGTTGGCTGGAGGGACAGAAGACATGTACCTGCCTTCTCCTGAGACACTCATTAAGCAGCACAGTGTTCACATCACATCACATCACTGCCTGGGTCCACAGAGGGCTACATTAGCTCCGTATTTATATTTCATTGCATGCACATGCAGGTATTTGCCTAGAGGGCCTCAAAAGCAGATGCCTAAATAGTCTTGTCAAATAGATGAAATAAGCACTGCTGTAGCACGGAGGGCTCTGGTGGTTCTGAGCTGGTATAGGATTAAATGGCAACAGAACATTTACCCTGAAACAGCTCCAGCTCCACCTGCACTTCTCCTGTAAATAGAAAACAAACAGTATCAGCAGACACACTGTCAGGTCTTCACACTGCGATGATTATTATGACTGAGTAATCAAGTTGGACCCACAATATATTTATTTCTTGCTGACGTTGATGCCAGATTGTCAAAATTTCAGAGAAAAGTAACAGTCTATCTTTAAACTTTTACTTTCTTCCAGTAGCCATGTTTTCTGTCATAAAAATTGCAGGATTGCAATTATAAAAACATTTTTTTGGCAGTGCATCTTCAGACATTACAATGAGGCCATACACACACACACACACACACACACACACACACACACACACACACACACACACACACACACACACACACACACACCTCCATATCCTGTCCACCCCCACATAAATTCACCTGGTAGAACAGAGTGACCTCGTTCTGCCAGAACCCTTCAGTCATCCTCAGTGCACAAACACACATACACACACTCACACACACTCACACACACTCACACACACACACACACACACACACACACACACACACACACACACACACACACACACACACACTCACTTGCCTCTCCTGCAGCAGTGTTAAGTGCAGGCTCCCAGCGAGCATGCTCCCTCAGCGGACCTGTTAAGTGATTAGCTCAACACTGCACACATTTATTTAAGTATTCTGACACAAACTATAGCATCCAGTGCAGCTTTGATGAGAAGGAGATTAGCCCGAGACTTCGGCAGGTGATGATCCCGCCGCTGAGCAGTTAAAATGGGGTATTTTCAGAACGTCTGTCAGTCTGTAGGGACCCAGAAGGCTGTAAAATGTTTGGCTGACTGAAAATATTCGACTGAGCATGTCAGGATATGGAGATGTATTTGTGATTGTAACATGTCAACACAAATGGGAGGATATTGTGCATATGTGCATGAATGCTCCTAGGGTCAGGGACATGCACAGACATTCTAAGGGACTTTGGCCCAATTCCCAAACATGCACCCCGCTTGTGTCCATTTCTTCTCCTGATATATACATGCACACACAAACATGCTTCTGCACTTACACAAAATAGTTCCTGGATGGAAGAAATGTGCATTAAACCTCAAATATAGATGCTACACAAATGCTACTCGTCAAAAGAAGCTGCATGCTAGCTTACATTGAACCAACCATCTATGAGACGATGCTCTCTACCATCTCAAACCAGCTTTGGAGAAAATGCTCTTTTTCTCCTCTCTCTCAGTTCATTGTCACTAGAAACAATAGGCTTCACTCAACTCGAGCTCGAGCGAAAATCAGCTCTGTGATGATAACATTTCTCTCATGATTCCTTAAGAGTGGAACTTGGCAGAGTGTCTCTTGAAACGTTTTGAGCACCTGTGAGCAAAAACACATGTCCCCGTGTGAGTGGACGCACACTTCATGCCATTCTAAAAGTTGCATGCCTGTGTGCTAAGACATGTGTGCGCGCGGTTGTATACATGCCCTCCTCCCTATGAGCGCATTAATCTGTGTAATTGTGTTTGCGTGGACATGAGGAAAGTCCAATTGCGCGAATGATGTTTCTGCAGCCAGCATTCGCAGCCACTGAAGCTCTTTCAGTGGAAAACAACAAAGCGGTCTTTGCAGCACAAGGATATCCAGCTTGGAACATTAAAAATTTCAGATTTGTTTGCCAAGGGCTCTCTCGAACTCTGCATTGTCTGTATTCCACAGTAACGATCTGCCGCAGCGTTTCAAACTCCCACGGTAGTTGCACATTTAAAGTCGTTTATAGGTATGAAGAACAGTGCGACCTACAGTATGAGTTTACTAATCATCTCATAATTTGTGAAGTTGTGGGGTTTACTCACGTTGTAAAACATGCAAACATGTAAATGCAAATAAGATTATTTGATTGTTTAATAGGAATTTGGCCTTGCCGCTTATACAGTGCAAACCATTTTATTCAGTGGTACATCGACGCATTAGTAGCCACTCTGAGAGCTATTTAGGTCTTGAAGTGCACATTTCACCATGATCATGACTCACCTCTTCATCCTGCTTTATTTCTGTCTATTTTTATCTGATCAAAAGCTCCCCAGTGTCCTTGCTAATTTTCATGCTTTCTCTTTTTATTTTCTTCCTCCTTGTTCATTTTATCTTCTCCTATCTTCATCTCTGTTACTTAATCCTCCTATTCATTTTCCTGGTTATTGCCAAACGCTGAGACGTAAGGTGCCGGCTGCAACATTTTGTTGCGTTAATAACTGTGACCTATTAACTGACAGAGATGTCTCAGGGGAGAACCACTTGTCCTTAAATTATACATGATCACTCTCTCAATTTGTTCGCCTCTCTCTTCCTCAATACACAACTCTCTCTCCCTGACAGTGTCTTTCTCTTTATTTCTCTCACTAATCCCACTGTATAAGGTCACTAATATCACTTTTTCAAAAGGTTACGCCAAAGATAAAACAAGGATGGGAAGGAAAAAGGATGGACACACACATTTGTCCATATTGAATATTTATATCCGTCGTTCTGCCCAATAACTTGTTTTTATTTAGCTGTTATTACCCTCTCACATAAATGGACGGACAGGTGGCTAAATATACGGAAAGGTTTAATTGACAAGGGCATTCTGATGTGACTCATAATAGGTGCTTTACAACAGTGCTTTACACTTGAAAGGTCAACTGTTGAGTGTATTGTAAAATGTATGTGCTTACTTTTTTTTTTTTTTTTTTTACATATCCTGCAAAGGAGCAGTGTTGCCTGTGGTACTTCTGCTGCAACATCAAGACTAAAAACACACTGATGTTGTTCATGACACACAGGTGATCAGACGTTTATTCTAATCTCAGCCAACCGTGGTCGAAGGCGTGTTTTTGGGTTGTTTGTTTGTCCATCTGTCCGTCCAGTTCCCTTGCTGGGGACACCTGCTGGAACACCTTGATGGAATATCGTTAAATCTGGCACAAATGCCCATTTTGACTCAAGGATGAAGTGTTTAGATTTTGATGATCCAATTCTTCCATGACGGATGTCTAACGAGACACTGGTTAATGATGTCAATAAATATCAGGCTAATTAAGTGGCTCCAAACCAAAATTCTCACTGACATAATTGGTATTTGGTCCTCTTTTTAGGGCTTGGCTTTTTATAAACTGTGTTACAATCAAAGGTAGTTTATGGTGTTTTTGACCACTAGTGGAGCCCGATTTTGTCTGTCGTGGTCACATACGAGCACAAAGTTGATGCAACACACATTCTTGCTTTGCAAATGTTTCATGAAATACAACCAAAATAATACACCCAGTGCATTATGGTGAGAAACACCATAAAACTTAACTTTATCTTGTTTACAAGATAATGCCCCAGAGAACATTTAACCTGGGTCGGCCAGCAGATGTTCACCTGCTGCAGTGCTGCAATAAAAGTGACACTTTAATGATGCGAAAAGCATTCCTCAAACTCCAATCGGACTTTCAGACTCTGCAGGTGCTTCTTCTGTCATTATACAGTAAATTTCAGCTCCTGCAATTTTCAACAAGCCTTTATTTGGTAAGCTGTGATGTTTACACTGCATATCAATACACCTGCTGCTACTTAGCCAAGTTATTCATAATCATGATGTGTTTTTAACCATTTTTACGCTGACGACACTCAGTTATACTTACCGTCAAAACCCACTGACTCCAGCAGCCGAGCTAAACTCACAACTTGTCCCCGATTTGTCACAAAATTCTCTCAAATTCAGAAAAGAGATGTCAGAGCTCAATTTATTTGGTGCCCCAGATCCCATCTGCTCTCTTGGTGTCAATCATGGTCAGTCGTCTAATAATATTATTTTTGTGGTTCAAGTCAAAACTGTTCAGTCATATTTTTACCAACTCAAACTTATCTTTAAAATCAGGTCATTTATATTATTTGCTGATACAAGAAGTTGTACATGCTTTTATTTACTCTTGACTGGATTACTGTAGTGCTCTTTATTCTGGTATCAGTGAGGGTTCCCTCCACTTTCTCCAATTAGTGCAAAAAGCAGCTACTTAGCTCATTACGGGAACAAAGCAACATGAACACATCATCCTTGTGCTCACCTCCCTGCATTTAGTTAGTTAGTTAGTACAGTTAGTTAGTCATCCAAATTTTATCTCCTAACTTTTAAGGCCTTGCTTCTAAATATTAATCTGAACTACTCACCTGATATTTGTCCTCTTGTTCACGGAGATCAGCAGATGGAGCCCTGCTAGTTATTCCAAGGTCACAGTTGGTGACAAGAAGGAAACGGGCTTTTGCCATCAGAGCCCTCACGCTGTGTAACTCTCTATCTAAACTCAGGCACATTAAGTCTCTTGCTTCTTTTAAATCTCATCTTAAAACATCTCTCTTTGTGAAAGCTTTTGGCAATGTTTGGTATGTTTTCACGTGTCCTGTTCCTGTTTATTATGTTTCTTAAGCATGAGCCATGATCTTTGGTGTTGGAGTAAGCTGGGGCACGTCTGTGTGTAGAGTGAATACAGCAGAGCAACAGCAGAGCCAAAAAATGGCCTCTCATATTCTTACTGTTTTCAGGACTATGTGAGACATCATGCTCGCTCGAATTCAGCTGCCAGAAGCCATTTACAAAAAAGCAAATGAAATGCAAGTTATGTGTAGGTAATTGTAGTAGTTTTGATCATAATCAATTTTTAGCCTTTGGCTTATGTGCATGAGTAACTCCACATACACCCACAGATGATGCTATTCTTGGACATTTTATTTGATTTCTCCTGCATTAAAGAATCTAGATCAGCTTGTATTTTCCTTTGAATCTTGTGATTTTAGTTGTTTAATACAGATGTGATTTTCTCTCATGAAGAACGTTTTTCTTCTTGCAAAGAGCGCATGTAGGAAGCTTCATGAATAACTCTCAGGTTCTGAGTTACAACTAGTTCAAATCCTAATTTAACTTTCAGCATGATTCCTTGGAGTGATCATGAGATGCTTCATAAATATGGGCGCAGATGTTCATTTCTGTTTAATGTTTTACCGTAGAAAACTGCGCCCCGTACACAAAGCCCTAAATTCACAAGTCAACTTACCTTCCAACCATCAGTTATGGTTGTGATCAAATCATTTTTCCTCACCGGGCGTCTGATTCACCTTGAAGGACAGTTGAGAAGCTCAGATATCCAGAATCCGCCCGCTAAATAGAGCCAGTTGAGGTCATTTTGGGCATGTAATCAGGACACCATCCATATGCCTCTCTGTGGAGGTATTCTGGGCACATCCAACAGGGACGAGACTCCGGGGCAGACCCAGAGCTGCTGGAGGGATTATATATCTCGTCTGGCCTGGGAACTCCTTGGGACCTCCCAGGAGGAGCTGGAGGTCGTGGCTGAGTGGAAGGACGTCTGTACTACTTTACGTATTCTGATGCCACAACAACCCAGACTCAGATAACCTACAGAGCATGGAATGAAGCAAAGCTTGACTGTCAAGAATCCACAATCTTTCACCAGCTATTCGGCCATGTCGTCCTCTTTACCGGCCCTTTCTGTGTGAATTACCCAACCCAATTACCAAGCACACGTCCTCTTTCCTCACATGCAGTCCATGTTCTCTGCTTTTAGCGTACATCCACCAGTACCGCTGGAGCTGTCCAGAGTCCTGAAGTTGGCTGCTAATGACTTCAACCAGGGCCGCCAGGTTAGAGTATGCGTTTCAAGGAGACTGTCCCTTTGCGCTAAGTATCCTCTTCATATGTCTCACTTACTACTGCTACTGCCAAGCACTGATTTAATGTCTTTATATTTGAGGCGAATCTCTAAATAAAATTCTAGGAATGTCTCCCACAGGTACGTGTGCTCCATTGTTGTACAGTGATTGTACAGACCCTTAGGGGCTTTGTAGTAAACAGTATTTATGAGAAAAACAAATTTGGTCTAAATAAAGAATGGCTGGAAACCTCTTTGAAATACCAAGTTATATCCTACATGAATACTCATGAATACCGAGGTGTAAAGATTATACAGTCTTAGTAAAAGGCCAACAAACCACATTTTGTTGACAAAAAAATCAAAAAGTCACACAGTCACTGGTCGTCTCATAGGACAGGCTTAAAGCTGCACTAATCAATATTTAACCAATATGAATAGTTAACTCTTTGCTAAAATTGTTTGTCACATAAATTCCATAAGGTGAGAATACATAAGGGTTAACAAACGTTTGTAATGCAGAAACTCATCAAACGTAATAACTAGTTAGTATTAGCAACCAACTAGTATAGTAATAACTATTTTTATTAGCCATTAGTCTAAATACATGAGATTTGCAGAGCAGCTCCCACTCATGCCTGTCGCATTACACCAGAACTACATAAAGAGAACAGGCTGCCTGATAACCAAAGACATTTTGAATGTTAAGTGGAGAAAAACTGCCATTTGACAATATTCTTCCGTGGGTTTATAGAGATGTCCTTGTGTATTCATACTGAGACTTTCTTTGCTTTTCATCATTTGCAGAGGTGGAAAGATTTCACAAGAGACGGCATCAGCCACATTATTCAGTTTCAGTGTTTTTGAAGTTAGAAAATATTTTCAAAGGTGCAATGTCGGAACTGTCACATAGCCGCCGATAGCTCATTTAATTTATCTGAACTTTTCTACCTGCTCAATAATATGCTCACTGGGGAACTCTGTAGGCAAGTGAAAGTCTGCACGTTCCACCAGCGTCATTAGGTTATTTTCATAAACACACTGACGCCACTTGTAGCGCAGCACAGACATACATTCAGACTGAGCTTAAACAACAAACGGTCTGGACTATTGAATAAAAATCTGTAAAGGATATTTGGACTGAAGTACTTTGCCACAGCTCTCGGAATAGTTCTACTTCTTGAGCACTCGCTTCATTTACTGTTGCATAGCTGTTAACCTTGATTACAGATTTTTTTTTTTATGTAAATGGTGTACAATGGTAAAATGAAATGAATAAGAACTGTCGTCTTTGTTCTGAGTACATTATGGCCTTGGCCCCTTGTGGCCATCAATTCAGTCTGTAATTATGCTGTATGGTCCAGCAGTGCATGCAAGAAATATCATCTTTAACTGCTGAGAAGTGAAAATCTGAGAAGGAAGTGTTTCCTTTTTAGCCGTGCTAATTACATTTAAGGTTGGCTGGTCTGTCCGTCTACCACTTTGGGTTAGATTTACATATCTACAATTTATGGATGGGTTGCCAGGAAACGCAGCATTTCACAGAGACAGTCATGGTTCCCAGAGGATGAAATACTTGCAAAACGAATGACCTTCCCAACAGCCTGAGCAACACTTAGTGCACATTAGCAAATGCTCGAATGCTAGCACACTAAACTAAGATGTTTAAGATGGTAAATGCTAGACATCAGTGTGTTACCATGTTAGCACACACTGATATTAGCATTTAGCGCAAAACATCTCAGCACAACCATCTAAAGCCACTAGCATGGATTGAGCAACCCAGTAATCCTTTATGAGGCTTTCTGGACATTACGTCAAGCGTCAGTTTTTTGTGCACACCAAAGCTACAGATAGCCCAGACATTGCTGGCTGGCTGTCAGTCTGGCCAAAATGCTGATGTCCGCTCTTTTCATAGTAGGGTGATGCATTTTTAATGAGCCTGTATCACCATTCAGAACAAGGGAGAGGAGAAAGCGGTGGAGCCGCTCAAGTCAATTTCAATATTCCTGGATCACTGTCTCTGCCTTGTCTCCCTCATATCTTCATTATCTCCTGCTCCTTCAATTTATTTTTATCTGTGAATAACCAAAGGACTAGTGAAGGAGGAAAAAATTCCCCTTTTGCATGTACATAGAGTAGAGAGAAGTTTGATGTGGCGTGCTGACAGGAGAGAGAAAATTCTCATACCACAAAGAGCGTTCCTCTTTGTTTACAGCAGCCAAAGATGGACTCATTCTTCCTTTTGCTCTCTGCGTCTAGCTTAAGGCAGGAGAGAATGGAGAGTGTTTGAAGAGCTGACACAATGAGTCAGAGCGAGGCGAGAGTGAGTGTGAGGGAGAGGGAAGGGCGGTTAAGGTTTAGGCGTGTGCACTGACAGCTTTCTCCTGCAGTCTGACAGAGCTTTGTTGAGGATCTGGGGTTTTACCGCTGTTGCCGCTCCAGGGTTTCACTGATGTTGCTGCCGCAGTAAGCGCCCAGCCCTGACCTTTTCATCCACACCGTACAAATATCCATCCTTCACATGAGACCGCTTTTCCACGACCTACCCCCGCGTGGGGGGGGCTAGAAACTACATTTATGGGAGAGGAAAGGAAGTTGAAAACAGGCTGTCGCGTGTTGACAGATGGCCCACGCTGTCAGGAAAACGTCATCACAGACCACATCTCCCACAAGGCAGAGCAGTGGCGAGGACGGCTACTGCCATCTGTGCCCCACAACAGATGCTGCAGACAATACAGAGGCCACATGTGTCGCACCGTGTTTCATACACAAGGCTGACTGTAATGCCCCGTGTAGCGTATTAGTTGTGGTGTGTCAGCACTGTGGAAATTGGTAGATTTTTCTGCTGCTTCATCTTGCAAACTAACTTTGACATATTGGAGCTGTAAACCCCATTCTGTCTCTCTCGTTTCTCTTCCCCTCTGCCTGACTATCTGCCTGTCTGTCTGTCACTCCATCATGTCTACCTCTCCGCCTATTGCCCTCTCTCCTCCTCTCCATCTTCCCGCCTGCTGCCTCTCTCACTCTGCTGCTCTCCGACTATAGTTAAGAGAAGGCATGAAAAAAGATGAGCAAACATGCCGACTGCCTCGGAATTCATTTTCAAGCCACACGCGCTCCCGTCTCCTGTCTTCCCTCCACCTGCAATATTACTCCCCCGCTGCTCCCACGCAGGATTAGGCTTGAATGAGAAATGTATTGTTTCCTTCATTCACTCAAGTCAAAGAGTAATTGAGTTAATCTGTCTGCTTTCTGTCTGTTGGGGAGCGGCAGAGATTAGGGCCTCTGTTGGCAGAGATGGAATCACAGCTTTAAAAGATGGAATAAAAATGTCACCCTGTCTTTAATGACAGCCGGCTTGACATTTCCCAGCAAGTTTTTCATGCGCAATACTTATTCAGAAGTTTTATTTTTTTTCCTCCAGTGCAAGAAGGGAAATGCCATGCCATTCCATTATTTCATCTTGGGGTGTCTATAAACTAACTTTTGTGAACCCTTGTGCATATCTGGTCTCAAGATGTCAAATATTATTCTAATATTTGATATTATGATATTGTCTTTTTGTCGCTGAGCGACAAAATATGAATATTAACACCAATAAAGCATGATTCTGATGTATTGTCAGCGATTCAAATCTTTTAAGATGTACAGAATTAACAATTCATCAAGGAAACACAATACAGTAGGTTTGCTGCAGGGACTCTTCATAAACAGCATCATCATCATGTAAAAAGAAAACTGGGTAAAAAGAAAATCTCTCTTCAGCCTAAAACAAGCTAGCTTGATTATGTTGACACATAACTGGAGAGACGGATATTTGTCATCTCTCCACATCTGACAACCCTGCAAATTTCCCTGTGTGTGCGGGAATTTGCTTATCCCACCTCAACAGTAGTCGTGCCAGCATAGCAGTTGTGCCTAATGGATTTCACTGTACCGTTATTGCTGAACACACGAATAGTTATGAGGTGAATGAAAGCTTTTCTCCGGTGCGCAGCAGAAAGATTAAGTTCATCTTAACGGAAAGATTTGAGCTCATTTTTACAGATTAATGGTTTTTATGGAGGCTTGTTGTAGCAAGTAGGGGAGCATCAAAAAAATGATGGGCCATTCCACGCTGCCCTAAAATCCTAATTCATATCCTGTATTGTTATTATGAGCCTTGACCACATATGGATCCTGACATATTATTGTAGGATAGTTTAATCAAAGGACATTGCCTGCACTATTGTACACTGATGGTTTATGACCTACAGTCTCTTTTCTTCTCCTGTTTCGTTATATTCATGAGGGTGTTTGGGTGTATGTGTGCGTTTGTAGTGGAGCTTTGGGTGTTTGCATGTAGTCTTGGCTGCACCATCGTGCTTTATGACCTGGTCACACGAACACCTTATTGATTATTTTCTATATTGAACACTTGGCCTCACTGCACTTTATGCCCTGACTCTTAGAGTCCAAACACGCTGGTTCATTTTTAATATTCACCATCACAGTGCCTTGGATTTCTCATTAAATGCCACATTACATCGTGGGCTTCCTCCTACAGTAAGCTGTCATAGCTTAGTGAGTATAATTGGCTGATGGATCGATCATCAGGCCACCACATTCGATCCATGCTGACAATAGTAAGCATGTGAGTAAATCAAGAGGATTTCTTTAAAACTGATTAAAATGTCCAGAATCCCTGAAAACCATTAATGCAAAACAAAAAAGTACGGTGAATTGTTTAGTAAATCTGTGATTGAAGTTTGGTTAATTTAAAGCAGTTCTTATATAGACTGAATATAGATTGATACCTCTTTCACGTCAGTCCAGTAAATATAAAGCCACAGCCAGCAGCCAGTTAGCTTAGCTTAGTCTAAAGCCTGCTAACAGTGTAAACAGCTTGCCTGGCTCCATCCACATGTACAGAAATCCTCCTACCTGCAGCACTCTGTTGATTCACACAATCTATCTAACCTTCTGTCTCCTTCATGTCTATTGCTTTAACTGTTTTTAAAGACTTTCAAATGTCTTCTTTGTCTTGTGTTCTTGTATTTTATGAGCGTTGGTGACTCAGAAATGCCACTTTCAGGGCCACATCGCTTAAGTCAATGCCAGCCTTGACTGCCATGTTCAGAATGCCCCAGACTAACTGCAGGACGTGAGGTTTTAACCAAGTCTAATACTTCTGTCTGTGCTCTTCAAGGCCTCTTTAGTGCCAAGGATTCTGATTCTAAACTCTGCCGAGTTTCTGTTTACCTGTACTATGACTCAGACTTGGAGGAAACAGCTGATAAGGGATGTAACAATGAGGCAGGAAGTTCGAAGTCATGAGTCTAACTTGTATTCAATTCTGCTCCGCGAGTGAAGAAGCAGGAGCGAGCAGAAAGTGTCTGGGTGCATTCAAAGGGACTTGAGAGATTAATGACACGATATATAAACTAGTGTACATAATGAATCACCATAGAAGACAAACAGTGGCCACCTGAGGACGTAGCTTCAGTGGAGTCGGCGCTGAACTCAGGTGGAGGTGCCACCTGAGTAAATACTGGTGGATTAGTAGAATTAAGTTTCCTGGAGGACCAGTTGGCAGGCTGAATAGGACAAACAGGTGCTTGTGTTTAAAGCTAGATGAAGGAGGAAAAACTCCAAAAACCTGCTTTGTCTTTCTGCTTTTTGCCTGACAGCTAACATTCATTTACTTAAATCTCAAAACAGGTATAAAATGATAAAGAAGTGCCTCTGTGAATAGTTTGCAGTTATTTAACCAATGCTGCGCCACCTGTCTGGCTCCAGACACATCAGCGTTTTCTCTTCCTCTTCTCTGGGCTTTTTCTCCTGGGTTTCTGACAGTGATCAGGGGACTTGGAGCAATGCTGAGCTGAACAGTGCTGACAAAGCCAAAAGGCTCTGCACTTCAGGCTCCGGAGTGGCTGGATCGATGTAGTGCCATCACCGTGGCCTGGGGGGAACGGCTGCCACCATCCTTCATACTGCTCTGGATGTCCTCATCTGCCTCTCTGTCACCTCTCTGCCCGCGGCAGGACGGAGATTTATGCATAGCAGACAGCTCGAGTCCAAGCATACGTTGTAGGTTTGCGAGCTACAGCGCATGACACTAGCGGTGCTGTTGGCTAGCTTAGATAGGCTCACCGTTTGGAAAGTTTAACACCTACACTGACAAATTGATGCTGGCAAGAAAGTCAAACTCCGCCATGGATTTGGCATGAAAATAAAGCTTTGCAATTAATTTGATATCTTCAAGCCCGAAGCTGTGATTGCAGTGCGGCTGACTCCGTTGAACACATTCCTCCACCACAGACTTTGTTTATGTGGGGATTTGCAGGTTTAAATATATTCTTCACACACAAAGTCGTTGCCTGATATTTTTATATTAGCACAATATGTATTTTCACCCTGAAGGTTTGTGGGCATGTGGAATGTTTGTAAACACTGTAGGAGACACTTAGTGAATCTGAACAGGCAGAACACCAGAGCGGGCGGCTTCACATGCTCAGCCACATCAGAATTAAAAACTGTATACATTTCAACGCTGACATTTTGGAGCATGTTCCAGCTTTGATTCATTGGCTAGATTAACTTCATCCAGCAGCTTTCACGTGCGTCTGTTTAGCCAATTTTGTTGTTTTTGCTTTTTGTCTAATCAGTTGAGGCCTGAGACGCAAGACGCAGGATAATCATGGCAGTCGAATAAAGTGTAACCCAGAACCTTGAAACCTGATCACGGACCGAGTTAAAACGAGCTATTATTCCTCGTATTCAGTGCTGTTAAACTGCTAATTTAATAATCCTGCTTTGGGAGACAGGCCCTCGGTGAGCTTCTGTGTTGTGCATTCAGCACTGTTATTTCTGGTTGGGTCTTAGATTCTCAAGCTTTTGCTCGACTAAAAACAAAATTAAGCCAACCTCTCCAGGGCTCCAGAGTAAATTTTTGAAGCGGTTAGCCAGGCTGGCACCCCGTCATCAGGTTCTGGTTTGCCAAATCGACAGAACGGATGGTGTATTTTAATTGTTTGTAATGGGAGTTATGATAGTCTGTGTAATTATAGCCCATATTTAATTAATTTAAAAATGATACCAAGAATGATTAAACATATTTTACTTGGTACAAATGACTTTTGCTTCACTAGCTGTTTTTTTTTTTTGGTGTGTTACAGACACAAGCATGGTAGCACACACGTACTCTTTACACACAGTGTTTTCAGCTACTCCGAGGCGAAACAATACATTAACATGCTAATTTTATACATATTCATGTTCTAAGTAATATTTTATTGAAAATGGATATAGTTGGAATTAATTACCTGCTGCAAAACTGATGAGATCTGAAATTTGTCAATCGTGTCAAATGAAATTAGCCAGAAAAAAGGCTCTATGTTTTGTTTTGCAGTGCCGTCTTCCTGATTTTTCCTTTTCTAATCTGCCCTCTTCTATTAGTCAGTTCGGCCTGGGATGAAGATTGAACGTCTCTTTAGTACAAATTGAGCTGTTAGAAGGTGGGATCTATCTTGTAGGTTATCCTCTGGTGCTGATAGTTTATCTTTATCTAACATGTTTTCAATAAGATATAGTGAGTCAAAATGTGCTCTAGCAGAAGGTTAAAGGGTTAAGAGTGGCGACAGAGCCTTTTCC
The DNA here is from genome assembly GCF_042242105.1 of Pempheris klunzingeri. Classification (NCBI taxonomy): domain Eukaryota; kingdom Metazoa; phylum Chordata; class Actinopteri; order Acropomatiformes; family Pempheridae; genus Pempheris; species Pempheris klunzingeri. The sequence goes on from NC_092013.1 coordinate 3,757,934, forward strand.
ATAGCTGCCCCCCCTCCCTCCCCATTCAAGACTGCACCGATCCCTCCATGTTCAAAAACTGAATCAAACCTCACCTCTTCAGGACTGCTGTTAATGTGTCTTTCTTTGATTTTCTAGAAAAGCTCTCTATAAATATAATATATCATTCTTATCGTTATTAATCCACGTAACAGAAGGGCTCTTGCTTGCTCGGACAGAAGATCAGGCCCATAAGTTTAGATGGAGGTATATCACAGGAAAAACTAGTCGTCTTTAGGGCTGCACAGAGAGCAACAAAATGGTGAGCAAAGGTCCAGACCAGCTCAGTACAGACTGATGAAATACGCTTGAGGTGTTGCTATCAACGGTAGTATGAGTAGATCAAGCTTAAATATCAAACGCTGCTCTACCTAAAGCTGCTCCAAACCACTAAACTGCTGAAATGTGACGTATAGTATGACCACTTCTCCTTTATACGTCAACCGAGCATCCAACTGAGATTGGTCAGCTGACAACCCGTCCGGCTGGATGCTGGCCAATCCTGAACCACATCGCTCAGTGACAGCCAAACCTGATGGACTCAACTTTGCTCTCAAAGACAACACACAAAGCACTTTTACTATACATAGTAACTCACTTAAGAGGGTCAATTAAGCCTATTCCTATTACCTGTGCGATAACACGCATACCCCATTCTCACCTGATAACCTAAACAGCCTGATTCTTTATAGATTAATGACTTGTCTCCAGCTAATGTATTTTTATCACAAGGTCAGGAGTGATGTATTATCAGTTAATGAGAAATACAGAAATGTGTGGTGTGTGCGAGAGATGGGGAGGAGGTAAACACACACACTGAGAGACACACTCATTTCACCTTTCAGAAGGGTTTTTTCTGGCCTGCGGTGAGTTGTCCTGCAGTGATAAGAATAATGGTTTTGGCGCCAGGGCCCGGGGAGACCGACCTCCCATGCCCTCCCGGTAGATAGCTGAGCAGAGAGGTTCAGCCTCTCCTATTATGCCTCCTACATCTATAGCAGACAATGAGGCTTAGTTCTGCCCACTTAAGGGACAGTGGTATCCTCGTATTAAGGACCACTGCAGATCTCTCTGATAGCTGTCACTTGGGGGACTTCTATAGAAAATGTAAGGTGGGGCTGTGAGTGATGGAGGGAAAAGGAGACTTGCATTAGATTATTTACAAATCATCTGGCAGGAAAATGTCTTCGCAGGCCTGAAAGACAAAAGAGGACGTTCAAAGGGCATAATATTGAACCATTAGTCTGATGGGCTTTTGAGGCGCGCTGGATTTCTGTGTCAAGCGTTGTGCAAAAACAGCACAGCAGGAGTCCACTGATATGGTCGGAGCTTTACTTGAAGCAGTGAATAAGTGCGAAAGGGTCCTTGTTGAAATCCTCCCATCACTATCTCTGTGATCTCAGCATTTACACAGTGTTAGGCAGAGTGGGGGACATCAAACACTTTAAAGAGGAAAAGTGGAAAATGTTAGGTGCAAATGTATTAGTCATGTTTTTAATTGATTTTCTGGTACAGGCCAGGACGACTTCAAAGAAAATAGCTGTTGAAAGAAACTCATTTTTGTTGATGTTAAGGGAGGGCTGTACTGTGAAAGGCTCAGACAGCTTTTTTTTTTATTTTTCAATTCAAGTACCTGGGCATATCCAAGCTCAAACTTGTGCTAGCTTACATGTAGCATGTGCAGCTACAATGCATTAAATAACAGAGCGTTTTACCACCTTTTAGCTCGTTGTTTTGGATTCATGACCTGCTGCTTTGCTGTTTTCTTTTGCTCCCACCGCTCTGATCGGCGTCGTTTCCTGCAGCAGCAAACAGTCGCATCATTCCTATCGGTTTTTAGCGGGTTCGACGCTCAATGTGAAATATTCTGTTGCTGTGCATTGATTCCCGTTTTGACCTGTGTCTTTGCTACGAGGTGGAAAAGTAATTATCTTCACGTTCAGCGCAACAATCCGTCCCAGTGGTCCATGTAATTGTGCTATTCAGGAAGTGCATCATGCTCTTTGAGGGCTCGGCCCCTTGGAGGAACCACCCCATGCCCAGACCTATTTTGTGCTCGTTGACGGTAATGAGACCAATTACTTTCATCAGTTAGTTAGTTGACTGATCAGCAGAATGACCTTTACAGCTGCAGTTCGCAGGATTCTGGCCGAACAATTCAACATCACTCTGGCTGCGTGTTTCCATCCTCAAGTCTCCGTCCTTAGATCTGATGAGTGGAAAGTGACTAGCAGGTGGAAAGGCAAAGATCACTCGTTAAACAACGAGTACATACTCAAATAAGGAGTCACAAAGAAGAGAGGCAATTATAGGAATGTGATAGCAGTTGGTGTAGCTGTCCTCTGAGATGGCCTTGATCTCCTCCAAGGGAAAGTACGGATGAGTTTTGTCCCCGGTCTCGGGACCAGGAGACTAATGGCTGGCCCTGGCCTATCGCTTGCCCCAGGGGGCTTCGGAGTAGAGACAGGATTAGAAAGAAATGGATGAGAGCAACAGATAATGAGGGAGATCTGTCTCAAGTCTAATCATTGGCTTTAGAAGACATGATCTGGGCTGGAGAGAAGGTGAGTGCGAGCAGATAAGAGGAACGCTTTTTGTTGTGATTACACCTTTCATCATGATTGAGCGTCCAATATGTTCCCATTGTCAGGTGCTCAGTATGCTGTTTTACTCTGTTGAAGCAAACACGCCATTCTCTGATTTGCATAAATGTAGTGCAAGTGTAGTTTCAGTGGCCTGGGATAAGACACCTCGTTATTGAGACGCAGTTATACACCGTTTATCAGACAAATATAGTGCTGCCTTTTCGTCTGGCCCCCATTCCCTTAAATTAGTCTGTCAGGCATAACAGATATTTCTGTTCTTCTCTAAGTGTATATTTGTAATGCTAATTAGGGCAATTGTAGGGAATCAAATCAAGATGCTGAACACGGCAGCTAAACAATCACCAGGGAAGAATGCAGACATTTTTATGCTAATAACACAAGAAGAGGGAAAAGATGGAGAGAAAAAGAACCAGAGAGCCGGTCGGCTCGCTCAGTAAGTGAGGGTGATGGAGAGTGAGAGCTGGGAGCGGGGGGGAGACAAAATGAGACAACGTGAGAGGAAGTGGGGTACCTTAAATCTCATAAGATACCTCATGAATACATCTTTAGTTTCTCTGAGGATGGGGAGGGTTTTTAGTTGTGTAATATTTATTAAGGCCAGTCTCCAGAGTAATCAAGAGTAGCTAAAAATAACCAGCGAAGGGGTGCTGCAGTCATAAACACTGGACGGACTGCCTTATGTACTGCTACTAGACTCATTTACTCACACGGCTGTAATGGCTCTCCTATCCAAGTGGCTGGCATTTCTGCCCCGTGCCAGTTAGTACAATAAAACCCAAAGTTTGTTCTCTCATTGTGCACTGTGTGCAGTAGGGGGCTTGTGATTCACCCCAGAAGAAAATACTTACTTGAGAATAATGGGTTTTCATTACAGTCATTATACGGTTGAGTGAGAGTCACAGATATTTCCCAGAAGTCCCTTTTGTCCCCTGATCCTTGCCCCTGGTTTGCTCACATTCCCCTCTTTGTCACTTGGCCCAGCTGAGGTCCCGTCACCTCGCTTTGGGCTATGTGAAATTATTATATTGTACTGGGAGATAACAGACAACGTGTAGCCTTGAGGCAGTGTCTTTGCTTCACCTCCTTAAAAAAGATATTGCTGTGATAAAGCGTGGCTCCTTCTCTGCTCACGTTAAATCGAAGGGGAAGCCTTGAAGGCAAGGTCTGGTGAGTGGGAGCCAGATGAAAGAAATAAAAGAAAGAATCGGTTGATATGTTTGTGCTGCTCGCTGTGTTTCAAAAAGGAACGTTTCTCATTACCATAAGACTGGGAAGGGCCACTGGCTCAATCGGGGGATTTTTTATTTATTTTTTTTCCGAGGTGTTGTTTCCTGCCTCGGTGAATGCTTTTGCGCAGAGGATGGATTCATTTGGCACCGTCTGAAATTAGTGGGAAGAAGAGTGGCGGGTGTTACATTACAGCTCACAGCAGTAGTGAACCTGTGAAGTTTAGCATCTGTATGCTGTATTTCAAGATTGTCTGGCTATAAATAATTTGTCTTTTAAAGCCAGTGTGTGATCAGTTGCAAAAAGCATAGAATTAAGGGAAATAGATGGACACATAGTCCACCTATTTCCCTTAACCCTTTCATGCACAGAGGTCACTGCAGTGTACAGCTGTTCAAAAGCTGTTTTCCTGTACATGCATGAGTTTTGCTGCCATAGTTGCACATCAGCCACTACAGTGGATATTATGGCATCATCTCATACACTGACCTTCTTGGGAAGCCAAGATGGCCGACAGACAGCCAGAAACACCAAGTTGTTCATTTTTTTCTCTTCAAACCTTCTATGAAAAGAAACCATGCAGGTAAGAAAAATATGGTGACATCAGGTAACATCTAAGGAGTCATGCAACAGCTACATTTTGAGTAAATTGATTTTCTATTTGGAGGAAATTATGATTAACCCCAAGTCCACTGAAGTGTACATCATGCATCAGTAGCTAGATTTCAACTACTGGACATGTAAAAATATCTTTGTGAAATTTAGGTTGGAAAAAAAAAAATTAAAATCTTCCTGACTGAGGTAAGGATCATAATTCATGCATGAAAGGGTTAATTCTATGCTTTTTGCTGTTGTAATAGGCAAAATGAAAAAGAAGCTCTTAACTTGGACGTTGGATTGTTTTGTCTCCTGGACAAAAAAAATAAGTCAGAAAAGGACAGATTGTTTTATTTAAACCTGTTTGTCACCAGAATTCCCGACATAACCTTAAAAAAGGGTGAATCCTGGCACACCTGAGGATAACACGTGCTGAGACACACTGGTGCCCCCTAGCTGTAGTCTGCTCAGAAGGTAACAGATTCACAAACAAAACCCCACTCAACACTACACACATCCACATCCACATCCACACAGAGAGGAGAAAAGCTCTCAGGCTGAATGGTGGTGTATTAATCACACTGACGCCCTGCACTGCGATCTGTGACCCAGTCTTTTAATTGCATCCGCTCTGCTCTGCTCCTGCTCTCCCTTTTTATCTCGCCTCTTTCCCCTTTTCTCTTTTCTCATTCCTCAAGCCTCCTCGTGCCCATGAGAGGAGGCTAATGCAGAGATAAGAGGGAGGGCCGGGGATGTGCAAAACCCAAATGCTCTGCCCAGTAGTGCCCCAGCCAAAAACTCACGGGACAGTGATTTCAGCAGCACTACAACAGGCAGAGATTCAAGCCATAATGTAGAGCAAAGCTTACTGTGTAATGCGATGATGTGCGAGTGAGGTGGTGTGCAGAGAAAAACAAATATCTGTGAGGAAATCTTCATAATCCATTGAAATGCTGTGACAACCTTTGAAAAATCCCCACAGAGCATGTGGCCCACTCAACATCCTGTATGTGTGTGGTTACATTACAGACAGATCCGCAGCATAAAGACTCTCTCTGTGCGCTGACAAGCTCGTAGGCTCCGGCAAAGGAGGGACATCTTTTACAGCTGTTACTCCATACCTGCAGAACGAGGGAGGTGATAGAAGGAAAACAAAGGTGTGACGGGGTGGGGGCGACGGGATTGTGGGCGGATGTCGGCCCCATAGATGTGACAGTGCACTAACAACGTGACATGGTTTTGTTCAGCCCCGTAAGTGCGGCAGCACCAGATAACAAGCATGGGGTGTTTAAAAAGTGAAACATGAGCAGTGACGCACACAAATGCAGGTTGACAGCACCTTCTCTCCCACGCACCGACGAGAACGTAGGGAGTCAGTGACACTCATACCTATTTATGCATCAGCTGTAATAATCGTATATGCAAAGAGCTCGTGTCACACACTCCTACTCCCAATGTCCTTCTTCTCTCTCACTCTGTCTTTTTATCTCTCTCACTCCGTCTCTTTATCTGCTTCACTCTGGCTCCCTTGCCCGCATAAGCACACACAGAAACTCACACACACACTCACTTGAGTCGCAATGGTTTCCTTTTGTGAGAGCGAGCTGTCAGAGGGAACTGTGTGGGCTTTTGTTAAAACAGAACTGCAGAGGCAGAGAAATTCGTTTCCAACTGCGGCAAAAAAAAAAAAAAAAAAAAGCCTTTTCAGGAAAGTCACATTGTACCTGCAGTGTTTTAAAAACAGCAGCATGTAAATTGAATTAGTTATAAGCAGTCCTGTGGGGGCACAGTGGGCTGGATTTCAAGAGTTTCAAGGGTTGTGGACGTGCAGCATGGGGCTCCTCGGGGGTTTGACTACAGACTCACAAGATGCTGCACTTGTGATAAGTCGCAACATTAGAAAATTGATTTTACATCTTTACTTGCCAATCACGCCTGTTCCTCTGCAGTTACTTCGCCACCCACTGAAACTTGTAAACTTTTCTCGATTCTTTTGCCCTCCGTAGGTGCAAAAAATATTACAAATGTCTCGAGTAGATTTTTAGCTGCTCTAATGTCACCGTCAGGTGAAAACCTGTAATGTTCAGGCTTTCTTCATGCTTAAACTTTTACTGGAGGATTACATGCACCTTTAAAAATTGATTTTATGTCACCAAAAGTTTTTATTTTCTAAATAAGTATAACAAAACTGGTTGACTGATGTTTTGGAGATCAAGTGTAAAGATTTTCACAGGACTTTTTCAAGTTCATTGCTATTAGCAGTGGAATTGTTGTTATTTCTAAGGGTCTAATCTCTCAGTGAGCAAAATAATTAGTGTTTTGTGTCCCAGAGCCACATATGATGCACTTTTTCATTAAAAAGATGCCTTCCGCTCATTGTGAGAAGAACTAATCAGAGAATTTTTTTAAAAAAATGCTTGAGCTCGAGCAACATTTGATCCTTTTTTCAGACATAATTCTTATCGCTGGCAAGTGAAATGAGGTTTTGTCATTTGAAATGAATCATACTCATTGTACTACATCTCCTACTAAAACTATGATTAAAATTCACCAGTGATGATACCTATGAAATTACTTTCAACATGCACACAAAAGTAACAGTACTCATTACAGCCTCTTACATACACTATGTTCTGTGTTCATTTCCTTGTCAGCGGGCTCCTTGCCGCTGTCTATCACAGCTACAGCCTGGCAAAAATACTGTTATTTGCAAATTGAGTGGGTGGCGTTGATTTTACCGCTGGCTTGAGGAAAGCAGCAGGGTATCAGAGGGAATGTTTACTTAGCATGGTGCCACGACTGGGAAGAACAGCACCTTAACAAAAGGCGCTCCATGTGCTGTATTTAGCTTCATTCGTGGCATGCCTGACTCTCTACTACGAAGGCTATACCACAGTGAGACTTTTAAGTCAAACCTTTCTTCACAGCTGTGCCAAGTGGATAAAGGGAGGTATTCTATGTTCCACATTAGCCCATTTAAATGCAGTGTGTTTGCCGTGAGACACCTATTTTTAGCTCTTGTAGCTAATGTCCTAATCTTTATTTATAGACCTTTCAAATCACAAAAACAAAGCACTTTGAGACTCATTAAAAAAACAGATCAAATATAAAAGGAAAAAGTCACGAAAGGGAGGCTAAGAACAGTAATAAAGGTTGTTACATAAAAGCAGGTCTATAAAAAGACCCATCAAAATCTTAAAAATGATCTGTAAAATCATCCCATTGATGTGCTCTTGACCTTTTTCGCACCTCTTTTAGCTCTTCTGTGCTTTTCTCTCAGCCCACCTTCATAATTGTAATAACTGACCCACCAGGGTGCAGTTTTCATACCTGGCTGGGTTAAACAGGTAAAGAAATAAGGACAGTAAGAAGTAAGGAGGACGGGGGAGCTGTGACACTGGACAACAGGAAAGTGAAGGAGACGGGGAGGAGATGTGACGTGGTTGGGGAAAAAAAAAAAAAAAAAAAAAAGAGAAGACCAGGGGGGAGAGGGGAGGGCATGCACGGTCGACAGGTGAACATGGTGTAGGCGGATGTGGAGGGATGAGGGAGGCGTGCTCCATGTGGATGCACAAAGCTGGCTGTGCAGAGTTACTACCTGCCATCCACATTGTGCACATGTAATGTTTCCATACAAGAGCTGTTTTGGCCTCCTCTTGGGTATTGTTGTGGATCTACAAGCAGGAAGAGACAAAGAGCATAAGTGTGCCTCTATGTGTGTGTGTGTGTGTGTAAGACCCGCCGGTTGGCAGTCACGGCTGCTTGCCCGCTCTGTTTTAGCCGTCTCTGTGCTGCACTAGCCGCTCTGTGGGACAGCATGTTCTCTGCCGCATGAGTCCAGAGAAGAGTAGCCAAGCAGAATGACACCAGCCTCAGCAGCCTGCCAAACGCCGCTGTGGATGGCAGGACGCACTAAAATATACAGGACACACAGTGACACACACAGGGGCATACGCACACTCAGTACAATACATGCACACTCGCATACGCTCAGCTTACACAGGGACACACACACACACACACACACACACAACTGCACATATCAAGGCTACAAAGTAGAACAAGATAATGCAAACACACTCACACACACACACACATACACTTGGGCTGGTGTTTTATTACCCCCAATGTTTTCCTCATCAACTACAGGAAACCGAGGCAAACTACTGAGACGCAGACACACTTTTATACACCCATAGGCGAAGACGGCAATTGACACAATTGATCTTTGAGGCAGAAGGCTGTTACCATAACAGCAAGGCACAAAATTATCCCTACTTTTACACAGTCTGCTCGGTTTGTTTGCTGATTCTGACCTGCTAAGACGGCTTTTCAGAGCAACACTATCAGCCTTCCCATGAAGCGCAGTAGGATCTGTCATCGCCCATGTGTATTACACAGTTCAAAGTAGATTATATAGTCGTTTCAGTGCGTTCGTTTGCAATCTAGTCTTTAATTGTTTGCATGGGATATGTTCAGAAATGCATCTGCAAGCTTCTGACTACAAAGAGGCTCTATATATGTTTATATATCCTGTGTATGTCATTCTTTTTCTTTTTTTTTAATTGGCGAGTTGACTGTGGGTTTACTGACCTTCAGGGCTGTCGGCTAAGAAAACTCCCCGACGCCTCGTCTATTCATTTCAGGTTCAGTATTTCGTTCAAAGGAATGCTGTAGTTCGCCAAGCGTAAGGTGACAAAATGAATTACACGCACTGGAGAACAATAATAATAAATAAGCACAGATTAGTTATCAACAGTGTTTGTCTTCCGTCACTATGTCTATTTCCATTGTGATGTGACAGCAATGAATAATCTGCATTGCTGCATTTACACGTTCTCTCCTCTTGTCTTAAACCTAAGTTTGTTTGTTTTTTCAAGGCTGAGAAAATTGTTCCAATTACACTTTGTTTTATATATTTTTGTAACGTATCTCTATCTCTCTTTTTTTTTCTGTGTGCTACAATATCTGCATCTCCCGCCTTCATCCTCTTATCTTCCCATCTCTCTCTCTCTCTCTCTCTCTCTCACATAGTTTCTCTATCAGTATCTAGCCTCAGCGTTGTCTCTCTCCGCAGCTTTCATCTCCATTTAACAGCGTGGCAGATCAGATCCCTCCACAAGATTTAAATGTGCTTTGTGAACAGGATTTTTAATGAATAGAAAAGCATTTATGCATATCTTCACGTTAAGTAGATGTGTTAGGAATCAGGTTACGCTCCCGGCACCTCGTGGGTAGACACCAGTAGGCAGTGAATGGTAAACAGGGAGATGGCCTGGTGCCCTTACAAAGAATCAAAGACACTCTTTCAACAATGCTGCAGAATGGCAAAGCCTCATAGACCACATGTGTGTTCCCATGCCAACTGGCATCGACCACAGCGCACAAGGCAACAGACAGACCCGCAGAGACCTTGTTGGATTTATTGTAAAATTAAGATTGAAATTAATACATGCAGCAGCTGAGGACCGGCATTCTCAAACTTGCTGTACTTTGAACTTACTCCTACGTGTATGCACACAGAGGCAGGGACACACACACACACACACACACACACACACACACACACACACACACACATGCTTTCATTAGCGGTGCATTGCAGCGCACGTGTTCTTAAGCCTCGCCTCTACAGCTGCACCACAAGAGACCAGTCTAAGTGACAACAATTAGCCTGCTCAGTTCAATCTAATTGAAGTCATTTACATAATACACGCCTGCCATCACAATTCATCTGTGGACAATTCAAGCAGGTCTGTGTCATATTGTCACAACCTGATGTTATATCAACACCCGCCTTGATAAATGATTCCCAAAGTAAAGCAATCGCTTATCAGCCCCATGAGGACATTCACCGCTGGGCTGTTTTTTTTTATTTTTTATTTTTTATGACAATATAGATTGCATTTGCCAGCACAGACAGATGCACACACTGTCAAAACTGTGTTTACCATCCATCCCATATTACGCATGCAATTACTCAGTGGCTGAAAACAAGCAGCTTCATTTGTGCGATGCTGAGCTGCAGCGGCCGATGAGATCTGATGCTTTATTGGCCCGTTGTTTGGGAGTTGCTTTTGACAGGAAGCTGGGCGATAAATTAAATAGATGGCTTGATAAAAAGCTTGCTGTGCAGAATTCTTCACGCTGGATTTTTTTGAAAAATCACGCTGCCATAGCTCATAACAGGCGATCTGTTCCCTGGGAGATTTATGAAATCAATTTGTCTTGTTATCAGCAGCCAGAGTTTGGGAGATAAGATCACAACACGTGCATTTCAACTTGGGGGTAGAGGGAGAAAAGGGTCTGTGTGTGTTTGGGTGTTGATATATTAAACATGGTGAAAACAGCAATCAGTCACTGTCAGTATTCCTGCCATTGCATCATGCTCTGAATCATGGGACAATGATGCATTTAGTGTTGATTAAATTCGGCAAAGATATGAAAGTATTTTCCCAAATACTCTTAGACCAAAGACTCTTTTTTTGTGGCGTAGTCTCATATTCATGTCGGCTGTGTGATCTGTCCCAACCCTCCTCCTTTAACTCCTTTAACCAAACCTCCTGTACTCCTCATATAGAGACATACGCTACATCGCTCAGGAAACTGTGTGTGTGTGTGTGTGTGATAAACATGAGATTCCTCAAACGTCTCTTTCTTTTGTCTTAGTCAAGCAGCACCCTCCAAATGTCATTCAAGACTGTGCTCCATGTTCTTGGCAGCAAAACATGGAGCACAATCGGTCCAGTCAGCCTAATGTGCTTTAGACCATCTCCTCTTTCCCCTGGAGAAGCTGCAGAAAATCCCGTTTCGACATTGCCATCTCTCTACTTTGTCGAAAGAGTGATATAAAAAAGAATTAGGTTCCCTCCCGTGTATTCCAGCTCAGATACAGATAAGCAGTTTGTTTTGCCAAAGACGTCAAAGCAGGGAATCAAAAGTGACAGCAGAAGGGATGAGATGTATCAAGATAGGTCTTGATGGATGCAGGTTAATCTTAAGCCTGCCAGATGTGTCAAGGATTTGAGAACACCTCACGGAGTAAATCTCACTGTGCCGCTCTCTAATTCTGTACCCCATCTCCCCTTTCTGTCTGCCTCTACAGTGAAGTTTGAGGATTGCCAGCGCAGCAGAGAGATGGGCTTCGTCAGCAACGACCCCAACTTCAGCGTGAGGCCTGATGGGACGGTGTACACCGAGCAGGAGGTGGCCAACCTGTCGGAGCCCGTCCAGTTCATGGTGACGGCCCGGGGGCTCCATGATCCACACATCTGGGAGACCACCGTTAAGCTAGCCCTGGCCGGACATCCTCATTCTTTAGCCCTGACAAAGGTAACAAGGGGAACACAAATCAACTAGCAAGTTGGCATCTGCATTGCATGCTGTCAAATGGGTGTTTATCTCTAAAATAGCTTTTGCCTGCTTGACTGTTTCCTGTAAACTAGCAGGCTGTCTTCCCGTCTAAACCCTCATTTATCCTCTGAGTTCAGTTCTGGCTATGTGACGACTTAATGTCATCCTGCTACATTTGTTGTTTGGCTGTTTTTGCGTTGGGATATGCTATTCCAGGATATGTTAAGAAACATTTTTTGTTAGCAAACAGCAGGAGGAGAGAAGGATTATATGAAACCAGCTGTAATATTAAAGGGATAGTTTGGATTTTTTTCTGTTGTGGGTTTGTTTGAGGTGCTTTTCCATAGTTATTGTATCACATACGGTAGATTACAATCTGGATATTCCCAGTTTGGGGAAGTAGGAATTCTGCTTCCACCTAAAAAAACAAAATCAAATATCATTTTAAGTGTATGCTGTATTTTGAGACAGGCCTTTTCATCGAGGAGCTGAAGTTATCGTATCACTGCGTGTTCTCGTCAAAGCCGCCAGACAGAAACAGTCATTTTACCTTGCAGAGCACAGGATTAGCTGGTTAGTTTGTGTGACTTTGGTGTTTTAAATGGTTAGATCCTAACCAAACTGTCATTTAGTTGAGCGAGACAGTGGTAGTCAAGTGGTACTCCTGAGTACTGCAGGGTAAAGTTATAAAGAGAGCATCGGTCATGCTGTGTGCTGCATACTGTTTTAGTTCTAGATAAATACAGTACATTTAAACTTCTTTAGGTGGTTTAAATATGTTTTTCTGCTGCCCCCCCGTCCCGAGCAGTACATTGCTTTGTGTCTGTGCCGAGACTCTTGTCTGCTTCTTCAAGCTGCGGTTCTGCTGACCACAACACGCTGTAGGAAATACACTGACTGTGGAAATGTTCCTCACACAACACAACTTCAAAAAAAGAAAACATCATTATGTAACATCAAAAATGGTCTTTGTGCTTTTGTAGTTCAGCAAGACAGAGTGGCACACACACACACACACACACACACACACGAGCATCCATGCTGTTCTTTTGCTTCAGTTTTTTGTTATTATATTTTAAAATTCGTTTTTTGCACCTTAAGTCCTTCCCTCTTGCATACATACACTGTAACAGTGTAATAAAAAAGAAAATATCCAGATGATCACGTCACTTGAGTTTCCTGAGAGAATATTTTCCATATCATACTGGTATTTTGTCCAAACGGACCTAATAGTTCTGCTCAGAGAGCTCTAGTATTTAGAAGTAGCTTGAAAAATGAAGGTGTGGAAGTACGTCAGTGAGTCATTGCATTCAATCAATATTGAATTAACATTGTAAAAATAAAACATCTCTCATAGTCTCCATTCAACGTTCAGATGGTAGCATCAGTTTGTGAAAATTAACTTGGCTGCACTCAAAAGTGTTTCTGTCTGATCAGCGAACAAATGGTGATGACAGATCTTCGCTTTAGTTACTTTCAACTTTGGTTGCTCAAGGTTTATACAAGCGTTGACAGCTCAACTTAATTTCATTGGATAGAAACGTCCCAAAAGGGTTTAGATTTAATGAGAGGATTTGAAACTGGATATGGATTCAGTAAAATGCTCCAATTAAACTCCAATCCTGGGTTGTTTTCTGATGAGAGATGCCTCAGTGCTGAACACCGTCCTCGCTAACAGAGCGTGGATCACTTTTACACAACAAATAAAACAGCAGGAAATGCTGCTTCTTTGAACATTTCCAGTAAGGACACTTTTCCCTGTGTCCCTCTGATCCTGCATGTGCACATCCTTCCTCACACACAGTGTCTCTGGTGCCTCTAAAGTTTAAACAGTATAACGGTGCACGCGCAGCACTTGGGATGCAGTGCTTCGCTGTATGTGACAAGTAGAGACATGGCCCTATTTGCTACGAAGGGTCTATTAGCCAGCAGAGACTGTAAAACTACACAGGGCCCAAATGTATAGCCACTGTTACCGACTTCCACTACCAGGCTGCACTTTGTTGAGCGACAAACCCATTATCATTTTTCCTGCACTACTTGTTGAACGCCACTGGGCTTAATGTTCAGTCATGTTTCTAATCATGACAAAAAGCTCAAGACTCGTGTAGCTAAAGCAATTGCAGAGTGGGGATTAAAATTCTGCCCACTCCTGGCAGTGCAATAATGGAGACTGGGAAATAATTGACATTGATTGAGCTAATGTTCCACTCTGGCGGAGTCTGCGAGGACCAGGTGATGTAGTTTCAGTGTATAATTATGTTCCCCACATCGTGGAGCTAGAGAAAGATTCAATAATTGAACAAGAAATAAATGTGTTTTCACTAATCTGATGGAAATGTGAAAAACCAACCTTTTATACGTACTGTACAATATGCATTTTCACCAGAACAGTGTTTACATGTGTTCGTGTCACTTTCTGCTCAGAGGATATAAATGGGCGCTCGGGATGCAGTAGATTTTAGCTCCAATCTCCTGATCCGCCGTGAGGAGAAACAAGTCCTTGTTTAATTAAAAGCATATTCATAAAAAACAATAATTATTAAAACATGTGCCACGGGATAACCTGAGTCAGGTACACGGGTGAAGCAACACCGTCAATATGGAAGGAACTAGAAATCTGAAAAACACTAATTTCATTTAGTTATTTACTTGTTGGTTATTACATACTATATTACGGAAGCGCTGAGAGGCAAGTGAGAAATTAAATCAGTTTTCTAAGGGATAGCTAAATGGTTTTCTCTCATGTGTTTATGACTGATAAACAGATGAAAACAGATTAATGAACTTTAAGAAGGATTATCTTGGCCAGACCTTTATTGTCACCTGTTCTGTGAGAAGGGAAAACTATTTAGATCAGACTTGGCTCACCAGACTTTTCCACACTTGCCTCTCAGGGCTTCCGTACTATACGGTTCAATTCTGGCATTTCTTATGTGCTCACATTATAAAAACTGCATAAAATGTCAGGATTTGACTGACAACCTCCACATGGCTTAGAAATCACACTTATAAACAGTTTGTACGCTCTGACCTCTACTATTTATGACTTGAGTGGGAAGAGTGGCATTTATAAGTGATCACAGTTTTACTGTAGACTTCTTTTTCCCCCGTCTGGTTGACTTTCTTGCTACACTTCAGAAGTGAACATTTAGAAAAATGCAGCCGTCCTTTCTTTTGGCACGGAAGAGGCAGAAAATCAGTACGTGCAGAGCAGTGGGGTCTGGTTTGAATCTGTGACCCGCTGTAATGTCAAACTGCCCCGAAGACAAGGCTGCAGCTCTGTGGGCGAAGTCATGTCGGTCGGTCCTCCTTTACTCCCTGCGCCCTGCTGCCTTCTCCGTCTCGCTCCTGTGAAAGTTTTTATGTTTGAACAAGAGGAAAAACTCTTTAATAGTTCACATAATTACAACAGTGTTGCCTCAAATGTGAGCGTGTGTAAAATATTTGACCCTTCAATCACAAAGTGGCACAGATAGAGAAGAGAATCTCATCTCATTCAACCGAGGTGCTGATATGGTGTTTTTCTACTGTACACAGCTGAGAGTTAGAAAGCATTCTCAATGTTTGCTCTCCTTTTATGTATAGAGTTATAAATCTGTGAAGTCAGTTAACAGGAGCGGTTTAGCCGTGTGCGGTTTAGTGCAATGACGTAATGATGATTTCTGGGAACTCCAGTTAAAACTAATCAGCCTTGTTAGTGCAGTAGAAGTGTTTTTGTGGATTCTGTGGCCCATTTTCCTTTTCCAGTTCCATAAACACACACACACACACACACAGAGGTGAGCAGTTGTTATCCGAGTCCATCTCTTTGTTCTGAAAGCAAATAGTTATTTTAGAAAAGAGGTAATCATAACTGCATCACCTACCCGCGACGTAACCCTGCTTAATCAACGCGCCAGTGGCAGCAGAGGATATAAACAACTTCTTCCCAAAGCCGGGACGGACGGCTCAAACACCAGCTCATTTTGTTCACTCGCTTTGGGCAGAGACAGATCAGGTGTGGAGAGAGATGCTGTGGTGGAACAAATTGTTCACACACAGAATATACTGTGGCTTTGTTCCCTGGCTATGCTCGCTTAGTTGTATACTGTAGCACCAGTGAGAGTGCATTGATTTGCTTTTAATAACTGGCTTAGTGTCTCGCTGTGGTGTTTCAGCAGCAGAAATTAGCATACTTGGAATATGCTCCACGATCGGCCAGTTCATTTCAGTATTTAATTTTCCAGTGTACAATACCACAGCAATTGAAGTGTAAAGCATCTTTGGCCTGAGAGCCCTTTCCGCTGTGTTTATGTACTCAGGCTATCGCACCTCACACAGGTAGGGCCTCTCGTTGAGTGCTCTCCAACTCGTACTGATTTCATGGCACGTTGGTTTGCCTTCTCCACCAGCTTAGAGCCCATCAGTTATGCACCACTGGATTTGGAGTCAACTGGTTGCCGGTGCAGGTTTTAGTGCTTATTTGATTTGCATTTTTGCCGCACGCTCCCCCCCAGACGGCCTCACCTGTTCGAGGTAGATTACAGCGAAGGCCGGCAGCAGGGTGGAACGTAGGACCCCGGGGTCCACTGGTCATTGAAAAGCAACACCGGCAGGGTTGGATGGTTGTGCCTTTGTTGTGTGCTTTAACTTTGCGATTATAGCACGATTGTGTTGACGATCCACACCAGAAAGCTGCAGGTCTCAACAGGCAAATAGCAGCTATGAGAATTTCAGTAGTTTTTTTTTTTTTTATACAAAGTTAGATGTAAATGTCATTTTTCTTCACTTTAGTTTCTGAGAGAAGATCTCACAGGAGAACGTTCTCTTTACTGAAGACGAGCGCTCTGATCTTGTTTTTTTGGTATCATAGTGAACCAGCTATGGGAACTGCAGCACTAAAGACATTCAAAAAAACATCAAAAGACCTGAATGAAATGTTTTCAGAGCTCCATTGTACAGAGAATGGGCAATGACTGCAAACATTTATTGTATTGTTCTGCCTGTTTGTCAGACTGATAACCTCCAGATGTCAGCTCCAGGGCTCAGGGACTGCAGGCCTAAAGAGTGCCCCAGCAATGTGCAGGCTGCCTGGGAGCAGAGAGCTGCCAGCTGGCCTCTGCTGCCTGTGGGTTTCAGGAGCCCTGGGCGCATCGGGGACACACTAACTGACTCCTAGTCATGTGTTCATGCACGTACACACTCTGGGGCACGCAAACACACAGACACTTACAGCCGCACATATGTTCATGCATTATTTTTACACATTTGTCCGTGTGCGCACGTGCTTGCATCAAGGCCAGCGCGCATGATTCCCCATATGTGCACGAAGGCATGACTGAACGCATTACACATGCACATACAGTATCCACACACACATTTATACAGAAACAAAAACCTCCGAACCCTAATAAGTACCTAGCTTCCTGGCAACCCACAGAGAGCTTGTTCTAGTTTTTCTTTCTGTCCTTTGTAAATCTGGCATTGTTACATTGCTAACAGCCTGTCATCAGCCATGCTGTTTGAAAGTGACAGTCACATGCAGCCACTGCGCTGATATTATCCACAAGCAGACTTACAAGAAAGGAGGGCTTCCTTTCATTGTGTCTCTCTCTTCTCTGCCTGACCATCTCTCCTCTTCATTTCTGTATTGCCAACATTTCCAAAGGAATGTAGGGGCCTGACCAATCGGATGCTTCGACCTTGTTATCGTCAGGCTTGATGAGCTGCCTTCGTCAGCAGGCTGATTGGCGTATAGAGCAACTGTTCATTTATTGGGTCTTGCTGCTGAAAGCCGGGAAGGCAGATAAGGACTTTATCATGGTAGCAGCACACTGGACTGAGCGTAGATGAGGAGGCGCAGCGCTGTGGTATTATTCGTGTTTTGAATGTCCATATGCTCCGACATATAGACAGTCAGGATGATTCATCGTCGTCTGCCAGGGAGAGTTCAGTGCATGCTCTGTTGCGTGTTTGTGTTTTTCACATCCTTGTTTGTTTTGCTTTGCTTTTTGTTCGTTTCAAACAAGCGTCTGAAATACACACAGCCAGAGACACCCACACCCATTCACAGGCAGAGACAAATTCCACCTGCCGCTCGTGGAGGGGGAGCTGGCACCACCCTGCCTCCAACATGCCAGTTGGTACCTGTGAGTGTTTTGGATGAGCGGAGCTGGAACGAGAGTTACCTTATCTGGGAAACACATCTGGTCCCCTCGTTCCTCTTTTTGTCCTCTAACCATCCACCCAGTCGGCCTGCTCCCTCTATGTCAAGCTCAGCCCTGGCCGTCCAGAGGTCTGCACTGAGCTTGCACTCCCATCCTCTGAGCTGTGAATGTGGGAAGTTAAAACAAAAGATGAAAAATATACACTGCGGTTGCCTAGGTGTGGCTTACAGTCTGCAAAGCAGGTGTATATTGATAGGGCAAACTGCCGGCCTGTACTTGGCGTCGGCATCGTGTCCGTGTGCACATGTGTCTCTTTGCCTGTGCGACGGCGATGTGTGTGTTCCAGGTGGGATGAGCAGGAGGATTTCCACTGTGCTTCAGGTGACAGCGGCACACTGCCAGTGAGTGTGTGTGTGTGTGTGTGTGTGTGTGTATGAGGGGTGCAGAGACAACAATAGGATTAGGTGGATTACAGCAATACAACCATCTTACACGGGAGGACACCATAGAGGATTGGGAAAAAACACTCAGTCTTTTACACACCCTTCTAACCTTTATTTCACCAGGCAAGACGAGAAAGAACACAATCTTCTCTCTGCAGCTACAGCTGGAGGGTTGTCTGTCCACCTGTACAATCCTACATAGGAACTGCTCGTGATACCGTGGTTCTGTATGATACTCAGGGGCACCTCAACATCAAAAATCAGAAGTGGAGCACAAATCCAAACAAATCAATGATTCTTGACTGTTTAATGCTATAGTTATACAAAACACGCTGCCTTTGTTGCAAACTGCAGAGTGATTTCCTGTTTCTCTCCTCTGGTCTCCTTCATCAATACCTATTTTATTTGATGATAGGCTTCCGTCAGAGAAAAATGCCACGTTGTTTTCTGACTTCAGCAGGGACAAAAGAGAGCAGAGATGGGCAGGAATAATGTTGTCTGTTTGAAAAATCTGTACAGGGATGCAGACAAAGCACATCACCCGGGGGACAAAACCCAGCTATGTAGCCTATAGGGGAGCCTCGCTCTCTTAGACAAAAGCCGAGGGCTTGGGCAGACTGTCTTGCCATGGACATCATGAAATGTGATGCACCAGCATTTAGAAAAATGTTTATACTTCCTTGTGTTTGCCACTCTGTCACTCTCTCAATATGAGTTTATTGTGAGTGCGACACCCAGTATTTTAGTTTCAATTTTAGCAGTAGAGGAAAACCTGTCATTTTGCAGCACTTTATAGATTCTTTTTCCAACCTGTCACGGCAAAATACCATTCTTCAAATGATAACATGCGCAAGTTATTCAACGTGAGATCTGGTGTGATATGATATGTTTGGGTTCTTCTTTTCTTTTCAGGGGGGCATTGAAGAAATGCTGTCAAGAGTCTGGGACTCCCAACCCAAAGTTATCAGATTTCCTCGAAAACATCAGAGGAGCTCCTCTACCAATGGGCTGAGGCGACAGAAGAGAGACTGGGTCATCCCGCCTATCAATGTGCCTGAAAACTCCCGAGGACCCTTCCCTCATATGCTTGTCAGAGTGAGTGACATACATATTTCAGCAAATACCACACATCCTCTTCTGACGCACAACGCAAAAGTTTTATTGAACTTGTCTTAACTGAAGCTTAAGATTCAAAGAGAAACTAGGTAGCATGCTCATAGATAGTTTCTAAGTATTAACTCAGACCAGGCGAGAGAGAATACACCGTAATATCTCTCCCAATCACCATGAGGCCAAAAGACTGAGCATTCTGGTATTTTCTATCAAGCACACCCAGCAGGCTAAAAGCGCTGCTCTTGTCTCCGATTTAAGTCCTGATGCCAGATGATTTGTCTGCGGTGCCTCTGGGCACCACAGACAGGTAGGCAAAAGAAAATCCTTGCCTGGAAAGCACAGAAATACGACTTCATGCTCGGTCTCAGAAGACTAGATCTGAGGATTACTCAGGAGTGTTTTCTCTCAGCGGTGTTTCTACGCCTGTTAATATAGCTGGTGGACTGGCTCTTACAGAGTAGATTACAGCACATCTAAATTGATGGGTGATCATGACATCCGTATTGTACGGAGTCTGCTGAGGCCAGATACTCCCCCCCAAGCTGAGATTAATGTTTGTTGAAGGAATGCTTTTGAAATCAGGCATTCTTGATTAAATTAGAATTGAAATTAAAAAAAAAAAAAATGAAGCAATTTAACATGTTTCTAATTCAATTTGTTATGAGAGATGCTAATTATTTCAGCTTCTCAGTGGAGGCGCCAGTGTGCTTTGCCTTAAGTAATAGAGTAGTGAGCAAAGTTTAGAATATGCATAATTGCACATTAAATACTAGACATGCAAAGGTTGAAAGTACTACCAATCTTCTGCTCACTTAAATGACTCAGTTTGATGTTTTTTTTAGATTATTTTGCTTGATAGCATCACAGTATAAAGAGGAAAAGGAAGTGGGTGATGACATGCAAAGCAAAGGTTCCTCAGCAGAATCACACCGGATTTCAATAGATTCACAACTGACAGAAAGAGTGCGTCTGCATATTCATTATATTTGTAAAGTGTAGGTTTCTTTTCTCTTTTTATATTACTCATTGTGAAATTTCAGTCTGTCAGCTTCTCAATGAAAAGAGCAGCAAAGGCAAAGCATAATTTCACCAAGTAAGCTCAAGGAACAACCAAGGTCCTCGAACCAGAGCTGCCATCCTCGTGCACTGCGCCGCTATTTATAGCTGTTACACCCATGGTCATCAAACACTGGGAGGTAGTCAATAGTGATTTAGTTAAAAGTGTCTAAACAGGCTTTACCCACTGAATTTAGCAGTAAATCATGCTGTTAAAGGCCAGAGAAAGTGCAAAAGCAGGATGATTAAGAAGAATAATAAAGTTTGGCTCACAATAGTCGTTTATAAAGAACATTTATTTTACCATTTCCATTTTTCCACGATATCAAACAGAGCTGCTGCTGGAAAAAGTATGCATGGGGGACAGTGTGACCACATGCTCTTCTTCTATGGTTTTTTTGTGCGCATGCATCACATGCATCTGGTCCCAGGAAGCAAAATGATTCAGTTTAAAAAGGTGAAACATGTTTGTGAGCAGGTCTTAATTACAACTGATGCTTAACAGCATTATTAAAAATAAGGAAAATCAGAAGCCATTTCCTGTGGGGAGGCATCACACTCTCAGCTCTGCGTTGCTGCTCCAAACTCTCCTCACTCGATGGCTCTTATCAGACACCCAGACAGCTTTCTGCTGGCATTTCTGACACACACACACACGCAGACAAAAACACACACACACACACATACACAAAGTCCCTTACGCCCATTTGTACAGCGAGGCTTACACTCCCGGATTACGGAAATCGCCTTTCACCAGTGTGTCGGCAAGAGGGCAGATTTTCCAGCATGGAAGCATGGAAGCACTCACCCTCACACAAAAACACACACACAGCAGGGCCGAGGGGTGTCAGGGGAGGTACCACACTGCGCTGCCCTACCGGAGACACGGACGCTCTCTTATCCCCTTTTCATGTCGGGTTGGATTACACCTCAAGGGTTTCCTTTGTGCGTGTGGCCACGTGAGTGTTGAGGTTGGGTTGGTTTGAGTGAGGGTGTGTGTGAGGCAGCGTCTCCCTGCTTGCATGCACGGTATGCGAACGCAGTACAGTGCAGGTGTGTCTCAGCCCTCAGCCGTAACACAAAGCAGCGGGGCAGGTGACTCGTGCTGTGCGTTGCTTTGTGAGCTTCTCTGTCCCCGGTGCTCCACTCTGACAGGCAGCTAAGGAGAGGAACAGAGGGGATTTCGTGCTTCATCTTGCTGGTCTCACAAGTGGCCAAGAACAACCTTTAAAGCTTATGCACTTAATTTCAGGACACAGCGGCTCTCCTGTGCTCCAGAATCTCTCTACGCTCACGCCTCCATGCAGTCAGGTCCACTAGGTTTCAAAAGACCAATTAACCCTCTGAGTGTAATTACAGCTTTGCAAGCATCAAAAGATGCAAATGACATGCCCAAAGAGGTGTGTGGTGGACCGGTGGTGCTTTTCACTTTGATTCAGTGAGAGAGGAGGAGGAAGGGCTGGCAGCATGTCACTGAGTACAATGAGATGCTAATGTAGCTCTGCTGCTGTAGGTTATCTGGTTAATCCCAAACAAAATCTAATTCCATATATGAAACAAATTCCCCTCTGATTTAAACGTAAATGATGATTTTACGATCAGAAAGCTTTAATTAGTTCCTTCATTGTGGTAATGTTATATTTATGGTGCTACTTAGGTTCGTGTTTCAGTGTGTTCTGACATTACCTTCGTCATCATCACTATCACAGCCCCCCAGCACTCACACACACACACACACACACACACACTCTCACCAACAGTGGACAAGAGCACCATTCCACTACAGGCCATTTCCACCTTGAAGTGTGCAATTCAGTCATGAAGAACCACAAGTGCTGCAGCTTTGATGCCATTGATTTACCATTGTGCTCGAATGGAATATGCTTCCCAGCTTTCACTGTCAAATTATTTGACATGACAGATGTAAGTGCGGTGGAAATGGAGAGGTAACAAAACAGCTTGAGTTAAATGGATACTGAGGGTAGGTGGAGAGAAACACTCCTTTTGAGGAAAAGGGAGGCAGGTTTTGATTGGTAAGAAAAAATAAAAGAAGAAAAAACTAAAAAAAAGGTCTTTGGAGAGTGCTGTAAATCTGCAGGGTGAGGGAGGCCAACATTAGTTTCAGGCCATTTGTGGCATTCTCATCTCAACCGTCTCATGCGGCACCTACACTGGGGCCAATGAGGCAAAACTGATGGAAAGCAGTCTGAATGTGGGAGAGAAAAGACCCTCCTTTCATTTAACCAGGCCTCAAACACCGTCTCCCTCTCTTAGCCACAGTTAGGACAAGGAAACGAAGAATGGGAGCTGGAAATAATTGAGCACTTTGAATGGTTGCTGTTGATTCCGCAGCCAAGGGAAGAAGCAGAGAGCAATGTTTGTGTTTCCTTTTAACTCCATGCATGACTCTCTGCCCTTTCCATGGAACTAAATGAAACCGTAATAATCCCCATTGTATATTATCTTTATCATACATTCACATTCTTGTAGAAAAATGAAGGTCTTGAGGTTGAATAGGTGAACTGGCATATTAGAGTGCATCTCAGTATGATTTGGTTTACCTCATTATTTTGAATAGCCCATTATGGCAGCGCTCTCGGATAATATGATACGGTGCAGTGTTGTGTCGAATGTGTCACAGTCAGAATGGCTGGGGGCCCCTCATTTAGAGGGATTTTATCAGAAGCAAACAGAAGCAGACCAACAAAAACAAATGGTGAAGTTCGCCCACCACTCAAGTTAACTTTCCACACTTTGGCAGTGGAAAACTTGACTTTAGAAACAGAAGGGATACATGGTTATTTGTTGGTTTTCTAAGTTGGTTTACTGTGCTGAACAGCTAAAATATATGTGATTTATATATATATAAATATATATTTGTGTGTGTGTGTGGGAGCAAGTTAGCTCAATGGTGTTGTAATGTCTATATTGCTGTTTGCTCAGTCCCCAAAATGAAAACACGGTGGTTTATTTACAGCCTCATATCGCACAGTGTGTTTCATTACCGCTCATAATGAGCTCATAATATGCTTTTTGGATCCGCTTGTTTTGTCTGCTGTTTTATTGCATCCCTTGTGCAGTGAAGTACGTCGCATCCATCGCGTCGTGCCTAGTGTCTATTAGTATATGGGTGCGTTTTCAGACACACAAGGGTATACGAGGTAGTGGGACAAAATGTACACAGTTACGTTACATTATTCAACGCCGAGTTTCTCTAATTTAACACCTCCCAGAATTCTTCACCTGGCTTTCACTTCTATTATCTATTCCCCTGCCCAGTTTCCAGATGGTACCCACATTCTTCTACTTCTGAAAGCGGCTGTGAGGGATACCGCAGGACAAACGAGAGCAAAATAAACTTTCACTCATTCAGTATCCCGAGCACATTTTGTTTTTCCCGAACTACTGCATAATAAACCACATCCTCAGAATCACCTGCCCGGCACCATGTGATTGGCTGGCAGGTGGTCGTAACTCATTCAGCAGCTACATTAGTTTTAGTTCTTGAGGATCCACTGACTTTAACTTCATTTTCTTTCTCTGACTTGAAGGAGCACGTTAAAGCATAATGTGATATATTATTGTAATAGTTAGCACTGTTAATAAGGAGAGCGCTAACATGAGCTGTCAGCTTACACAGGAGAGAGGACACACACATTTATATCTGGGTTTTTTCAAGTGTTAAAGTGTCCTCAGCAGCAGGACAAAATGTGCCGTTTAATGGGTCTCAAGCTCTTAAAATGCTGCAGTAGTTGGATCCTGTAGTTCAGTAGTTTCCGTACATTAACTGAGGACTTGTGTCCTTTGCCTTAATCACTCACACGAGTAAACAGTTAAACGTGAAGTACCAGCCAATGCTAATGGGAAAGCCAGCTGTTGAGCTAAATGGGGCTTGCTTTTGCTAACTTGGCCACTAATAAAATGCAATAAAAAAAAATAGCTGGAATCAAATACTACACACATTTTTTTTCCAATATTTACTCACTTAGTCAACTTCCTCACTGACTTTTCTTCGGGCCCTCTCCAGGAAGCCGTCTGTGGGCGACCGGCGCTGTATGCCAGGCAAATGTTCCACTCAAGTTGAAAAATCTCCACTCACGGGAATATGCGGCTGATGCCTCATTTGCCCGCTGCTAATTCACATCTATTTGCATCTTTGCATGAAATCATGCTGCGTGAAAAATTGGCTTTGCATTTGGTGTGAACACACAGTAACAGAGTGCTGCTTCCTTTGTTGCATGTGTTGTCCAAATGACTGTGGCGCAGCAGTGGGCTCTGTCACACAGGGAATCAAAGGACAAACACGACATTATATACGTGAGGGTGAGGTCAAACGCTGCTCTGCGCAGTTGTTGTGTTTACCTGCTGTTATTGACAGCAGGTAAAGATTATCATTTAATCAACCGGAACCATTTCAGTTTCCAAGTTACGCGTTGCATCTCAGCTCTGCTTCATTTTCCACGTCTGTGAACGCCGTCCGTCTGTACTCACAGTGAGTTTAGCTCTCAGCTTCAAGGAGTTTGTTGACATGTCTCGTTCTGGTTGAAATCAGGACACCCCTCTCTCCCTTCTCCCCTGACACGATCCTCAGAGTGCGTCCCAGAATCCACCAGTTTCTCGTTGCTGAATCCACGATAACAACAAGGTCTCCGGGAATAAAGTTCTCTCTAATCTTTTTCCTCGTACTTTACTTTTTTTTTTCTCTCATGATGAAGTAGTGTCTAATTTGGCTCCTCCTGTAGAGATCTGCCAAATACTTAACCTGACTTCAAGAGTACATGTCCTGTTTTTTTTTTTGGAGTGGTCCAGAAAGCACGGCGCTGCTTTCAGCTCAAGCAGACGATTAAACATCTTAAGATAGAAAATCACAGTCAGGACATCATCATTTTCATCTACTGCTCCCACTGATATATTTAATATTTGATTTGATCTCCTTAGTTTGTTAAGTCATAGTATGAATGTATTACTTTATATATAAATGAATGTCTAATTACTCCTTTAAATTCAAACAGAGCTGCTACTTCAAACAAGACTTAAAAGCTGCACTAGTAAATATTGATATTGATAATGGAATAAATGAAAGCACTCGTAGTGGCAAACCCACAG
The DNA here is from genome assembly GCF_042242105.1 of Pempheris klunzingeri. Classification (NCBI taxonomy): domain Eukaryota; kingdom Metazoa; phylum Chordata; class Actinopteri; order Acropomatiformes; family Pempheridae; genus Pempheris; species Pempheris klunzingeri. The sequence continues at coordinate 3,783,602 of NC_092013.1, forward strand.
TGAGTACCTCAGTTCTGCAGTTCCTCTCAACTCTACAGAGCGTTTTAACATCTTTTAGCTCATCGTCCGCAACTTCAGTGTGTCCACTCTCAGCGCTCTGACATAAAAGCTCTGAAAAGCTCCAAAAAGCTGACAGACAAGTTTTAGCGACTAGCTGGTGAACATCGCGGAGCATTTAGCAGCTAAAGAGCCAGATGTTTTCCCTCAGGAGTCGTCAGCTGCATCAGTAAACAGCCAACTGTGTGCTAACCTGTTCACCGCACTAACCCTGATAAGGTGAAAATAGGTCAGTGATGCGTTCGGGGCTTCAATCATCAGATCGTATAACCTCACTGGTAAGTATTCCTTTATAATGCCACACAGGCAGCCATGAGGATGTCTAGCTAAGTCTCCAAAATCTCAAACATTTAAAAGTACATAAATTAATCAGATTTTTTTGTGCCCACGATGATCGGGGGAGATTTGCAAAAAAAAAAAAAAAGCTTTTGAAGATCAATAAAATGGATTTTACTTAATTTGGTGTACTCAGCAAGTGTATTCAGATATTATACACACATAAAGGAAGAGAGCAGGTGTAATATATAAATCAGCCCCAGGCCTCTTCTGCTAATGGATGTGCAGTCTTACATTCTGCGCCATGTGAGGATTTTCCCAGAAACACTAAATCTCTTGCAGCACAAAAAGGGTGCTTATGTTTAAACATTGGTGCACAGTGCCTTTTGTTTGCTGGATTATGCCTGTGTCCGTGAGGGTGTGTGTGTGTGTGTGTGTGTTTGTGGGTGTCTCCGTGTGTTGTCTGTGTACTTGAGCGTGTCTGTTTGTCATTCTCAGCATCCCCAGTCGAACAATTAGAAGGTGACAGTCCCATTAGAGCCGGCCCAGTAGTACAAAGGCTGAGTGCCGTTGTGAGTGACACAGAGCTCAGCCTCTCACTAAATAACTGTCAGTCTGCCCTCGTCCACTCTGACCCCTCTGGCAGCCTCCCTCTGAGCCACTCGAACTCCCCTCTGGACTCTCATTGGCAGCCTTAGCAGCTCCCTGAGCCAAGCATGGCCCTTCTTTCAAGCCTGGCCTCCAACTGATTGGTTGGACCCTGCTAGCCTTAGGCATGCCAGAAGGGCTTTCAACTGGCCTCAGGGTGCCGCTGATTGGCCAGACTGTCAGGGCCGCATGTCCCCTACGGGAGCGCGTGGCAGCAGCTTGGGTTGAGGGATGCAATTTGACAATGCCGGTAGGTGGAGAGGATAAGTGCAAGAGCAGCAGAAAGCTCCTCTCTGCCCACCTCCCTGCACATCGCTCCATCTATATCTGTCCTTTTATGGCGCGTGTCTGTCTTTCCCTTTAGTCAGCCTTCCAGCAGCCGACCATGTCTTCACTGTAATTATCCCGTGGGACATTTCTCGTTGCACTGAAGACCTGTAGTGTGGTGTACCTGCCGTCCTTGTACTGGGAGGCCTTGAGTGGAGCGAGAGAATGGGGCTTGTTTAACGAGGTGAGCCTCTCCGGGGGTCTGCGGCCTGTTTGGGGCGAGTAAGACAAGATCGTCAGCCTTGCACCTCCTTCCGTTCCCATCACAAAATTAGGGAACGTGGCTCTCTTTATAAGGCAGACAGAATGGCTGTATTTGCTCTATTCTTCTCCCCTCGCTGTGAATCAGGGGAATTAATGCTATTGTTAATGCAGAGAGACCGCTGGTACATTTCAACAGGATTCTCGCCTCTCGCAGAGCTCATCTAAATTGCCTGGCTAATGCTGTAATTGGGTTTGTGAGTCACTTCTTAACTTCCATTAATATTTGTTCTCCCTCTAATTGCCCCTTTTTCCAATCCTACATTTCATTCCTCCGTCTTGTTAATGGTCTGAGGTGGAGGCAGTGGCGTGCGTGTGCGTGCGTGTGTGTACGCTTGAGAAAGCATTTTAATCTATTTTTGAGCAGATACAAAATGTTAAAGCGACAGGACTTCTTCCTCTCTTCCGGGTAACAATAAATGACGTACGCTGGAGGTTATTTGAGTTTAAGGGAGACATCAGAAAGGTTCATGGTCAAAAAGTCTATGAGCAACCTTCAGATATCTGTGATCCATATTAGTTTAGGATGAAAAAATCTCTCCTCCAAAGACATCATATCTGCTTTTTTTTTTTTTAAAGAAGCTCTTTCATTTGAAGGTTATTTATTGGATATGCTGCCGGCGTTCTGAACACTTTCTGTTGTTCATTAAAAGACATCTTACTTGACGATGCCTCCGCTTTCTCAGATGTTTTCTTCTGAGCTTCTTCCCTCTTTTCACATGCACCCATAACTGGATTGTCTTTTCCTCTTATACATCACATTAAAACAGCCTCCCTGGAGGGAGAAAAACATCTCCCCCCAAAGATTTCGGCTTTGTTTCCTTAAATTGTCAAGGAAAAAAAGTCTTACTCTATTATTTTTAAATCCAAATCCACTTCACAGAAACATTACCTCAGGAAACCTAAGGAACTCGAAGGATTCAATTCAATTGACCGTGTTAGAAAGCAGAGAGGAATGACTGGATAACACTGTCAGTACCAGAGCAGACAAACCGTCCTCAGGTGGTGACTTTTGCTCATTTGTATTGATGGGACTCTCGCTGCTTCCTCCCCACTGGGAGAAATGGGAGGAGGGAGCGAAAGGGGGGGGAGTAAGAGACAGAAAGAGACAAACTGATATGGCAGCACAAACACAGACAGAATGGGAGAGCACGCCAAATGAAAAAGAGGATGTGTAAGGCAAAAAGAATACATATTTCAGAGCCGCATGGCGCTTGGTTCATTTCCCATTCAGTTTCCGAACCATAATGGACTAGTGCGCCTGTGTGCCGAGGACCAGGCGAAGCTGTTCTTTATGAGTATCAGGGATAACTGCGTGCGACAGTGGCTGTCAGTGGCTCTCACTTGAGAGATATTAAACCTGAGCTCTCTGCAGCATCTCCCTCTCAGACCTCCTATGTGACTATTTTTAAAACCATCCGCACCGTTCCCTTCTCATGATGCCATTAAACTGACAGGTTTTACCCCTCTTCGTCGCCCCACTCTTGTGTGTAAGGTTGTTATTGTATTTTGTAGGAAGGAAAGTTTGAAGGCTGGCAAAAACTTGAGGTCCCACATTTTCCATAATTGGAAATTTTGTTTCCATTTTGTCATCCCATCTCTCCTGTTCTTTCATCCTCTGCTTCCCTATTTCCTGCTCTGTCATTTTGCTGCATGTTTGCGTGGATGGCCTATCAGACTATTTGAATACCTCTTCCCCATCAAAAGCAGGGCACATCAGCTTTGAAGAGTGACAAGCGCACAGCAGGCGGGATCAAAGCAATGCAAAACTGAAATTTAAGAGGAAGTTAAAAAGCATGTAGTTTTGCCATTTCCCTCATGTTCAACAAAGAGAAAACAGATACTGTATAACAGCAGGGGAAGATGAGACATTATCAAACGCAGCAATTTTCAAGGATGCCTGTGTAGTTTGCAGATGCACCGATGCTTTTGATAATGCTGTTTAACATAGCAGTTCACCCATTTTGCAGTGACTCATGTTAGCAGCCATTCCAGCATCCCCACGAGTGCAAAGGTTTATTGTCAGATCTGAATATTTTAACCCCTGTGGTGACACTGAAGCCACGATAGGAAAATCAATACCCTATTCCAGCATGACAGTGTCATTTTCTTTCTTTACAACTGCTCACCAAGGGGCCAGGCCTGCTATGAATCTGCTATGAAAACATACAAAAATCTGAAAGCATATTTTAAAACCATTAAATAGCTTGCCAGCAATTCCCCAAGTCAGGCAGTAAACAGAAATTGGACATATGAATTTGCAGCTGAAATCGCTGGGAATGCAAACTACTAGAGGGAAATTTAAATCATTTCAAGGGGGAAAAGTACGAGCATCAGAGCGTAAATTAGATTGATTATCTGTAAAAACCTATTTAAAAGTGCCAGAAATCCTCTGATTGTTTTCTGCTTAAGCCGAATCCTCATGAAATCGTCAGGTGCTCAGACAGAATACCTCAAACTAATCCTGACAATAAAAATCAATTCAGAATCGTATTTCATCCCCACTTAATAACAACATTGTGATGTTTTATGTGCATGACGCCGGGTGTCACACGGAGTCTGAAAGCTGAGCCGGCCTGTGTGTACATGAGGCCTGTCATTAAGTAGCTTCTATTAAAGGCATCCAGATATTTGGCAGTGGCGGTCTTAATTATGGTTGACAGCTATGGCAGCTAAAGCGTGACTGAGAGGCCACCAGAAGGGCTCCATGATAGCCTGTCTGTGCCCTGAGTGTTTGGCATCACTTCCTCCCAAAATGCACCTCAGCATGGAAATACCAGTTATTTGGCTTTACTGTGTTTGTCTACAGCATTAGCCATCCCTTCAAATTTACATACTCGCATCCCGCATCCCAAACCGTTTTAACTGCTGTTGAAGTAGGTGCTTGGCAAGTGGCGCCATGAGTGACATTTACATTCAATGTCTCACCCACTATTATAAATAGCTGACTTTATGCTGCTTGCTTGTGCTCTAATTACTCTGTTGAACACATATAACATTGCTGCATATATTAAGCGTGTGTTTATCAGAGCACAAGCCCCCAAAAAACACAAATGAGTTGGTGCAACAATTAGGCCTTAAGTTAATCTAACCCTGGGAGAGATGAAAGGAAAGAAAGCAATCATAAACAAAAAGTTAGCAAGAAATGAGGACAAGAAGACGACTTAACCCTAAATCTACGTACTTTACTACATTTAAAGCATCATTTAGTTGTAATATATGGTAAAATATGGTTGTTAGGCACTATTTCTCTGCTTTTTCACTTTCACTTTACACTTTGTACTTTTGTATTGCACTCTGGTAAAGTAATTTCCTTTGGGCTCAATAAAGTTTATCTTATCTTATCTTAAAGTAGCCCCCTGATCTGTTAGCTACAGTAGCTACCCTAGGGGGCTGAATTCGAGTTTACGCACAGAAACTTTAAGTTAATTCATTTTAGTTAATTCAAGTGTAAATGGTTAGATATGGAAAAGCCTTTGGAGGCTCATGCTGCATGTCATAATGTCTGTTGTTTACTCTAAAGTTCCCCAAACCTCTTCAATGGCGGAGGGAAGAGTAGAGTTAGCACCGGACTTCTCTTTCTCCATTGTGACAGTGGTGTTGTAAAGTAAAGCATTTTCAGTATATGGACAAGAAATATTTGACCACTGAAAACTTTTCAAACTAACGTAGAGCTGCACAAGCAAAAACAGGAAGCCAATGCAGAAGTGCCTTAAACATTGCATTCTTTCTCATGGCCAGCAGGGGGCGACTCCACTGCCTCCACAGAGAAATCTGACAGTTTGTAAGAGAAAATGAGCCGACTGGACTTTTTCAACACAGCATGATGTTCATTGAGTAAATTATGGTCCCATTTAGAGTGACCCAGGCTATGCTTTAGGGCAGGACTAGCTTGTGATTAACTAATCAGAGTCCAGGTGGAATTAAGTACAAAAACTAATCATAAAAACTAATATTGGTTAAATGCCAAACTTGTGGTCCCAGAACAGTAGTCCACAAACCAATGGGTGGCCAGTGGGTGACGTCATGGCGGCTCACTGTAGGTGGAGAGAGCCTGGTTGAACAGGCTGTTTCTTAATTGCAGTAATAAAACCTCTAGTACATCCAGACTAATTTAACTACCTCCATTAATGCGCATGTGTGACACTTGTAGAGTTTTAACCTACAGTGGAGGACGCTTATTTTCCTCCCTCACGCATTTAATCTTTTGAAAAAGTAATCATGAGTGGCAGCGGCGTGCAGCGTTGTCCTCTTGAAAATAGAACAGGTGAGTGTTTGTAAGTTCTCGCTCTGCTGGATGCATCTGTGGTATTGAATGATCTCTCGGTTTCCTGGTGTTGCTTTTGAGCCTGTGTAACCTGTGGGGGGTGTTTGATGTGCCCTAAAGGCAAAGTGAGGTGACTGAGCCCATAAAGAGCTATAAAATAAAGAGAGAGAGATGTGCGTGTGTGTAAAGCCAAAGATCTACAACACAGGCCTGAACCATTAAGCGCGGACAAGACATAAAAGAGGCTATCAAAGAGTGTAAACCACAGATTCCCATTATTGTGTGACATTAGCCCACAGCACACAGTAACCCTTAATGATCCCATGGGTGCCGGCAGCACACTGTCCTTTAATGACTTCCAGGTTGAATGATTGTTGTTTCCTGGAGGCAAAAATACTCTCAGGGAAGGAGAACAGCTCAACACATGCTTGTCCTTTGCATAGCACAATGCCGCTTTGTACATTTTGCAGCATTGCTAGAAATAAGATGGAGTGGATGGATGAAACGGAAGCGGAGTGCCATCAAATAAACACCAAATTAGTCCCTGTTTATGTTGGCATCAAGCTATTTATGCGGTTAGGGTGATCATACAGGGCTGGATCAATTAAAGGAGATTTGGACAGAAACTTCACAGTGCGCTAATTAGGCAGCCAGCCGCTATGCTCAATAAATGGAAATGTATTCCTTTCCGTTCCTTTCCCTCTATCTGTTTGTGTGCCTTGCGTCACCCCGAGGAGTTTAACAGAACACTAATTCTTCATCTAATTTCCCCCAACTCCCCATTGCTTTCGCTCCCTGTGTCTCTGCCTCCATCCCTCTCCATCTTTCTTCTCACGCTGATAGCTTGTCCCACAGGATCCCAGCAGTTGTCAGTAATCAAGGGAATCACTCTCAAAGAGCTACAAATAGGTCACTTATCTGATGTCTGGTCTGATCTGACGGAGACAGACAGCCAGTTAAGTCCCTTGCATCTGCCTCTCTCTCTGCTATTTCTAGTGTGATTAGTAGCCATTCTGGCTGCCAGGATGTGGTGAAGTAAGAGAGACAATAAAAGATAGCGATAGATGGAGAGAGACAGTGAGAGAGAGAGAGAGAGGAGGGTAGAAATCCCAGATTTCATCATTAGCATTCTATTCAAATGGCTCAATTGAGCAGTTGTCACTCATGGGATTCCCAGGACTCCGAGAACCCGTGCTTCCTCATTTATTCAATTTATTGATATAAAGACTCTTCATTAAGAGACACCAGCAAATGTGACATCTGGTCTCAGGTGGGCTTGATGTGGAATTTTAAGCAGGCGTGGAAAAAGGGGGCCACATGACGTGTAAGAGCTCCATTGTCTCCTCTTGGGGCTATTACCACACACACGGCCTGCTTTGAAGTTCCAGTGAGGAGACAGATCACACGCAAACACACACACACACACACACACACACACGCTCAGACACGCAGCCGTGCACACGTCGGGATGCAGAGCCACAGGCCCGTGGCAGGTGAAAATTTCATGTGTGTTTCCCACATGACGGCCCCGTGAATTATTGAACTGAGCTGGTCCTCTTGATCCGCGCTTTGGTGTGCACACAGAGAATCTCTTACCTGTCAAACACTTCACTACACACACGTACATGGCTACAAGCCTTTTCTGCATGTCTCCCCCCCCCAACTCGAGCAAACGGGATTCTTCGCCGCCTGCCTCACTACATTTCTTGTTGTTTTGAACAGTGAAGCCTCAACTTGTTTGCCTCCTTTCACAGAAAAGACAGAAGATTTCCTATTCATTACTGAAATGCACACTTTATCTGTCCTGCTCCACATTATCTATCTGTTATCCAAGCTGACGATGAGGGTGAATGATCAAATTGTGCTATTATTTCTGCCACGATTTCATCCCGCTTTGATTGGCAGATGGTGGGCGTCATGAATAATAAATGTAATTTGTCTTACAGTATGATCGTCGCGCTACAGTAATTGCACATATACCAAGTATAACAGCCTAGTTTCTCTGATTAGTAGGAATCACACAATAATTTACATTACACCTCAAACTGCAGGGTCTGTGTATGGATCCTGTGTTGAAAGCGTGCTCAGGAAATGAAAATCGCGGCTGTGAAAGCTCACGGTGGAGAGCTATGCTGTGGGTGTGGGAGGGCAACGTTGGAAATTAAGAGAGAGGGTATCATGTTCAAACAGAGAGATGTTTTATGCAGAAGCTGCCGTCACCGCTGAACGGATGAAGTAATTTCATTTTCATGCATGATCTGCAATGCCACAGAGCAGGAAAATTGCATAGGAGGGGAAGAGAAAGATAGAGAGAGAAAAAAGGGGCCAAGCTTTCTTTTTTCTCCATTTGACTCTGTGATTATTCCCTCTGACTTGTAACCATAGTGATGGTCCAGTCCCAATAATACTAAAAAAAAAAAAAAAAAAACCCAGTTGTGCTCAGAATCAAAATGGCGAGGTTGGACATAAGATGATATGGAGATATTTGGCACTTCAAACTGGTCCAGGATCAATAAATCAATAATGTGTTTAAGGAGTAATTGACCACTGATGATTCCTGTAAATCTGTATAATTACTGAGAAAGAACACAGTGATCAGATGATCGTATGTGTTCTGGGTTTTCTTACACTTTGTTTCAGACTGATTCCCAAACTGTGAGTCATTGTTTCCTGAATATATAGTTGGCAGAGTTCAGTGTAATTACTGGCTGACTGGATTCATTAGTGCTGGTGTGCAGTAATTACATTAAACAAAAATGTAATATGCTATTGATTTGTCTTGATGTGTGTGACATTGGCTCTCTGGATTTCTGCAGATAATGAGAATAACACCGTTTAAGTGATTTGGACTAGAACTGGTGGTCTTGAGGGTCATGTTTTCATGATCCTTTGTGTGTTGTTTGTTCTCAGGTGGCTGAGCCCACTCGATAAATAGGAAACCACCACAAGGGGCCAGTTAGCTTAGCACAATGATAGGGAACAGAAAGAAACAGCTCTGTCCAAAGGTAACAAACCTCCAGAGCTCACAAAATAATATTTTACAGCTCATTTGTTGACTCTTTACTTATGTTTAGGGGTTGCTGGTTTTGATTTTGCTACATTTGGACAGAGCCAGGCTAGCTGTTTCCCTTTGTTTCCTGTCTTTGTGCTAAGCTAAGCTAAGATAAGCTAAGCGGCTACTGGCTTTAGCTTCATATTTACTGCACAGACTAATAAATATCTTTCCAAAAACGTGAAACACATTCTGTCTTAAATACGTTTGCAAATAACAGTGATAAAATAAATAAAGAACATTCTGCAGGATCGGAGGTGACGGCTTTCGTATGCCCTTGCAGCATATGCATTAACGTTGTGAGACAGTAAAATCATTGGAGCCCACTGAACATCAATTCCACAGGAAGAAATGCTTCAATCCCCCGTCTGATCATCTGATCAGTAACATGGGGGCCCCCGGGGAACCGTGCTATCTCCCCTCCTCCTCACCTCCTACACTGCAGACTTTAAGTACTGCACCGAGTCGTGTCATGGGCAGAATTTCTCAGATGACACGACAATAGTGGGGTGTGTGGGGAATGGACGGGTTGGACACTTTGGAAAGTGGTGTGGGGAGAATCACCTGCAGCTGAATGTGGCAAAGACGAAGGAGATGGTGGCTTTCAGGAAGAACAGATCCCCCACCCTCTACTGTAACATCGTGCAGCTACCTGGATAACAAACTGGAGTGGTCCAGCAACACGGAGGATGTCTACAAGAAGGCTTTACTTCCTGAGAAGGTTCAGGTCCGTCAATGAGTGCAGCAGGACGCCACCAGTCTGCTGTCGCGAGCGCCATCTTCTTTGCTGTGGCGTACTCGAGTGCAGGCATCAAATCAAAAGACGGCAGCAGACTGGACAAACTCATGTTGAGTCTGTTGTCGGCTCCGGGCTCGTCACCCTGGAGGAGGTGTTTGAGGACACAATGGTGGCAAAACTGCCGGCAATCATGGACATGATTCCCCTCCAGAAAACACTGGACAAGCTGAAGAGCAGCTTCAGCAACAGATGCATTCAGCCCCACGGTTCAAAGGATCGATACAGGAAATCATTTCTTCCTGGTGCCGTCAGTTTGTACAACACATCTGTCTCTGCCAGAGCTGTGGTCACTGGACTGGACTAAAACTTATCTCCTGCACTCACGACACCCGTCAGTGCTGCTTATCACACTGTATCATCTGTGATATGTGTCCTTTATCATTATATATACATATATATATATATATATATATATACATGTGTATACATACGTGTGTATGTATTTATTATATAATTTCCTTTATATTTATATTATATATTCATATATTATATTACTTTATCTATTACATCTACTACATAAGCTATATACTATTATACATACAACAGCATCTCTCTCTCTCTCTCTCTATCTCTATCTCTCTCTGTCTATCTGTATCTGTCTCTCTATCTCTATCTGTCTCTCTCTATCTCTATCTGTCTCTATCTCTCTCTCTCTATCTCTCTCTCTCTATCTCTATCTGTCTCTATCGCTCTATCTCTATCTCTATCTCTCCCTCTCTCTATCTCTCTCTCTCTCTCTCTATCTCTCTCTATCTCTATCGGTCTCTCTATCTCTATCTCTCCCTCTCTCTATCTATCTCTCTCTATCTCTCTCTATCTCTCTCTATCTCTCTCTCTCTCTCTCGCTCTATCTCTCTATCACCTCTCTCTTCTTTTATGTCAGCAACGTACCGAGCAAAAGTATTGATATTTGTCAGTGGAGGTGTTCACACTGAAACTTGTTCAAAGTAAAATATATTACTCTTTAAATGTCACATTTCAGATTTTGTGTGAAATAACAGCTGAGGTGTTAAAGGTGGAACAGTCATATTGAGATATTAAGCTCCAGTCAGATGTGGCTGCGAATAACGGCATGAATCATCTTCACATCAACCGGGCAGGTAACCGTCACGAATACCATCATAGCTGGCAGCAAGGTCCTTTTACACTTGTTCAAGGTCTGATGAAGAGCTGCCATGAAGGTAAAGATAACCAAAAACTCAACAGGTCAGACGAAATCTTCTGGCAGTCGATCTTTTTCCCACTCTGTACATTGTTCAATTTTCTATTTTTACCTTCAGGCTGTAGATTCAAAGTGCTGGAACAAAAGAAAGCTTGCAGTGGAAATGTTATCATCAATGTGTCTGTCAAACCTCGCATGTACTCTGTGTTCTCTCAGAGCTTTTTGTTTAAATTTGCCATGCATTTTTGACCATTTATGTCTCCACGCCTGGAACATCGTGTGCTTTCTTTTGCAGGAAACGGCTGAAAAGGCTAGACTGGAAAACAGATATTCCTCTCTCTTGAGCTTGTTTTTTCTGGTTCTGTCCTCAGATCCGCTCAGATCAAGACAAGGACGTTGGCATTCGCTACAGCATCACAGGAGCAGGCGCTGATCAGCCCCCAAGTGGGATCTACAACATAGACCCCATCAGTGGCAACATGTTTGTCACCCAACCCCTGGACAGAGAGGAGAGAGCCTCCTTTCATGTAAGGAAGAACTGAGTCTGTCTCGTCTGTTCATTTACATCTGTCTCATTATCTTCCAATTATCCCTGTGGAAATGTGCTCTCCCCCATCTACCTTTCACTCCAACGCTAATATTACCTGCCGATCAACCACAAGTCGCATTCAGAGGAGTTGCTGCACTGTTAGCTGCTGTATTGTACCTCCACGCCAGGCTCTCCAAGTTCTGATTGATGCCAAAGGCAGCAATAATATGATGAATGCCTTGGCAAAACACACAGCCACTTCAGCTGTCATTTAGATTGAGGTTTAGCTGCACAGAGCAATGCGGGAAGGATAGAGCAGAGGTAGGCTGCTGGAAACTGTTGTCCTTGTTCTTTCCATCAGTGTTAATGAGCAGGTGCAGCTTCAAGTGTTTGTGTATCTGCAAAGGTGTGTTTTTGTGTTTGTGCGTGTATTGAATGCCAATTGATGTATGATGTGTGTTTATAGCATCAGCAGGGTCACATTCTTCTTCTTATTATTATTTGTTTTTTCTGTATGTGATTCCGGCTTCTCCTCTGTGTTCTGCCGCCCCGTTTCACTTCACCACCCATACACACTGCTGCACGTTCACCTCGCGCACTTTGCAGCTGTTCAAGCATGCAGGCTGACAGCTGTAAAGGCCCATAGGATTCCCCACGACACACACACACACACACACACACACAGAGGAGGCTGGAAGTTTGAGTTCATGACTAGCCCCCGTGGAACTTCAGGTTAAACGGCTTCATGAATACGTGGATTAAATATGCAGACCACATGAGACTCGTGTTAACGCTAGGCCATTGGTTCATATATACACATTACAGATTTCAATTTATATCAGCAAAGACAAACACCTCCAGTGGAGGTGAGCGCTGGTGTCAGGCTCACCGCGCCCACGAGCCCGTCAGCATGATAGATGGCTGCGCTGCTGATAGAGCTAATTCAAAAGCATGCTGCTGTCTCAGAGGAAGAAAAGTATAAAAGGCAGTGGATGTCTTCAGGGTCTTTGTCAGCACATGCTCTCGTCAGCATTCGCACGTTATAAACATCAATGCACACACACACACACACACACACACACACACATTGGAACGTGGAATAACTATAAACAAACACAAAGCTCCGGATGATTATCCGCTTGATTGGTTTGTCTCGTATTTCTGTGTGTGTTCCATTTAGTTTTAGATGAGCCTCTTGTTGCCTTACTTGCTACGTTCAGGCTCTGGACACTGCTGCGTGTGTGTTTCTTGTCTCTCCATACCTGCTCTTAGACTCAACCAGCAAATTGGGATCAATAAAGCAGCCAGGTTATTGGTCCCTGGGAAAGGACAGCCGCTCAGTAAACAGTTCTTATTTGACACTGCCTGTAGTGAAAACAGCATGTTGGGTTGAGGGCACTTCAAGTTGAATGCGGCTCCCATTTAGACTCCCGCGGACCCATGCTGCTTGTGATGTGATATATGATTTAGTGTAGGAGAATGTAGCCACTGTTTGACCCAGGGGAAATTTAGTCCATTGCTTACTTTCTTTCAACTTGACAGGAAGTTCCCAGCACTGCCGCGCTCTCGCAGGCCAAACTTTGCTTGTTAGTTTTGGGTTCAAGAGAAAAGAGAGACGAGGCTGCTGTTTTTGACAGACTAGCACCAGGGGGAAGTGATCTGTGAGGTGAGGAGAGTGGGTGTTTGCCTGAGCTTCAGTTTTGTCAGACAGATCTACTGTGAGTCAGCGGGGCACGGGAGGAATTTATCAAACATGGGAATGTCAGCTTCTTTTGTTTTTTGTGTGTGTTTGTCTGCATGAATGTATGTACTGTAGTGGACAGCGAGTGTTTGTGTGTGTGTTTTACACAGAGGCACCGATCACTGCCAGCTGTGGCTCAGGTCTCTTTGGTGAAACCTGGAAGCTGCTCGACATCCTCCTGGATCTATTTTTCACAAACTTTATCAATACATCATTTTTATCCTGATTTATTCTTTCCTTTTATTTTTGTTAGGTTGAGGGGGGAGGGGTCCGTATCTAAGGATAGAGGGTGTCCACTGTACTGTGCACTGTAAAGGCAAATTTACAGTCTGGGCAGCAGATTTTGATTTTGATGATATGGGGCTTTATAAGTTAATTGACTTAATGAACACCATTATATGTATAATTTGACACATTTGAAAATATTGATTATAAAAGGCCCGAAAAAATCTACACCCATCATCACAATGACAATGCAAACATAAATATCATATACCTCATCAAATCTTTGATAAATGCACATAGAGTCACACATTTCCAACATCAACTTGTTTGGAAGCAGTTAATAGTTATTCATAGGTACAGATGTATTTGGCATTAGAGCAGTTTTATAGTTGGCACGAGCAACAATATTCTCTCTAAAATAGCAGATAAAAGCGACACATGCAGTGTAAAACTGTAAAGTATTTCTGGAAGTACCATGTAATTGTGGTTATACATAGGCTAAAGGGATCAATGGGCCACATGCGAGCTGTATTACTCCTCTGTGGTCGGTCCAGTCATACTAAAGCTCATCCTGCAGAATACTGATGTCAGTCACACACATACATCTGCAGTCTGCACTGGGCACACACTCCTCCAGGCCCTCAGATCACATTTCCAATTCCTCCATCGAGCACAGACACGCACAGGGAGACACACCTACAGATGAGAATACAGAGATATGTATATTTACACGTATAGAAAAGTATGAAAATATGCAGGAGAAAACATGCACACATACAAAAATACAGTTAATTAAACATAATCATTATCACTCTTTCACACACTCACACACACACCAATGCACTGAAGCAGTCACACATATCACAGTCACACATCTCTCAGCACTCACTGTTCACAGCTGAGAAAACAGATTGGGCTTGTTTGTTTGTTGGGTCTCCTCTCCATGTTTGTTTGCTGTGCTTCAGCCAATGGAAAACTAGCATCTTGAGGATCATTAAGTGGCTAAAGAGGGCTCTTTTGATTAGTTGCTCGTGTCTCCTAAGTGTGTGTGTGTGTGTGTGTGTGTGCGCGCTTGTGTCGGTGTCCATGTTAATATGCGTAAACATGTGTATGAATTGGTGTTTGGAGGCGTGTGTGAATGCTCCGGGGGGGCGCGCGTGTTTTGGTATGTGTTGAGACATCCTTGACAGGCAGGCACAAAAGCCGACATGATTAGTTGTGTTTCGGTGAAGGCAGGTGCCGCCATTCAATCTTTCATGTCACCCCACAATACATCACGACTTCCTGTAAATAGGCTGGCAGGCAGATCCTCCTCAACTGTGCTTTGCGGCAGACAAAATATTTTGCTGCCAGTGTGTCAGTTTTAGCCAGAATGAGGGCCCTTCTCATCTTACCAAGCCAAACTGTGAGCGAATAACATTTCTGCAGAGGATATGAATTTCCAGGCAATTGAATGAGAGCAATGTAAGTCACAGTGAACTGTGCCGGTTTGGTTCCAGGGCTATTACAAAGCTTTGCGTTATGTTAGCTATCATTAGTGAGGATTGGTGGGGAGTAGAGGGTGTGTAACAGCAGCGGTGGAGATTAAGACATCCCACTGTAGATGATGATTGCTTTTGTCAGTCCTCCCTGTTAAAGTCCCCCCCCACCCTCCCCCACACTGGCTCTTTGTGTTTTCATCTCTCATTTACATGCACGAGGCTCAGTCACTCTCCTCCTCTCCTTCCCATCTCATTCTGCTTTTTTCCCTTCATTTCTCCCTCTCCGCTCTCTCTTTTCTCACACTGTGAATTGTCAAGGAACAGCGCAGACATCCATCCAAGCGTCTGGCTTTGTCCAACCAAACCGAGACAAAAACTCCACCCGAACAAAAAGAAGCCACAGCTTGAGCGGCAACACCTTTTTGATATTTTTCAGGCCTCTGGCTGTGCTAAATCACAAAATAGGTGTTATTTGTGTGTCTGGAACATTAAAATACTTTGCCCCTCTCTGTGTTGTTGTGGCCCATGCCAAGATACCAACAGGATGCTCATGCCCCATTGGCAGGCAAGAAACAGAACATTTGCCAGTTGAATGAAGTTGCCAATTAACAAAGTCAAAAGTTGTGCTGTGTGCTGAGTTTGTTCCAGTCCAGATAGTCTGCAGAGTTTCATATCAATCAAACCAGCGGCCTGTTGTCAGTCGAGATACATTTGGAATATTCATTTAAGTTCCTCCTCAGTCTTGAATACTAATGATCCTTTCCTCCTGTGCGTGCATTCATGTTACATCCACAGCTACGAGCCCATGCAGTAGACATGAACGGTAACCAGGTGGAGAATCCAATCGATCTCTACATCTATGTGATCGACATGAACGACAACAGACCTGAGTTTCAGAACCAGGTCTACAACGGCTCAGTGGCTGAAGGCTCCAAACCAGGTAAGAGTTACTTCTACTCATAGCATGTGCAGCCTAATTCGGATAAACCTGCACAAATCTGACGCCATGATCGCTTCCTAAATCAGTATTATGGAATAATTCCAGATTAACATATTCCTTTCTTCAACCCTTCCATGCATGAATTATGATAACCTCAGTCAGGATTTTTTTTACTACGTTTATTTATTCATCTTTAGGCATAAAAGATATATAAAGATATATAATGTCCAGTAGTTGAAATATAGCTGGTGATACAAGATGTACAATTCAGTGGACATGTGATTAATCATAATTTCCTCCCAATATAAAACAAATACTTATATAAAATTTAGCAATTGCATGACTCCTTAGATGTTACTTGATGTCACCATATGTTTCTTACCTGCAAGGTTCTCTTTTTAAAGAAGGTTTGAACAGAAAAAAAAGAGTAACTTGGTGTCTGTCGGCCATCTTGATTTCACTCTTTTATTTTTTCACTTGCAGTGGCTTCCCACTGGGTAGCAGTCCGTGTATGAGATGATGCAGTAGCATCCACTGTGGTGGCTGATGTGCAACTATGCCATCAAAACTCATGCTTATAGAAGAAAACAGCTTTTGAATAGCTGCACACTATCCTGACCTCTGTGCATGAAAGGGTTAACAAGACTCATTTTTGTTGAGTTACTCACAATACTCACAATTCATGGACAGTGTTTGTGTATTCTTTATTTTTTACAAAGGTGGAAGTGAAAGAGAAGTTATGTTTGTATGCTGACCTGAAACAGTTATATATGTATATATAATAGTTCCATATGAACTTCTATATGCCTTTTATAAGTTTGTGTAAACAAGCCTCCATTGTGTGTGTACCGAGGGGTCTAGAAGGATACCCAGGCTACCTGGAGTAAAATACACAACATCTGGTCAGGCGCCATCTTTGTTGTTCATGTCTGGGAGGAGCTGATAGTCTCTTCTTATTACAGTGCACATATTACTTAGATTCAGGTGGAAGGAGTCCATAGGGACTTGTGTCACTTAGAGCCACATACACACACACATATCTACACATTGACGTCTCAAGATACACACATTTACACAACCCTGGCCTATAAAGGACGTTGGGATCCTTTTGTCAGAGTTGTGCTTTGTACACTGTGTTTCTGACCGCACCAATGTGGATAAACCAGCCTAAACTAAGAATTGACTTGTGGACTGATTGATTTCTCCATTCTTGGAACTGTGACTTACAAAATCCTCCTTTCAGGCAGAAAAAAAGGAATCTGAATTGATTCCACATTGTTGGACACTGTGAGTCTGAAAAGACTGAAAAGACTAACCAGAAGAAAGCAGTGTCCACTTGGGACCTTTTGTCACGAGTTTTAAATGTGTGTGAGCAGTTGAAGCAGAGTGATTTTCCCTTCTTCTTTTCATGTAAATGTTTTATTAGAGACCAGAAGAGGCAAAACTATTCAGTATTTAACAATAAAGAAACATTAACACATTCCAGAAAAGCCTGTAGCAGAAAACCCAGTTTTTTTCTTCTCTCCTTTCTTGTGATGTTTGTGACCTGCGCACGTGATTTAACAAATATTTGTGGTGATTTGTTCATAAGACTTTGTTATATGCAGGAGTTTCACCTGTGCACCCGTCAGATTCAGGGTAACCAGGCATACAGAGCTCGTATTGAAACTAACGGAGAAGTGAACCTTTTGTTAAAGATGCTCAAACTGCACTTTCCGTTCAGTTCGGGTTGCTGAGTTATAATAAGTGCCATTAAATACCTATAAATATACAGGCCTGTAATCATTTACAATTTAAATTGTATCGTGTAACAGTTGAATGCACTTGCACTACTGGCACTTGTACTATGCTCTGCAGAGAATTATTAATGCAATAATCCATTTGAAGCTTTAGATTGATTTATAAATAGCCTTTTATATGATTAGTTTTAAATGCGAACGAGTTGCGAAAAGAAACTGCTTAGAATTACAGTAAAGCACTCTTACTCTCTTACTGCTTAAAGATCCTGTTTACATCTTTTTAAAGTATTCGAGTATTTGTGGGCATCAGTTTGACCAATCAGACGCTGTTTTCTTCAGAGGGCCCTTCAGAAAACCTTAATGGTTCAGTCTTACTTACAGTAGTCCTACGTAAACTTCGATGTGTATGCCGAGACAAACATTTCGAGGTGTGAATGCACCGTGACTCCTGAAGTTTTCGGTCGGTTCGGACGAGGGCGAGCTCATGAGATATTTGTGTTACAGTATCTTGGCTGGATGCATCATTATCAGATTCTGCAGAGCATGGAGAGATGTAGACCTTCCTCCTCCTCCTCCTCCCCCCCCTCGAAGCAGGGAACAGAGCTGTGGTCAGTGCGAAGCCAGAGACGAGAGCAGAATGTGCAAGTAGCTCTCGTGTCTCGACTGGAAGAACTCTTGTTCTAACAATCAGACCCCGAGGACCCATGTTTGTCTTCACAGTGTTCAGATATTGTTCTGCTGCAAAGTTTAATCTCAGGGGGATTTGTAAACAATATAGGGAAGCATGTTGTGCATGTGTACGTGTGTGTATGGATGAGCAACTGTGTGTATGTGTGTGTGTGTGTGTGTGTGTGAGTGTGTGCTGGTTACTCCTCAGTGGAGCATGGGTCTATATACAGAGCTCCTAATTAGTGAGGGCAACCACACATTCCAAAAGCTGCTTTCTTCGTCTTTTCACACTGATACTCTCTGCTTAGTTTGAAACGAGAGCGCGCAACGACAAAAGTCTTTGAATTAAATTTCCTTTTGAACGGAGTGCAATCTGTGATGCCAATTAACATGAAATATATTCCGCTATGTACAGCATAATTGCTCTGCTCTTCATTAAGCAATCACAGCCAAATAGCATTTGTTTGTGGAACGCACAATGTCAGGTGCTGAGAGTTTGGTGTCAAAAAAGCATATTGTGTGTGGAGCGCCGCACTTTTTGTCTTCCTTTGCTCATTCATTGGTTTCTGAATTGATTAATTTTAATTAGGAGAATAGGCTGCAAGCCATGTTGGCCTAATTGCCTGTTTAGTCGAAGAAAACAAGAATGACTGCAATTCATCTTCAGTGTAGGTTCAAGGAGACACTTTATACTTTTCTGGCCCATTTAAGCCTTTAATATATCCTCTGCCCATTAAATCTTTTGCTCACTAATAACGGACTCAGTTTAGACCTCAACTTAAGTGCTGCACAGTATTGCTGAAGTTGGTTTTTACACCCTGCAGCACTGCAGATACAGAACAGGACACATTGCCAACTGTAAAGTATACACTTGGCATAATGTGCATTACTGAATATCAACTTTGTCTAAACTTTTTTAATGCACCTTTCATTAGACACCAGAAACTTTTTTTGAATCACAAAACCTCTGAACTGAAATAGAGATCTGAGGCATTTTTGGCTCAGGAGAGCGTCACACCTCTTCTCTCTTTCATTCTCACTTATACTGGGCAAGATATTTTGCATATTACTAGTGACTTTCATTGAAAGTAATAAGTTTGAAAGTAATAAATTACACAAATTTTAAAGTCCACCTAAGGCTAAATATTGGTACACGACCAAGGCTATGAGTACCTAAAGTATCCTAGTAATGTAAAGTAATGTGTAATGTCTTTTCTTAGTACTTTGTCCGTCCTGAAGAGCACCTCTAGACTTAAATAACACACATGAGTCTGTAATTCCAAGTGATTATCAGAAGAGCTGCCAGATCAATGAGGTGCAGTAATCACTGCTGAGGCTCACAGATCTCCAGCGTGCATCCATTTGCACATGGCGTTACTCCAGGTGAAACCCTCCCTTCCTGCCCTGGCAACAGGTGGTGTGTTGAAACCAATCACAGCACTGCAGCCGACGGGCGCTGCTCGGTGCACAGTGTCCAGCGATGATGCTGGAATATCTCAATTCACCATCTCCCACTGCCCACAGCGAGTTTACACAGCGGTAAAAAAAAAAAAAGTCAAAGAATGTCGTACAAATACAGTTACAGTTCAGTGCCAGTGCCCGTCACGACACACCAGCAATAACAGAGCAATAAAAACAAAAACAGCAATAGTTGAATGGGTTCTAGCTGTCATGACAGTTGTGCATTAAAATGTATTTTAAGGATTTAAAAACTAATAAGCAAGTACAAAGATAGTTTCTCACTTACGTCCTGATGCTGTCAAGACAAAGGAAATTTCAGAGGTCTCAAACATCTTGGCTTAAAAAGAAGAAACATCTGCGTGCTTTCGTACCATTAGGGTTAAGAGTTCTATTATTTAATGGAAAAATGTGTGAAACTGTCCAAATTCATCCAAAGCTTGTAAAATATTTCTAATATATTCACTTATGTGCTGATGGTTTGCAGCAAATTCAGCAAACCCAAAAGAGAGTTGATTGAAGATGAAATGTGATGCATGAAAAGCAGAAAAGTTAATTGTTTTCTACCAACACCTGATTGTGCTAAATGAATAATCCAAGTGTTTGGAAACATTTCAGTTGTTTAGAGGCAGCACGCCCCTATTATGGGTAGTTGTTTTACTCATTTCCTTGGTGCCTACCTATTTCTAAATGCCAAGCAATGGGGGGGTATGTGTATCACATTCTGTATCTACAGACGCAGATACTGTATCAGAGGCTCTCTAAAGCATTACAACACATCTTCCCATCTAGTGCTGCGTGAAAGCCATCAAAGAGGGAGACCTACAGGGAACCGCCCTTATCACGGTCACCAGATGTTGCGTGGGGAGAGATCCCATCAAACCGTCAACCAGGATCACTTTGAAACAGCTTCATTTTTCCCTTTCTGCCGTCGGGCCCCCGCCCGGCACCAAATGAACCTGTGACTAATAGAATTTAATTTGTGCAGGTAATCAAACGTAACAAAACAGTACATGACAAAATGAGCTATCTGATCACATTCAGCTCCTGTTAATGAGGAATAAATGGGATCCAATCTGTAACTAGGAGGATTATCCTGAGAAACCTGCTAAACCTGTCACTGTAAATGTGTGGAAGTAGGTGCTTTTGGTGGGTGTCCTCATTGTGTATCATCAGAAAATCACTTCTGGCCCGTGGCTCAAGAGCTCTGGCTGATGCAGGTTGATATCAAACGATGCTATGCTCATTTTTCTCTGTAAGACGTTAAGATGAGGAGAAATGTTGCGTTTTTTTCTGAATCGGAGTCGTTAATGATGTTGCTGTTGTTTTTGTAATGGAAGTTTGTAGGCGCTTCGTTATCATTTCTTAAAAAGAGGAAGGTAGTATCTACGATTTCAGTCCAGGCTGGAGTTGCTAGCTAAAGAGCTAAGTGGTAGCAGCGTAAAATCTTTGTCAGGAGGTCGGGTGGGGCCGGCTGTCTCACCTGTGACGTCCATTAGACGTTACATTCAAAATAAGTTGTGATGAAACTATGGCTTCAATACAAACACTGTAAATTCCTTCATTTTACTAAAGTTTTTAACAATTAGACAAATACACTGACTGAATCTATTCATTTTAGAACGTATTTGGTGTCTCCAGCTTAACCCTTCGGAGTCTAGGACCGCCACACGGCGTCAAAGTCACATGTCGCACGTTTGAAAACGTAAAGCTGTGACACAAGCACGCAGGTGCTCAATTGAAAGACTGTTGGAAAGCGGACACTTCAAACTTTTTACAGGTGTTTGAATTTTGTCGATCGGCCTATTAAGACTAAATTTATGAAGAGCCGAAGTCGCGCGCTACAGCTCTTCTACGAGTTAGAAGATGGTGAATCTGGGGAAGAACGTTCTGATTGTGAGGAAGACTCCTTTCAGAGGATGAAGTGGATGCTGCGCGTGAAGACGAACGAGAGGAGGTGACCGCGCAGACCCCCGCTCCTCCAAAGATCCAACTAGTTCCTACTCGGATTTTGTGTTTCTTTTGCACTTTTACACACAGTGTGTCCATATATTATGTCAAAATAAATAAATACTTGTAGAATCACATAGGTGAGGTTGTGCTGAAAAGAAAGACACAAAGAAAGGCAAGCTAAGCAGTTTTAATGGGAAACACAAAGGTAAAATGAAAAGTAGTAAAAAACGCCGTTTTAGCCCAGACTCTGAAGGGTTAAAAGACTTAAAAGTTACACATTACTTTTTTTTTTACCACAATGTGTCGCAGTGTCTCTGATGGTTAATGACTCGCTCTTAAAATAAGTTATAAAGAAACTAATTTCAGCCAAAGACCTTAAGCTTCCCTCTAATGTAGGAATGTCTGCTGTAAGATGTGTTGATGATGAGTTATTTATAAGGGAGTAAAAAGTAAAAACAAACCCCTGTCTCCCCTACAGTACAAAAAAAAATAGATGAAACACCTCTCCCTTCTCAAGGTCACTGAAAATTATCTGAGTTTCTATAAACTCTGGCATGAAACAGTCCTCACGCTGCGTTAAGTGGCCTCGGATAAAGATTTGTCAACATGGCGTGCCTTGAGAAAGCTCTTGTGTTCTGAGGCTGCAGTTCTGTGCTCAGAACATCTGTGATGTTCTGTCGTTCCCCTTCCCTCCCCTCCCCTTCTCCCCCGACTCTGACAGCAAGTTGTTCCCTTTCATGGACCGTCTTTTTCGAAAAGGCCCTTGGAAATGAGAGTGCAAGATCAAAACCAGCAGCTGAGTGCCTTCTCTCACAGTCGATTTGCCCTCCCAAGGGGGCGCGGGGGCAGGGAGTCTACGTCTCTCTGTCTTCTCTTTCTCTCTCGCTAACAGTTGTAGAGAGATTTAACAGACTTTCTCCCTCCATCTTGCTTTTAGGGGGGCTGGCGTTGCGTCCTCACTGCTGGTCTGTGGAGTGCCGATCGGGGGCCACATGAGCAGGTTTTAACGGCACAGAGGGTCGGTGGTTTGCACCTGCCGCTGTTCCTGTGTCAGGTTTTAAACCGTTTGTTCCTACATGCACACAGTAAAGTGTTCAGTGAGTTTGTAACGTCCACTGTTTTGCTATTGGCAGGCTGTCAAAGCCTCATCAGGCCTTTGTTGAGTGCCAACGTTACACCATTTTCTGCATAGACTCACATGAATATTTACATGTATCTCTTCAATAAGGATAATTTCAGGCCCATCCAAGCCGTTTCTGCTGTTTGTGCAGAGAACATACTAGCCTAAAGTAGCTCCTCCCATTTAGGAGATCTGCAGCCATTTTGTGTGCAGGTTCATCCACGGGTGAGGAGTGATCAGAGTAAAAAGGTGCATTTGATCTGGTCTTAGCATCCTGTTATGAATGCTGCCTCTTTCTGACTTCTTTTCTTGTGGCTGTTTTTGAATGACTTGAAAGGTTTGACTGTGTCCTTGTGTCCTCAGAGAGCAGTGGGCTCCATTAGAGGCTCTTGTGTGAACATTACGTGTCCCCGTCATCACTTCCCTCAAAGATTCTCCGGGTTTCAACCTTCTCTCTTACCTGCCTTACCTCTCAACCCGTGCTTATCCTTCGCGGCCTCTTTCTCCTGCACCGCGGCCACTCTCTCGGGCTCTATCTTGCCTCCATTGATGAGAGTTATTATCCTCTTACACCTTCCATCCACTCTCAGTCCCTGACTTCCCCTCGTACTTTTGCTCTTGGTGGACTTTGTAAACCCTCTCATCTCTGTTCTCATCTTCTACTTTCTTTTTCTGCTTTGCAATTTCCTCCTCTGCCTCCTATCTTTGCATCCATGTGTGTCTATTTCCCTGTTACTGCTCTATTTGTCTATCTCTATCAATCTTCCCCTTTTTTTTCCCCTCTACCTTCACTCTAATTTGGAGGCAGATGTTGACGCTGCCTCACTAGTGTTTAGGCAGCAGACAGACCTCACTGGTGAACTCGAACCACGTGAGCAAAATAACCAACAATATGTGCGCCTGCCACCGGTTAAATTTTCAGCTCCAGCGATTTTGGCGGAAAAGCAATTAGGATTTGGAATTAGTCTTCAAATTAAAGAGGAATTAAACAGGCTCAAAGATTAACCCTTTCGGGCATGGCCACCCCTGTTTGGATCTAAAAATGCACCATTATCATATAGGTAGCAGCACTGACACGATATTCAACATCACGTCCGCTCCCTCCCTACGGGACCGGAGTGGTTGATTATGTGTTGACGCCGTCCTCGGTGGAAAAGCAGTAATTGTTTTTCTTCTTCCTCTTTTTCCTTGAACTCTTCTTCTTCTATTTCAAACTTAATGACGTTTGAAATAGAATTTGAGGCTACAATTATCCTGTCCACACAGGCTGTCACAGGAATGATAGCGACATCTAGACCAATTATGAGGATGGAGCCACCTGTAACTGCTCAGACCCACAAGGGACTGAAGAATCTAAATCCAGCGAAGTCCAGCAGCTCCTCCAATTCAGCCGAGACGTTTGCGTTCATAATTTGGACGTCAGTGAAGCAAAGCTCAGCTTTCTTACTTTCGCTATAAACTAAAACACAAGATGTGACTTGTGATGACTAATTTTGATCGCTTTTGATGTGACAGCTGAACATTTTGGTTTGCTGTCTGCTCAGCGTGGCACCGACCCGCCCACTGTCGTGCACACTGAGGCTACCAGAGTGCTAATGCATCAGTTGCTGAGTCACTTTTTGATGCTGACTAACGTGAAAACGGTAAAAACTGTTGGAAAAACCATCACACATTTTTATTAAAATCAGAAGTTTCCAATAAATTTCGATAAGAACTGTTGGTGTTATAACATCTACTGTCTCTCTCTCTCTCTCCGGCTCCTACGTCCTTGTCCTCTTCCTTTTACATTTTTCTCCACTTACACTGTCTTCTCATTCAAGCATGTTAGTGCTTCAGCCATCTCTTTTCTCTGCCGCCCCCCCCAACCTGACAGTCTTTTTCTCTCAGCAGCAGCAGCAGCAGCCTGTAAATGGCTGCCTGATGGAAAGTGACATTTTCACAGAACCCTGTGAGAGAGGCGAGGTGATCTCTCCTCTTTCCAGCACAAAGTACTCCTAATTGCCTGGTCGCATTTGTGAGCCCAGCTGACAAACTCGTGCAAATCAATAATTCTGCTCCTCGGGGAAGATGCAGGGACACAGGCCCTCTCACCCTGATGCGTGCTGTGAGGACACGCAGATGCATACAGATGCATGCATGTACCTGTAAATACATACACAGCCACACAAACACTCTTCACGCACCCAGACACACACACACACACACACTCCCTCCACCTCACCACCTCCGTGCTGTCTGCCTTAAATGGCAGTGTTTATCCGTGATTCTAAGACAAATAGGGAGAGAGCATCGGAGCATTAAGGCCAGCCACGGTGCCGCTGAAGGCTGAAATAATGGATGGTGGAAATGGCAGAAGACCCAGCTCTGCTCATTACTAAGTGGACTCTGCAGAGGTGGAAACTTTGCCCCACTAGCTTGCTATAACAGATTTGCTTGTGTTTTTGTACTCTCACTCTAAAAGTTGCTTGCAAAAAGAACAGAGAATGTCACAGCAATTTACAACGTCTGATTGACTTGTTTCGTGCTAATAAATGGGTTTGTTGTCTTCTGAATCGTCTTCCTTCTCTTTGATATTTTCTACAAATTCATTAACGGTGATGGCCTTACAAGAAAATGCCATATGTATTCCTAAATGTTTGTACGCTGAGGGCCTTGGAAAACACGTCTTTGTATTCTAATGAACGTCGCCTGCTTGTTTTTCTTGGCCTCCTGTACTGCTGCACGCCGTCACCTGCTTCTCAGATTGTTCTACTTCAAGCAGACCCCCTCCGGCTAACTAACTTTCTCTCCACAGGCTCGTCTGTGATGCAGGTGACAGCCACCGACTCAGACGACTCCACCACGGCTAACGGCATGGTGCGCTACCGCATCCTCTCGCAGACGCCGCACAGCCCCATCCCCAACATGTTCACCATCAACAGTGAGACCGGAGACATCGTCACCGTGGCAGCCGGCCTGGACAGAGAGGTCAGTGTTCGCTGTCTTCACCGTGTCACTGTCGCTCTCGTCGTTTAATCGCTCTGCGTCTCATTTGAAGACAAAACTTTGGTGCAGTGACTTGATGACAATGACCTTATAATTTGTTCTCCTTCAGAGGTTGGGTTGATAGATTCAAGGGTTGAGGAAGGCTAGTGACAGCCAGAGCAGAGCTCGGCCTCCTCTCGTCCAAAATAAACCTGCTTGGAGCTAAACAGATGGTGCTCAGGCAGGAATTGTCAATCACCACAATTAAAGGTTCTTCCTATACTCCTTTTTTTCTTATTGGATGGTTGATAACAGAGAAACAAGTAGCCGATACTACAAAGATGCTGGCAGAAATATTTTTTACCTTTGGACAGAGCCAGACGAGCTGTTTCATCCCGTTTTCAGTCTCTACACTAAACTAAGCTAAATGAATCCTGGCTCCAGCTTCATACGGACCTGACAGATATGAGAGATGTATCAATTGCTTATGTAACTCTCAGCAAGAAAGCGAATAAGCACATTTCCCAAAATGTGAACCTATTTCTTTAACCGCTCAGCCGCAGCACGCCTATACTGACAGCACTTTTAATTTTCTTGATTAACTCCGGTAGCCAGCTGCCGACTTGCTCCCCCATGTCCCGCCCACTCAAGAGGGAAGTTGAAAACACAGGCCGTATGCAGAGACAAGACATCATGCACGCACACACACACACACACACACACACAAAACACAGCTGTGTAGCTCTTCAGAGCACTCAGTGTCTCCATGGACAGAAACATCGAATCAATCACATGCAGGTTCGCTGCCATGCAGGTGAGTCACCTTGATGGATGCTGTACAAGTCTGCACCTATTGTTGGTTTGAATGTCTCCTTCTGGTCTGTTTTTGGCAAAAAATCCTTTAAAATCCCTTAAAGTAACATTTCACTGGTCATTAGATTAAGATATTTCTTACCATCAGCTGGCTACAACAAAATATTAGTCTTTCATGTATGTAGTATTTAGATTTCCTAGATGCACAATACTGTGAAATACCCAAATAAATATCTCAGCATGCAAATTCTACGACTTCCTGCCTCGCAAATCCCAATTTGATCCCTGGATGTAACCTTAAAAAGTCAGGATCACTTTCAGCAGCATTCGCCCTTTAAAAAATGTCAAATAAAACAAACTAAGCACAAAATTAATTAATTCATTCCAGTCATTTGCCTGCTTTCTGACTGTGTGTGAATATAAATGATGGGCTAATATCTGGTGGTTGTTTCTCGGCGCTCGGAGCAGGGCAGATATAATGGCCACACAAATGCGGCACCTCTCCGCTGACGAGGTCGCGGGAGCTTTTTCTTCATTGTCTCCTTTTGTCTCATCCACTGTTGGCATGTTCGTCTGTTGCTTGCTGTGGCTGTTTGCCAACCCACACACACACACACACACCACCACCACCACCACCACCACGACTCACATTATCCCTGCATCTTCCATCTTATTCCACTAATGAGGGAGGTCACGCAGGTTCGACTTTTGTTCGACTGTGGTGAGTAGTGTTTCATGGCAGATTGTTCATCCCGCAGCCTTCCTCTCTCTCTCTCTCTCTCTTTCTCTCTTTCTCTCATGCATACACACACATGCACACACACACACACACACACACCTTCCCTCATCTGTCTGTAATTCAGCGTTTAAAAAAAATAAAATAAAATACAACTGCAAAATCAGGGAAATGTTCAAATTCATATACCGCCATTAGGAGGATAATCTTATCCTCGTAACTTAGTTGGCTGATTTTACTACCAGCATTAAAGTACCGCTGAGTCTGTCTCATAATGTTTATATTCTAAGAAGTCCCAGTGGTCCCTCTCGGCACTAAACTCGGCCAAGCAACACTTTGGAAATTAAAACTGGATTTTTCCAACAGTAAGGGGAGCGTATTTGGAGAATAATTACGGTTAAAATCTCAAGAACAAAACCAGGTTTGATAACAGAAGAATACAATACATCAATGCTCGTTGCTTATCCAAATTTTATACGGAGCTGGCATGGCATGATGGCGTGATACATTTGTGGGACAATATAAATGAGTCTAGTGAATGCGAGCCAGCTCTGTGTCCCTGTTTCCAGCTTGGCCCAGGCGGCAGCAGTAGCAGCTGATGTGAGTGAGGGAAAGCTCATTAATCTGGACACATCAAGCCAGGCTCAGTCCCACCTGCCTCTGATCCTCCCACTAAAACTGGGACACACCTGGGAGTTCACCCACCTGCTGTCAAGGTCATCAACACAAACACACAAACACTCTGAGACACATGGGCACGTGTTCGCATACGCACTCCCATGCAGTTATGTTGTTTGGATGCGGTAAAGCTGTACAAGATCCAAGGTGTGTCAAACCTGATCCGTGCAGCCGGAGTGGTGTGTATACATGCTGCTGCACAGTCACATGAATATGCATGCCTGCTGTATTGACACTGAATACCCTATAAGCACCTCTGCAGCGCTACTTACTCAACGGCGTTTTCCCTGTCTCCATCCCATCAGTTTCTTTCACACTTTAGCTAAACCTCATCCCGACATACTGTCATCTAATTAGAATATTCATGTGCTAATTAAGGGGTGAAGCAGGTTCTCTCGTGTCTGGGAGACCTGGAGGTACATGGAGGTTAGCCTGGTAACACTTACCTCTGACATCGCTGAATACCAATTATTCTCCCTCACTAACCGCCTGCAACCCTTCTCCCTACCTGACCTCACATGCTTCCACATGCTCCCGCCCACAGGTTAACAAGCTGGGTTAAGCAGTATACCCATTGTGTTTGACTCTATATATCATAAATCGTGAGTATAACATGCGTATCTGGGTGTGGGGGGGGTATTTGGAGCGGTGTGGGTCTGTTTTGGAAGAAACACACTTCTAATGAAGCACAACTGTGGTTGCAGCAGGTAGCGGAGTGGGAGATGTCAGGATGCCACAGCTGGCGTGGATGTTCTCCCTTTGTGCCCTCTCTCCATGGCTGCGGTTCCACTGGCAGGCAGAGCTGTTGTCTTTCATTACCCCAGGCTGTCTCAATCTCTCAGGAGCCCTGGATTGGAACAGTCTGGCCGTGGCATGGTACGGTGCGGCCCAGCGCCGGGCTACCCACCAGGCTGATGCCAGCTCTATGTTGCTCTGTCTCGCCGTCGATTAGGACATTGCCTGAGCTGCCTCAAGGACATGAGTGCCCACAGCCTGGCTCTATTAGGATCTGCAGAGCCCGACTGGGGATGCGGGCCGAGAGCAGGCATCCTAAATGGATCTGGAGCTTTAATATCTCAGAGTTAAGTTATGTTAACCTGCCACCCAGCACCTCAGCTCCATTAGTCTGACAACAAAGGCAGTGGAGGATTTTGAGCGGGTTGCTCAATGGGGGAATATTGATGAGTATGGATGCTGAATGCTTGTAGCAGACACTCAATCAAGAAAATATCCACTCAATATCCCACCTTATCATGTGCAGCTAGCTAGTATTGAATTGTACCTTGTTTCATCTTCAGACAGGCCTGAATTGTTGCACTTATGGCCCTCTATTTTCCAGCCATGTTTTTCCACCCTCTCTTGGAGATAATGCTTTTCTATTTTGGTCTAGGTCACATGTTCGCTTTCAACAGCTCTCACATAAATATTCACAAACAAAGCAACTTTTGTTTTGCAGATATTTGCTAGTTCAGGGAGGGTTCACAAGGGATTCCTGCTTTTTCCTGTTGACGACCCTTCGGTGACTTTGTGACACCAGCCTATTCTTTAAAGGGCTTAATCTCATTTGTCTACAATAGAAGTCACCTAACATGTCCACCCCAAAGGGCCATAAGGAAGGATGGGAGAGGAAATGACCTAAAGTCAAGTATTTTGCATTGTATCTGTGCAGCACACGCCTTCAACACAATGCGACACCAGTGCCAGGTTATCTATGACTTATCTATTCCCCTTACATGTTTCCCTTCAAGCCTTATTTTTTCCCGTAATTTCTGAACAGAGATTTTTAACAC
The DNA here is from genome assembly GCF_042242105.1 of Pempheris klunzingeri. Taxonomy (NCBI): domain Eukaryota; kingdom Metazoa; phylum Chordata; class Actinopteri; order Acropomatiformes; family Pempheridae; genus Pempheris; species Pempheris klunzingeri. Next base: position 3,813,287 of record NC_092013.1, read on the forward strand.
TATATCAAACATTACCGGAGAAGTTATTTTGTTAAACCTGTTCACAGCTTTATTCATGATCTCTTCATCTCTCTGTATCTGGACATAATAGCTTTTATTACCTCGCCAGCAAGACGATTGATACCAATTAATAGGAATTTCAAATATCCTTGCTTTCTTTCTCACTTGGATTGTAGAAATTCTCTCCATTTTTAAATTGTTAACAGGTAGACTCACACTAAAAGGCACATCCAGTAAGTTTTGGGTGATGCTGCTATGGCTCTAGGCAGTCAGTCAGTCAGTCATGGCACCATGTCAGTCCAGACTGAAATAACTATATAATTACTGTATGGATTTTCATAACATTTTGTACAGACGCCTGTGGTCCCCAGAGGATGAATCCTAATGATAATCTACTTAGATTTCCTCCACCAGCCCAATTTTCTTAGTAGTAGCTCAGCATCTATGTTAAGGATTGGCACAGAATTTGCTGCAGACATTCGTAGTCCCCAGATCCTAATTACATTGGTGGTAATCTTATGATAATCCTCTTCTTCTAGCATCACCATAAGGTTGGCATTTAGGGTTTTAAGTGAAATATTCTCAACAACTATGGATCAGGACATACGGTAATAACTTTGTTGATCCATTGAGTTTTTATGTAGCACCTTTATCAGCTCCAGATTTCAGTTTATGTCCAAATACCTGCAAAACTACTCATCTGTCAGTCGCAGCTGTACGCGTTTAGTGGTAATTCACAAATGTTAGCAGGCTAACATGCTTAACTTAGATGGTGAACGCGGTTTGACCCGACGTGATCCTCTGTTGTACGACAAGAAGCGTTTGCCGGTTATCTGGCTTTACTGTTTTATCTGTCAGTGACACGCTGGAGCAGCAAGTCTGACGGCAGCATGCTCGTATGGCTCATAGCTGCTTAATCATGTCCTGCCCAGCGCATTGAAATGCTCACTAAGACGGTTAACTAGACCTCATGCCAGTCATCTTGTGCGCTTTATTCTAGCAGCTTCATTCATACGTGACTCACAGCTTTTATTCATCCAGCATGTGACGCTGAGCTGTTTGCGTAAATGTGGAGGCTTATCTAGTTTATATCACAGATTTACCTACGCATCTGAGTGAGTGTCTCCACAATGACATGTTTCTGTACAGACTGTGTAGCCCCCTTGAGGAAAATGTGTGATTGTGATATTGGCCTGTATAAATAAAATTGCCTTGACTTGACTTGACAATGGGATTCAGAGAAAAGCTGTCAGAGATCAGAGCACCGCTTGCCATAAGTCGAAGCTGGCTTGTGTTCTTATCAAATCAACACTCAGTCGTTTGAGTCCTCAGACGAGCTTGAGAGACATCCCTGCATGGGATGGACTCCTCTGCATATTTTTGGTACTAACTGGGAAAAGATAGGAAAAAGATAACTGGGTAGACGTGACTATAGATCTCATTTTTTTCATTTGGCAACTGAGCTAAAATCTGATTTCAACTGAACTAAAATCAAATGAAATGGACTCAATCGACATCAAATCATATTGACTACACTGAATTGAAACTGTAGCGGGGGCCACTGGCGCTGAGGGGTCACTAGCACTGCGGTAGAGAGAGAGTGTGCAGTCAGAGGAAGGAAGGGAGCTGCCCCGAGTACCGGGGCCATTTGAGACAGATTGTAAGTGACAAATTAATGACTGTGGCCAGTAGGAGCCTGGCAGGCTGGAAGTCGGTCCACGAACGACACAAGTAAGAGCAAGCCTCTCACTTGTCAGGCCTCTTTCTCTTTACCCTCTTTGAGTGGTCCTTTACAACAAGTAAAAATGCACTCTCAGCTCAGCTATAATTAATTCACCACTGTACATGTTTTGCCAGAAAACCACTCCTCTCCATTTTCTTGTTTGACATCGCCTTACACGTTCCGACCATTATTTCCCCCTACTTTGTTCCTGCTAACAAAGTCTCACTGGAGCACAAGTCCATTTGCTTACCATGACCATGAGCAGCCAGGTTTTTCCACCTGTGCTGCCTGCTGTTTGGCTTGACTTGCGGAGTAGCTAACACTGATAGCCTGAAGCAGTTTTCCTATTTCTGTCTTCAATCTGCTGGATGGTAAACTACCTAATTTGGTCTCTGTGAAAAAAGAGATTGGGCTTTATTGTTGGCAAAGCTCTGTGTACAGGTGTTTCCGTGGCCTCTGACGGCTTTCAGCTTCGGCAGATTAAGTCCATGAGGCTCAAGGCCTGTGGCGGAGCCGGGGCTGTTGCTGTTGGTTCTGAGACAAGATGCCGTATTTCCTGCCAGCGCTGGACTCTAATCTAACAGAGAGATTTTCTGTTCAGCACTTCTATAGGACTCATTAGAGAGCCCTTTACTGGCTTGTTCGGGCAGCCACTTTTGGACAGCAGAGTGTGCTTGGCTCTGTGTGTGTGTGTGTGTGTGTGTGTATACCCGGTGTCTCCCACCTGTTCCCACTCACTGGAGCGTTAGCGGATGTGTATGTGCGCACTAGAAGGGCCATAAACTCTCAACTACCCTCAGATGAGTGATACAACCCTGCAGGATAGGACGCATCAGCCACACCTCCTACTGTGTGACAGCTCCACCTGCTGGCTTAACTCCACTCATTTCTCTTCACCTGACCAAAGAAAAAAAAAAGCGTCCATCAAGGCTCGAGCCTATTAGCTTCCTACAGCCATCTGGTGCTGTTTCTAGATTGATGTGTATGACCGGATCTAAATGAGTCTGCAGAGAAAACACATTCATTGGAGGCTCTATTTACTGAAGCGCTCTATGAGGGAAGATGGTATTGATATTTCATTATGAGTCTAATAAAGGGCAGCCAGTATTGAGTTTTCATTAATAGGGTTGGTTTGGTGAGATTAACATGTCTGCACACTTCATAATGACTTGGAGAGATGCTAAATGACTCCAGCTGGGTTCTTTTTAACTGGCCTCAATGGTTTGACTTGATCAAACAATCAACCGCATCCTTCATGACTGGAAAAAAAAGAGTAGGAGGGAGAACGGAGATATAGAGATACAGAGACTGGCAGAAAGACAGACAGGGAGATAGACAGATAGCGAACAGACAGGCGGAGAACACTGAGAGACCAAGATGTGATGAGAAAGATTGTAAGAGATCAAAAGAAGCACAGAATGTGAGTTAACAATGTGAACAGAATAAACCAGAGGGGGGAAGAAAAAAAAAAGAAAAAAGCACAACTGAAAGAAATAAAAAAAAGCAAAGAAGACCTAAGAAGGAAGCAGTAACTCCATCCTCCTCCACCTACACCTACAGGACCTCTGCCTGGGTTTGCGCTCGTTCCTCCGGGCAGGCCGTGACATCAGTGCCACTAGCCGTCAAGAAATCGCAATCCTGGTGTGAATACGGCGAAGCTAGACTGGAAACAAACAAACAGCAGACCATCAGTAGGATGCATTGTGGACACTGAACAAAGCAGCAGGCCCTGTGTGCTGAACAGTGGCCTGTCCTTGACATCCTCTCTCTCTCTCTCTCTCTCTCTCTCTCTCTCTCTCTCTCTCTCTCTCTCTCACTTTGCTCTGGTACAATTGAGGTTTGAGCCAAGAGGATTAATAGGAAGAGAAAGAGACCACAAAGCAGATAGGCTTATACAGTCGGGATGGAAACGCACACACACAGACACGGAGTCCTTTTTTCATTGGCGAGTCTGGAGACAGGCTGAACTTTCAGCACCACGGACAGCGGTGGAACATGGACGACCGTCTCTCTGCCTCTTTGTTTGTCGGTTGGATCTAAACTAAACCCAATATTTGACGGTGTTTCTTGTCATGGTGCTCCAATATTGCAGTGCGTGCTGCAGAGCGACTCCCCCACACTGTAACTGGACTAAATAAGGCCCGTCCACCTCCCGGTATTATCTGTAGCACTGCGGCGCATCCTAAAGTGGCGGCGCCTCCATTAAAATGAGTGATGATCCAGGTCTGTTCCCGCAGCGGAAAGCCAAGACTTTTAGGCAATAATGGATGGGCCTTTTACCAACACACTGGTCTCTCCCTTCAACATTGTGTGTGTGTGTGTTTGTGTGTTATTGAGCAAATAAGTCACTCTAACAGACTCCAGTTGTTCTGTTGTTTCAGTGGCTGCGAAAGAAGGAAAAATGTTGTATGCTTGGCTGGTTGTTGGAGGGAGTTTTCATTCACGCACTTATTTGTTCATCCATACTATTCATTATGTCATTGTCACGCGGCAAACGTATTTATTTCTTGGTTGATTGCTGTGTTCGGCTTTGTTGCAGAGTTTGATGTAACACATCCTGAGTGCGCTTCCTCTCTTTTTCTCCCTCTCTCTTTACAGAAAGTGTCCCAGTATACCATCATCGTCCAGGCCACTGACATGGAGGGCAACTTGAACTTCGGCTTGTCCAACACCGCCACGGCCCTCATCAGCATCACCGACATCAACGACAATCCCCCGGAGCTGACAGTCAGAACGGTCAGTCCTGAGCTTACATGTTACACAGTGAAAGACTGCTCCCTGATGTGATTATAGAATACGCTGTATGGTCCGTATCAATGGGAAAACATCAGGCAATAGTAGCTCAACCGAAATGTATTCTTCTCGGAGAACATTGAGATGAAGGGAATGTAAATACACCACCGCAGCTGACAAAGATGTAGGATAAGGACAGATATAAACGACACAGTCACAGATAAAGAAACACTGTGAACAACACATGGAGAGACAGAAAAAGGCACTTCACTGCGAGTGAAAGTGAGCTCAAGAGTTCTGGTGATGGGAGGTGTACTCCCTCCCTCCCTCCCTCCCTCCCCTGTGCTTTCCCTGCCAGCAGGGTCTCTGGTGGCCAGGGTCTGTCTGCAGGCATCTGGTCCCCGATCCGTCCACATCGGTCTGACAAGAAGCCACTGCAGCTTAACTATGACAGTGTGTGTGTGGTGAGATAGGGAGCTGTTTCTTTTTGAAGGTGAGGTTTTTACTACATAACTGACGTAGCTGAAAGCAGAGGCCCTTTTATGCCGAGCACAAATGCCGTGCATACCTTTTTAGGCTTCTGCATTTTTCCACATGCATAGCTTGTATTCTCTATTCTCAGCCCGGTCGTAGAACTGAATCAAACGGTGACCGCTGCCTGACAGAATTGCAGGATTGTAGCTGCTCTTTATGTGAGCGCTTGGATTTCTGAGATTCCAGAGAGGGACAGATGCCGTCTGCAGCCAAGCTCAGACGCAGAGCGAGCAGTGTGTCAGCGTCACACACTGTGATCCCCGTCTCCTCGGCGGGGCCGTCGGCGCCGTGCATGCCAGTACAGTTCCAGCCGCATGCTCTGATAAGAGCTCCCCAGCTGTCAGGGGTAGAGCTCCCCGAAACAAGGCTGCCGGTCCTCTCGGAGCAGCTCTGTCCTCGTCTGTGGTGCTGGCTCCATCGGCGCTCTTCAGGGGTGGAGCTCTGGACCAGAGTCCTCCCGCTAGCCAGTAAACGGACATGCTGCGCTTCAATAGACTCACAGAAGCACACACGCATTGCCCTTTACATATAAAGTACATAGTGATCAGACATGCATGTACGTGTGTGCTCTCACATGCTGCGAGAAGTGTTTGTCACCTCCTCAGGGCCTCATTACTTCCCCTGAAAACTCCTCCTGAGTAAATAACTGTAGATTTGTCTGAGCTTGGGAGCAATTATCCGTGTTCTGGTGTCTGACCCAAAGGTGTTAATGAGTAAAAATGAGTAAAAATGCCTTTGTAGTTAAAAGTCCGCAGCCACACAGTCTCACATGAAACATCCATGGCGAAGAAAATTGTCCTTTACCACATGCCATTCCACCGCTTTGTCAATCTCTGCTTTTTGTTTTGCTTCCCACACAAGCAACTAGACTTGGAGCAGTTCAGTAATTATTTGTGCATGACAGACGCGAGAAGAATTCATTGCTCTCTACGGGAGGCATAGAGAAAACATAAGCACGCTAATTAAGTGAAATTGCTTGCGGGGGCGTAAACCAAGCTGATATATAGCATCTAATTAAAAAAAAAGAAAAGCCAAATGTTTTATTCATATCACCATGTGGGCCTGAACATGCTATGTTAGCTCAATGTTTGTCATTATGTGATAACAAAAAGACAATGGTACTCGCCGCAACATATCTAATCAGATTATCTAATCAGGAGTATCACAGCCCAGCTGAAGTGGACCCGGTGGTTTGTCACTCACCGAACTATGACGAGGAGCAGGAGACTTGTTTGGGAGAGTTGCTGAAAGCTTGAATTCCCAGACACACAGACTGAAGCAGTGCTAAGTGATATTTGTGATTCACCTGTAGAGAGACGCAGCTCCTAAAGAGGTGGAGTGCCGCTCACCACTTTCCTTCACTCCTCAGCTGTGTCAGTCTAACATGACGGATGTGTGAGTGAGGGGTAGACACCTGTTGCATGTAGCTGTATCTTTATTACACTGATGTCAGGGTCCGTCGTTCTGGGACATTTATTACTATGCAGCACTGTCATTATTACCACTTGGTGTTGTTTCTAACACCAAGTGGAGGAAAGGAAGAGCTCCTTTAGTCTTGTTGAGCTGCGGCTTATTTCCTGACAATGATTTTGCCGTCTGAACAGCAGCGCGTTGGACTGTAGCTCAAATGTTTTGAAGGCCAGTTGTGTCTATAGACAGATGAAATCATGAAAAGCAATAATTAGAAGGGCACAGGCGCGGCTGACCATCTATTCACTGGGTTTTGTTTGGAGCCGACCTTCATACATGTGAGACCTATTGATGTGTTGGAGGTTCATAAAATAAGACACTATGGAAGTGTCACTGCTTCAGCTACCAGACCAGCTTAACTCTTGAATAAAGAAATAACTAATTCTGTCTTTTACAAATCGAAAGCTGAATTCACGGGCAATAAAACATCCACTTGCTCATCCTCACCGAGGAATTCTGTAGCCGCAGTTCTAGTTGGTCTGGAAAACAGAAACTAATGTTAGTCAGTGTTAGCAAACTGTAAATGGATATTGCCATAGAACTGACATTAATTAGTCAGGTCAATTAGTTTTACAAAGCTCAGCTATGATACAAATACGCAACTTACTTATTTAAAGCTTATTAAAAGACCATAAAAAACCCTGGGAGCAATCATAATGGGATAATTGACGCAAATGACAGGCTGCTGAGCCATTAACCTTATAAACAGGACTTGTATAGGCCAGGTTTTTCACTGAACTGCACATATTAGCTTGTGGCTACACCAGCTGCTGTTATGAAGTCTCCCTGTAAAAGCCAAAACAGTCAAAGCACGACAGCAAAAAACATTTTGTTTAGTGGCTTAAATTCATCGCTGTTTCTCAAGGTTAAAACTTTGTTCATGGCGGTTTTGCGTTGACCTTGTGCAAGCCTTCAGAAAATGTTTCTTAGCTTTATGTTTTCTGAATGAGCTCACACTGTTACTAAGATTCTCCTCTAATAAAGTTCCCCTTTATTAAATAGGCAAAGCACATAAAGTCAGTATATAAAGCCCAACAAAGCCAGACTCCAGGCCGACAAAACCTTTTGTGACTAAACAGCTCAAATTAAAGTTTAATGATTCCCTTTTTATTTTTGTCTCGTTTGAATTTTATATTCATTGGTAAAGAAGATGTAGGTCCCCTTTGATGATGACTGGACCTACAATTGAATCTCATTTGCCTTGCTCCCTTTCCCCCTTACCTTTGGAAGCAAAAAAATCCTTCATAAACTAAAAGTTTGTGTCTCTTGTGGCTTATCTGTGGGTCCACATTGCATTTTCGAGAGAGTGGCCATTTTGGAAGCGTCCTCCCCTACAGTCGGCACCATTGTGTGTGCCTCTGAGAGAGCATATTGCATTTGGCCATACGACAACGCTGCCCAACGAGCTTGGGAGGTCCGTGGTGGTGTTTGTGCTAAAGCTCGGGGTGGAAATGAAATGGAGGAGCCCACACACCAGAGACTGAGAGTGCATATTTGAAATGTTTTGTGCTTATCAGCCTGGACGTACTGCAAGGGATGGGAGAGTACGGGGAAAGGAGGGAGGGAGGGAGGGAGGGAGGGAGGGAGGGAGTAGGAAGAGAGGCATCGAGCGGTTTGGACGCTGCTTCAATCCCACGATGATGAAGCCATTAAAGTGAACAGTAGCTGGCAGACACACACCATAAACAAGTTAACGCTTCACAAGAGGAACCACGGATTATTGTCTGACAATGAGAGCTTTTAGTGTGTGTGTGTGTGTGTGTGTGTGTGTGTGTGTGTGTGTGTGTGCCTACCTTGAGTGCCCATCCCTCTGCAGCTACACAGATCCCCATAGAGAGAAGGACACGGATCCGTTTCACTGTGAATTCTTCTCGGGGCTTCGTCACCAAGTTTCCTCCAGAGTTAGTTCAGAGGGGAGTTGTTGCAGATTGCAATATAATGAAGATCATTAGCCAAAGATTATTCCTACTGCTGCCTTAATTACAGTACTTATCTAATTGCTTATTAAGACCTAGATTTGGTGAATGCACAGAATCTAAATTAAATGGGTAAACAGTTAATTGAACAAATCCATTAGTTCAAATAAAGAGTTTCATATGAGCAGACATGGAGTGGAATAAGGGGCAGCATTAACATAATGCAAGATATGATTCTCTATTATCCAAACTAATGTGTTCCCTTCTGTCTTTTTTCCTCCTCTATCTTTCTAATTTCTCCCCCATTTGTTTTGCAACCACTTTCAATGGTTCAGTCTAATGAGCATTATTGGCATGACCCTAAAAGCAGTTTGTTTTCATAATAACAATTATGGAAAATGCTTCAAGATTGATGATGGCACAAGCAAATATGTAGAATCCCAATAAATCAACGTATTAACATGCATTAGTCGTCTGCTGGAGCAAGACCCGGCCGGTAGCTCCTGCCATCGGCCTGGGGAACCCGGGTTCGACTCCCTCCCAGTCCCGGCTACCAAAAACGGGCGAGGGTTGCGTCAGGAAGGGCATCCGGTGTAAAGAACTAACGCCAAAATCTACAAGCGGATCATCCGCTGTGGCGACCCCGGAAGGGAGCTGCTGCTGGAGCAACATCAGTGTAACATTGTCTCTCTCCCGTCCTCCCTGCTGTCACCTCCCTCCCCCACTCTCCCTCTCCCTCTCCCTCCGTCCCGCTCTGTAGTTTTCAGGGGAGGTGCCGGAGAACAAGGTGAACGTGGTGGTGACCAACCTGACAGTGGTGGACAGGGATCAGCCCCACAGTCCCAACTGGAACGCGGTGTACCGCATCGTCAGCGGAGACCCCTCCGGACACTTCACCATCCGCACCAACCCCATCACCAACGAGGGCATGCTGACGGTTCTCAAGGTGAAGATGAAGCTGTGAATCCTGATATTTACACTCTTTCTAAATAAAGTGTACAGTTGTCATTATTATTTAACACTGCATCTTGTGTTTCCATCTGCTCTGAAGTGCCAGATGTTGATGACTGAGTGCTTTGGTCTCACGTTGTTTTCACTGAATTACACGTCATTTCTCAAATTGGAACACAGTTAAAACTAATCTCGCAATCAGCTACACTCATTTTACTCTCATCATTCTTCATCTCTCTCTCTCTCTCTCTCTTCTCATCGTTTCTTCTCCAGCCGGTGGATTTCGAGATGAATCGTGCCTTCATGCTGACCGTGGTGGTGTCCAACCAGGCCCACCTGGCCAGCGGCATCCAGTCTTCACTTCAGTCCACAGCGGGAGTCACCATCTCGGTTCAGGACGTGAACGAGCCTCCCGTCTTCCCTGTCAACCCCAAGATGATCCGCTTTGAGGAGGGCGTGCCGGCAGGGACCACTCTTACCGTGTTTGCTGCCCAGGACCCCGACCACTTCATCCACCAGACTGTCAGGTGCTTTGAGAACACTAGATTGTGGAGGGCTCACTTACCGTATGTGCTGAATGTAAATGAGCACAACATCAGTACATGTTTATGGTGAAAATCAGGGTCAGTGAAGTCACCATATATGGTTTCTTGCCGGTCTGCCATGTAGCCTGATTGTCGCTGATTGTCTTGGAGAAATCTCGTAGTTCTGCTGCCTCATGGTGAGGCATTTTGAACTCCCACTTAAGTTACCAAATAGTGTTAAAGCTGCATAAATTGAGTTTTTGCCCACAATAACAGCAATAACAGGTGTGATGTGTCAAACCTGTTAGGAACAAGTGCGTCTTTACACTTTCCAGAGGACACGGCTCAACGTGAGCTTTCATTTGGAGTCCAATTAAATTTCATTTAACCCTTGTATGGTGTTCGGGCCTCTGGAACCCGTTTTCATTTTTTTATCAAGAGCAAAACTAAACGATTAATTATTTTTTCATACTCATTGGCCTTGGCTCATATTGATGAGTCTGAGTTTGAAAAAAATGATTAATCGTATAGTTTTTCTTCTGATAAAGAACATGAAAACGGATGAAATGGGGTCCACAAACCTGAACACCATACAAGGATTAAGTCCAATATTCACTCGCCTTTAAACGCTTTTTTGGTCTCCACCAACTCCTGAAGGAAACACGTAGCTCTTCATCTCCACCGAGTTCACCAGCTCGTCGCTAACTTTATCCGTCTGCCGTGTTTAGTAGCTTAGAGTGAGTTTATCAGAGCTTTTTGTCTGAAAGCAGCTTCTGGAAACGAGGCTGATGGGAGCAGTGAGGCTAAAACAAAACCGCTAAGTTTCAGGTGATAGAACCGAATCAATGAGCTGACAGACGCTGAAAGCACCGTGGAGCTGAGGGGAAGCTAATTCTCTGAGGGGTTCGTCACTAAGAGCATCCCCTTTCACTTACACATAATCATTTGATCCATTTTCAATTTAAAATTATTGATTTTAGCAGCTATTAAAGTGGTGACATGACAGATTATTTTCCATTTTCACTTGGATTTAGTTGTGTCTTACACAGTGCCTTCATGCTTACCAGCTTTTTCTCCTGGGTTCCAGCTTCTATTATTACACATGCATATAACACTCAAGGAATCTAATTACTTTGAGTGACAGAAATAATAAAGAAAGATTTAAATATCACACAAAAAAGTTCCATTACTGCGTTTGCATGCTGACTTATTCTACTATTATTATTAAAATCTCCTGTTATTTTGATTATGACAAATAAAATTTGACACAACTCATGTAAGCAGCATTTTTGCGTTTGGATATTCCGACTTTTCCGATTCATTCATGTGGGAAACGTCGATATATCTGTTGGTTGTAAACAAACCAAGCAGCCGACGGTTTGCAGACAGACAGACTGTGGTCGGGGATGTTTGATCTAGACTGAAGGAGAAACCCAACTACTTTTAAACATTTTTAAAAGACTTAAATATCAACAGGTTTTGGATATGCTCAAATATCATAAGGCTGACCTTTTCCAGAAGGCGGTTGAAGGAATGGAAAGAACGAGGAATTGATGCAGAGAAAGAAGCAAAAGCAGCACAAGCAGCTCCGGCTCTTCCACTTTTCCATATTTTGGTGTGATAAATAACACATGGGGGCATCGATCCGCTGTCAAACACGGCTGCATCTTAACACGAGTATTAGTCCAGAATGATAATTAGTTCTTATTCTGGACAAAAAACGGAATAATTAATGCATGTAAACATAGTCGCTGATTTAACGTATCGTTATTTGAGCCGTGCCGTATCATTCAGGCCGCTGCATCTTTTTTCTTTTACTTTTTAAGTTTTTATTTCATTTACTTAATTTCACAAAGTCTTATTTTGTAGGTAACTGCGTTTTTCATCAATTTATTGCAAAAACCACCATCTGTTGTGTCATTTCTTTGGATGAAATGCAGATTAATGGCTCATATTACAGCGTTCAGAGGCATGACTGATGGCCACAGGCTGCCCAGTAGTCACAGATAATGAGGAAATTCCAGTGTTTTGTATTTCCCGTGTGTTTGTCTCCCGCTGAATATGAGTGTCACTAGTTTTAATCAATGGTGAGCACTTTCCCCACAGTTTGTCCCTCTGCTGTGACCTTCTCCACTGACCCCCCGCCTACAGCCCAAGCTCCAGTTACCTCCCCGCTGCCGGGCGAGTGCTGTGAAGAGGTCATCCTGTAATGAGTTGGACACTGTCTGTCTGCCATCCTTAGCTCCCCGTCTTCTCCTCCTCCTCCTCCTCCTCGTCATTGATCCCTCCCTCCATCCCACCTAACAGGGATGACACACAGCGGGCATCGTGCCATCCAGGTATCGACCCTGTGTGGTAGAAACTCCCACGTGCCCACTAAGGTCCAGCGCCACTGTTCCACTCTATAGCCAGCCCAAACGAGAGAGATTGATTTTTCTTAATGTCAGTGAGACGTCCCCTTCCACTGAGGTTCCTTAGTGGAAATGTTACTGAATTGATAGCGAGGGAGGTGGTGGGAGATGCTCTTCTATATGTGAGCTGTACAGAGGAGACACATCTCAGGTTTCTTCTCCTAAAAAGACCTGTCATGCAAACTAAGTGGTCTGAGCTCTTCTGGCCTTTGGGAGAAGTAACTCCTCTTTTACTCTGTTTTCTCCCTCGTCCCTCTCTCCCTCCCTCTCGCCCCCTGCTGACCCTGTCACTTTCTTCTCTGTCAGTCTGTGGCTCTGTTATTGATGGGACCTCAGAGCTGCCGTCTTCTCCAAAGCAGCTTGCCAGCAGACGCTCGGCTCATGCTCAGACAGCCTCATCTCTGCTGCTGCTGCATTCCCTTTGGGTGACCCCGCTTGAACCCTCGCAAAGGCGCACACAAAAGACACCAGAAATGCACGGCCGTAGACTCGGAAACGCTCGCCAACATGCACGCGAGCGCCCGCTGAGGATGAGTGAAAGGCCTGTGCATGAGCAGTAGATGGGAGAGGAGCCAGCTTGTGTGTTTGTTTGTTTTTTTTTTTTAGTGTTTTTGAAAATCTTGGTTTTTTTTTTCTCTCAGGTGAAAAAGGAAAGAAAAGACGATGTGAGGTGGAGACTTTCTGCCAGTTAACTTAACGCTAGATGGGATATAAACGGCAGCCAAAGCTAATATATGTGCGCTTGTGTGTATTTCTGCGTATTAGACCTGCGGAGCGAAGACATTTTTTGTGATTTGAGGTCATTTTCGTTAGTGTTGGGTTTGGGTTAAAGATCGAAGGGATACTCCAACACTTTATTATCGCAGATTTGCATGAAGTTTGGGAAATTCACGAGAGACAGATTTTAAAAAAGAACGGTTAAAATCGAAGCAGCGTATCCTGACATTTGCAGCACGCCTACACAGCCTGCACAGCAGAAGCAGCACGTTAGCAGAGAATAGAAGCCTCTGTGTTCCCTCAGACACCTTTTAGTCTCTGCAGTACTGCAGAGGTCAAACTCCAAAAACTCCCACAATCTAACTCAGTGGCATATTTCATTAGATCCTCCCGCCTCCTGAATTTACATAAGTCTCATCTTGAAATGCACTTTTATGGCCGAGGCTTCCAGTGATCCTCAGACTCACCTCCCACATCATTTGTTTTATTGTTTTATATTTCATTAAAGTTTTTTTTATGTGTTATTGCTGATTCTATTTATGCTTTTAGTGACAATACTTTGCTCGTTATAGTCCTATGAATAACACTTTCATGATTCCTGTCAAGCCCAATGTCAACCTCGTTTTGGAAAAATATCACATAAGTGAATTATTATTATTATTATTACTACTAGTTGTAGTTGTAGTAGTTCTTTTCTCTCTCATCAAAGTCCAAATTGTAGAACAGTATTTGAGTTATAACTCTTCTGACTTTGCATTTAATGAGCATAAAGCATTGTCATCACGCCAAATGAGGAACTATGTCATGTTTTATGTCGTGCTACTAATGACATATTCAGTGTGTGTGATAAACAGTCATCCTCACACACACACACACACACACACACACAGACGTGCTTGTATGTTATTAGGTATTAGGAAGTAACTTATGTTTGGGGTCAAACTCCCTGTTAAACCTCATACGAGTGAACTGTTCTAATAGTCATTTTGGAATTTGGAGCAGTTCTGAATAAAAGTTTCTGTCATCACCAATTACAGATATAGGAAATAAAAAATGTGTTGCATTTCCTCATGATTTACAGCTGAACTCTCTGAGACCCCAAACAGAATTAATTAAAGACGTGTAGCGTCAAAGCTGATATAACAATAGTGCAGGGTATGTGTGTGTTTTTTTTAGAGCTGTTAAAGAAGGCCCCACACACAACACTAGGGTTAAGAAATACAGGAGTCATCACAGTCATAAACAGACACTTTGCTCTGCCGGCTGCAGATTTTGACAGCAGGAGGTGACACCTCGTTGGCACAGGGACGAGATGAGAGAGCCGGACATGACACGCAAACACAAGAATCTAACCTGCAGGGCAGCATCCAGTCCTGACGAGCACTGCATGACTGCACGCTCACTAGAAATTAGGAGTATCAGTGCTTTCATGCATTTGTTTTATTCTCTTAAGAAAGACATGGTGGAGGCTTCCCTGTCTGTCATTATGTGCCTCTGTCTGCCTGTGTGCTGAGTGTGTACCAGTCCAGAGGAATGTTTTCAGCTGGAGGTTGACATAGTTTTCTGCATGCCTGTGAGGCTGCGGCTAACTAGTGTCAGCCTCCAACGCACTGCTTTAATTAAGCCCCCTTCCCCCCCTCGCTCATCCCTTTTTCTCCTGACCACGCTTAGATTCAGAGGCACGTGTCTGATCTCCCTCACGTTTTTTTTTTCTTCTTTTTTGCTCTGTGTGCTCGTGTCTCTACCCCCGTCTCTCCTGTCACTGTGGCACCACACCGGCCGCATACCTGCCGCTGAGACTTCTTGCCTGTCCCTAATTAACCGTCTCTCATTGGACCTGAGACAGAAGCGCTTCCTCCACTCTGTCAGTTGTTAAGGCTTGTCATAGTGTGAGGTTTACAGACTTCAACTGCAGCTGTCACTTTCCACTCCGTCGATTTCATGGCCAGTGACTGTGATGAGAGTCGCTGTGGCGGGCGGCTGTGTGGGTACAAAGAGCAGTGAAGTTGTTAAAGAGTGTTGTTTGGCTTTTCTACATATGGGTTCAGGTCTTCATCGGTCTTAATGCTAATGAGCTGCGGCTATGATAAGCTCGGTGGACATATGTTCCGCTCTCCATGTCATTGTAATATTTCAGAGGTGCTTGGCTGGTATTGCTTATTATGGTAATGAACATTCAACCTGATAATGGGTACTTTGGATCAACAAATAAAAGATTCAGAGCTGCAGGAATTCAATTACCAGCTGGCTGCAAAAGTTAAAATGTGGAATGTGTTTCTCCGCATTTATGTCTGGATTTAATGAAGTCTGTGGCTGTCTCCGTGGATGTGTGGGTGCACAGGTACTCCAAGCTGTCGGACCCAGCTAACTGGCTGAAGATCAACCGGACCAACGGTCAGATCACCACCATGGCGCTGCTGGACCGCGAGTCCATGTATGTCAAGAACAACGTGTACGAGGCCACATTCCTGGCATTCGACAATGGTAAGTCTGGTAAGTCGGGGTGACTGTGTGTGTTGTGATTATATGATAAACAGCAGGGCGCATACGAGATAATAGAGACGCTTTTTGGCCACATCAGGAGTGTGTAGCTGTAGGAGCGGCACTTTGGCACACCTCTAATATGATACCTCTAATAATTGGATGGATTGCCATGAAATGTGGTAGATTCACGCCCCCCCCCCCCAAGAGGATGAATCCTAATGACCACCACGAGGTTGATGAAGAAATACTCACAGATTACAGCAAAACTTCGTCCCTCTTACGATGAATTGTAATAACTTTGGTGATCCATTAAGTTTTTTCACAATTCCAGAGTGGGTGAGTGAGTGGGATGCTCTGCTCGTATACTCTACCCTATACACTATACAATACACAGTATAGACACATATACAGACCTTCACTGCCCTGTCTCTGGCAGAAAAACATAGCAATATCTGTCAATGAAGATCTTGAGTATCAGCCTCAGGTGCTGCAACAATGTACTAAGCTAAAGAACTAAGGCATTACAAATAGAGGTGCTTGCTCTCTGTGTAAGTAGGAGGGACCAAGGTGTTTTTACTCTGGTGAGAAAATAGAGATCTGTTGCCCTGAAGCATACCAACTTAAGCTCAAAGTGTTGACTGCCTATTGATTCTGGAGCCCAGTGTCAACATGGGGATATATTCCACTTTGATTGAAATTCTCTTTACTTATTCTACTCAAGCGAAGCGTAAGAGGCAACAAAGCACCCAGCCAATCATAACCGACAAGACGGTCGATGGGCCTTGGGGCCTGAGGCAACAGACCTTTACATAGTTGATGCACCAAGTTACTGACTGATAAGTTGAACAACACTGATGAGCTACTGGGGTAAACTCTATTTATGCTGCAGCGCATCAGGAATTTTGTTCAGCGTGTCGACAGTCCGTGCGCAAGGGGGGGGGGCTGTCAACTGCATATCAAGGCCACAATATATCACTACAGTCTGTTTCCTCAACAGAGCAGCGCACATACTTTCCTCATCTGCAGGCCGGGGTTGTAATGTTATGATCAGAGGCGATATCGCTGAGGAATGTTAGTTATTGTCTGTAGTGGAGGACATCTTTCGATCCTTTATTCAAGTTAAAGTGCACAGACAACAATGTTAAAGTGCTTCACTGTGAGTAAAAGCCCTGCATGCTTTGGTTAAAGTAGCATCAGGAAACCACAATAAGTATGAAAAGTGAAAGTATTCATTTTACAGAATGATCAGTTTCAGTGATATGCATCTACTGTATATTAGAAACAATCACCAGTTACTATTATTGGAGATGAAAAGCGCTCAGTGATCACTGAATTACTTGTTATCATTCTGCAAGACAGAATTAATGATCCTAAGCATGAAAAACTGCTGAACACCAGTTTGAGTATTTCATTTGTGATTTTCATACATTTTCTGTATTATGACGTGTTTTTATTGAAAAAATATATGTATCATGATATTGGATGATGCTATTAATTTATATATTTCTGTTCTAGGAGCAAGTCTACAAAGTAACTCACAGCTATAGATGTTAAATGCTAAAATGTAGTATAGTAAAGTTATAACATAGTTATATATACCTCAGATTTGTTTCCGTACTGAAGCACTCAAATATTTACTACTGGTGACTGAAATAATATTTCACCGGTTTACTAGAACTGCAAGGAGAAAAAGTCTGAAGTGAAAGTGTGTGATGTTTCTTTTAAAGCTTACTGGAGTCTTTTGATCATATTTTCAGTAGTTTGAACACATCCCCGAGAAAACAATCACTTTAAAATGAGAGAGATTATCATTTATGAGTCTTTCTTTTGCTGATTTGTTCTGCATAATGCACAGTGCCCACACTTCTGCCAGTGCTTGAATGAAATATTAATGACTAAATAAGCAAGAAACTTTGGAGGAAAACATCGTTCCATATTAAGAGATTAGCACTCAAAAGCTCAGCTGATCTGCTTCATTGAGACTGTTTGATTTTGGTTTGATCAGATTTGGTTGACAGTGGCCTGGCAACGTGAATAAGAAAACCCCACAGCCGTTGTCATATTTTCTTTTCTATCCGAACCTCGCTCACTACAAATGAGTGAGATGAGCACAACGGAGAAACAGAATAACTGTTCGCACCGTGGCAGGTAATCTTTTGTGCCGGTGGGACGCCGTCACAATCACAATGTGATTGAGAAAATCTGTTTTCAGGGCCTTTGAATATTTTCAAATCAGGAGTGAATCAACAAAAACTATTTATTTCTTTCATTACAGGTGAGAGGCGGGCCACACCCTGTGGTGGTCGCCAGCCAATCACAGAGCCAACACATAGAGACGGACAATATTTAAGCTCCCATCCACTCCTACGGCCAATCTACAGTAGCCAGTTAAGCTAATCTGCTTGTCCCAACATGCAGAACACACATTCGTTCATATTCACCAAGAGTCAATTATTTAACCTCACACAAGTGTTCCACATCATTAGAAACGTTTCCACTGTTCTCTTCGTGTTGCACTGAGCAGCAAAACAAATTCACTTTGCTTTTTTTTTTTTTTTTTTGAGAGAAAAAACAACAAGGCGCTCATTCCCAGTCCGCCGTTGTACAGCATCAACAGCAACAGAAACGGTTTGGCAGATAAACAACATTTCTCCTTCGGTTAAAGCGGCGTTCAGCTGCACAGTGTGCTGTAATCGAAGCATATTAGAGGATTCGCTGTTAACGCATAAAACATCAAAATTGTGTCTCCCAACCTGATGGTTCTGTTCTGGTCTGGCAGCCGTGAGAAACCCTGAATAAGTTATGATGAGCTTGTGTTGCCGGGTGTAAGCGAAGGGGTTTGCGTTTGAGTCATTTCCCAGCAGGCTTTGCAGAGAGCAGATAACAGCAATCTTTATGTGAGTGTTGTCCCCTCCAATATGAGTCTCGCCTCAGCCTTTTCAGAATGCAGCCGGCTCTAAACACAAGGACTGAAAAAATACGTACGTGTCCTTTCATTTGTTCCGGCTGTTTTGTTTTCGGGAGCTCCACTACAAATGTGCACCGTATTGTCCTTCCACTTTCAGCCCCTCAGTAAACAAAACCCTTTTCTTCTCAATTGTTTCCTTGACTTTATGCCTCATTTTCTCACTTCCACACATGAAGCGTCTGCAGAAATGTAATTGAAATGGAAGGATTGTTTTGCCGTCTTCTGCGGCATTCTCATCACACCGTCTTCCAGCTTTCCTGCCTTTTTTTTTTGCTCCATCTCCAGTCATTTCATCTTCACTCCCCTGCCTCACCGTTCGCTCCTGTCTCTCCATCGCTACGTGATTATCTCGCCATCTCCCCTCTTTGATCTCTCCGCCTCCTCTCTTTCCTCTCTACTCCCCTCAGGCTCACCCCAAGCCAGCGGGACGGGAACCCTCCAGATCTACCTGATTGACGTGAACGACAACGCGCCGGTGCTCATCCCCCGGGAGGCCCAGGTGTGCGAGCGTGCGCGCCCCAACTCCAGGATCAACATCACAGCCTCTGATGCCGACGCCGACCCCAACGTGGGGCCTTTTGTCTTTGAGCTGCCCTCTTTTCCTGCCAGCGTTCGCCGCAACTGGACTATTTCCAGACTCAGCGGTGAGTAAATGCTGTTCATTGTCTTTGCTGCAGTCTTACCTGCCCTTGTGATGTAAAATACAGGAGATATGTGGGTATGATGTATGATCATTCTGCATCCCCGGCTGAATTAAACCTTAAACCTAACAGATGGGATGCAAAAGCCCTCTGCAGCATAACTCGCGGCATCAATCAGGGGACCAGGGATTGCTATAAGCTGTGAGAGAAGTTCAAGTTTAACAAAATGTCTCACAAAGCTCACAGTGAGAGACGCGGGTGCCATCCAGCGTTGACGTACGATCTATCGTTTGTGACAAATGAGATCCATTCATCTCTCTGCCCCCCCGAGCAACCGATCTGTCACCTAATCCACCCAGATGGATGTATCACAGCAGTTGTCTTGAGGACAAATCTGATCACATACCTGGATTCTTCTGCCACTGAGGCTCTTGTCTTAGCTTGACTGAGTGATAGATGCTGAAGGTTATACATTCTGTTGTTTTGTTTTTTTATATATATCTTTAATGCCTCCTCGCATACGTCCATGTCAGAATGATTGCTGCGCACTTTGTTTGGTCGCAGCTTTTATTTGGTGTGTCGTTCACTCATACCTACGCACATGATGACATGATGTCCTGCAGTAAACAAATGTATTTTCCCTGCAACACACTGTCTAATCCTATTTTCCCCTTCTTCTTCTTCTCTCTCCTTCATGTCTTTTCCCCCCTCCTACTCACTCTCCATCCGTCTCTTCGTGTTTCCTCTCTTCACCCTGTCTGTTCTCCATCCTTAACACTGTCTCACTCCCGCTCTACAGGTGACTACGCTCAGCTGAGGCTCAGGATTCCTTACCTGGAGGCGGCTGTGTACGAGATCCCCATCATCGTGTCCGATTCGGGGAACCCTCCTCTGTCCAACCGCTCCGTGATTAGAGTGAAAGTTTGCCCCTGTGACGATAACGGGGACTGCAGCGCCACAGGTGCCGTGGCGGCCGCCGGCCTGGGCACTGGGGCCATCATCGCCATACTCATCTGCATCATCATCCTCCTCAGTGAGTGCAACGCAGTGGATGTATCGTACGTCATCGACTGTTACTGTGTCTACTCTTGACTACTCCCTCTCTCTGCGTCTCTCACAGGCATGGTTCTGCTCTTCGTGGTGTGGATGAAGCGCAGAGAGAAGGAGCGGCAGGCGAAGCCGCTGCTGATCGACCCCGAGGACGATGTCAGAGACAACATCCTCAAGTACGACGAGGAGGGAGGAGGAGAAGAGGACCAGGTATCGTTCGAAAGATCACATGAATAAAAGATGTTATCCAGCAGCAGCAGCATCTTTGAGAAATGTTATTTGCTCTTTTGTTCATTTTTTTTTGTCCTCTTATGGTAACTCAGGAATTTACTGATCAATTAGATTCGATAACTTAATCCCTATTAATCCCTGTAAGAGAAAGTTACACATGAACAGTCACATCTCAGAAAGAGGACACCTGATGTAGTTCAGGAGCCTGTGTAGCCACGAAATGGAAAATAATTATGCATTTTATAAAAACAATCAGTTAGTTATGGCTGCAATTTCTGATCGGTTTAATAATCGATTAATCTTCTGATCATCTTCTTGATTAATCACTTAATTCTTCAGTCATTATAATTCCCTCAGATCAAGGTGAAAAATATTCAGTTTACTATCATATATGACAAAGATCCTCACATTTGAGAAGCTGGAACCAGTGAATGTTTGGCGTTTTAGCTTGAAAAGCCAATAAAACGATTAATCAATGATCAAAATTGTAGCAGGTTCATTATCTGTGGAATAAGTGTTGCAGCTCCACAAATAATAAATAAAAAGACAGATAAATAAAACAGGTGATGAATATGAGATGAAATTTAAAAATGAATGTGAAAAATATGACCCATATTACAAAAGACAAGCAAGCATGAAAAGGTTTGGTAGCAGCGAGCCCAGAAGACCTTCGTGTTTGCCTCCAGAACGGTAACTTAAAACACTTTTTAGACTATTTGAAGCTTCAAACTGAAGCACGGTTTGAACAGTCCTGCTGTTTTCCAGCGAGTCAAACCAATTACAGGAGCAGCCTTAACCGTGCATCTGTTAATCCGGCCCCTATCAGTAGCAGTAATGCTGGATAAATAAATCAAGGTGCTCGGCGGAGAAATAACCTGGCAGCATTAACATTTTATAACCACTTACATGTCAGAAAATGTTAATGCTGCGTTAAAATGTACTAACATTAAACACCAATGAAAGTGAGACGCAGAGATTTAGTCCGTCTACCACAATCAGCCATGAACAAGAAGAGTGGGAGAGGATTGTTTATCTGGACTGCAGACGATGGATGAAGGATGAAATATGCTTTTCTAAAAGTGAGTGAGACTTAGAAAAATGTTTTCAGACTGTGTTGTGCCCTCTGCCTCACAAACAAGTGCTGGGGCAGAAAACGCTGCTTGGCTTGAATTCCACGTACCGTCGACTCTGCAGCTCTTTCCTTATGCCCCCCCCCTTTTCAGCCCCAGAAATCATTACAAAAGCTACACACCTACTGCACACCACCTCTTCCTATCTAATATTACTTTCTAAATAAACAACAACGTTAGGCTCCGACGGCTTCGGTTAATTCAGAAATTTATTATCAAATATGCTATTTTTGAAGCTGCTATTTCTCAACACGTGAACACACTCGCGTCAGATGGCTGCAGTGCATACAGGTGTGTTTTCACTGTGTGAAGCACCTGTGTGAGGACTTTATAGTACAATTACATATCAGCTGCAGGTGATCAGTCGAAAGAACTCAACAGCCTGCTCCATTTACAGTTCTGACCACAGACTGTTCATTGGTTATTCATTTAGCGGAGAGTCCGGAAAATAAGCATTGAATATAAACTGAGCAGCAAGCACCAGAGCGGTTAGAATAATTAGCACATGAATATCAGCAGAATGAGAGCGAGAGAGCATATTGACAAGTCAAAGCTGTCACCTGCTTGATCAGCGAACACGCTGATGTGTGTGTGTGGCTCATACTTAATGTGTGATTTAAAAAAGAGAACCGTTCGCTGTTCATATTATGAATTCAACAATAACTTTCTGTGCGTATTGTCGGTGATGTTTGATACGACTGCAGCTGCTATCTGAATGTTAACATGGTCTAACAAACGCTCCCAGTATCTTTTAATCATTTCAGACTTCCCCTCCCTGCCCTTGTTTCTAACACTGGGACACTATGAATTGTGGGTAATTCCCTCAAGCGAAGACTGCAGCGCTGCAGATTTACAAAAGGGCTCAAACGTCCGTTAGAAAGCACAGATCTGTCACGCAGATTTCTCTGCAGGTCGCTCCCGAGCCCCCGCAGGCTTAACAGGAATGCACATCAAAGCGTGTGAGTGTGTGAGGGTCGGTGATGTGACCGGGCCGCAGGACAGAAACCATCGTGCACTTTATTAAAACAGATTAGAATATGGTTGATAATTTGGGTCCAGTTTTTAATTGGCCCCAACTTTTTTAAACACTTTCAGTAAATCAGGAAAACTCAAAAAAGTAGAAGGACAAGAAGTTTAGGATGAACTGTTCCCTCTTTGTGCAGGACTACGACCTGAGCCAGCTGCAGCAGCCCGAGTCCCTAGACCACATCATCAATAAGCCGTCGGGGGTGCGCAGGGTGGATGAGAGACCCGTGATTGCGGAGTCGCAGTACCCCGTCAGACCCAGTCTGCCCCACCCTGGAGATATAGGAGACTTCATTAATGACGTAAGTCCAAGGATGGAGGAGAGATGTTCAGGTGCTGTGTTTGCATAAATGTTTGTTTGTGCCAGCTGGACAGTTTGGCAGTGTTCACACGGTGTTCCCTGATTGATGGGATTAATTCGAAGGTTTACACAACATGACTGTTGAAGGCTGAAAGATTCCCTTTTTTCGGGAGCAGGGGGCAGGTCATCACAATTGATTATCTTTAAATATTTCAAGGAAAAATGCATGGATTTACTTTTTCTTCTCCAGAATTGTATTCCTGCCAGCAGCAGTGCTGTAGGAACTGTTTGGCCCCCGCACACAGTTCAATGTCTGGCTCTGAAACAGCATTCAGACTAAGATGGAACAGTAAAACTCTAAAGAGTGGGTGAACAAGATGAGACCAGGTTTACTGCAACTTTTACAGTCTGGCTAATGTGAAAAATCATCATGTCAGTTGAATTGTGGGGGAACAACAACGGCTGGCCTAAATCCAGTTTTGTGTACAGCACACACATCTAACCACACAGGACAGGAGATACTGTCACTGTAGATTGGGGGTAGAGTTTTTCACTTTGTGTCCGTCCGTCTTTGTGTCTCCAGGGTCTGAGGGCAGCAGACAACGACCCCACAGCTCCTCCCTACGACTCCCTCCTGGTGTTCGACTACGAGGGCAGCGGTTCGACCGCCGGCTCCGTCAGCTCGCTCAACTCCATCAGCTCAGGGGACCAGGACTACGACTACCTCAACGACTGGGGCCCTCGCTTCAAGAAGCTGGCCGACCTCTACGGAGGAGGGGACGACGACTGAGAGCGGAGAAGGGGGCTGGGTGGGGCTGCGGCAGGGGTCGGGAGAGGCGGGGTCGGTTGGATGGATGCTCCTAGAAACCACGAGCAGGGGCCAAGAACATGACGCAGGCTCCGCGGTAGACGTGTGAGGAACAGACCCTTACATGGGCTGCGTTAGTTTGCTCACAGCGAACACTGCGAGCCCGCAGACGTGAATTCTGCTGCAACGCAACTGTATTCTGGCTTTATACTTTTTAGTGGCGACTTTGTAGTGTGAATTTATTTTATTTTTTTTTTCCTTTTTGTTGTTCTCTCACCGCGCTGGACCTGGAGCTGTCTGGGGACGAATCAAGGCGGTCGTGAGAGACACAAGTAGTGAATTTGTGCTTTGATTGATTGTTAAAACGAAACCATCTCTTGCTTTAGTCTCACACTGAAGAGAATGTTTTTGGGAAGACGCTCTCTGACTTTCTCTTTCACTCTGTCAACTTGAATTTCCTTAGAACAGAAGCACTGTCATTTTTATAAAGTGCCTTTTGTGGTGTGTTTTTGTATCAGACTCCTGCTATCTCAGGATCGGTTGCCATTTGTGCAGTACAGCGGAGGCGTGCTCTCTCGCCGACCCCCTGCGCTCCTCAAACCAGCCCTGCCTGTCACTCTCCTCTCCCCTTCACAGTGGTGCAGATGAACAACCCCAGCAGCCAGTCCCAGGAGGGAAGGACACAACCAGGGCAGACTATCGGATATCATAACCCAATGAATTATGGCCTGAAAGGAGCCAATGAGAGTTTCTGTTGGGAAGACAACTTCTCTTCTCCAAGGACTTGCTCAGTTTGACTTTCACAAGCATCACCTGTCGACACGCTGACATTGTGCGAGACCATTTTTATACATGTGGGGGTTTTCTAATTTAGTGGAGAATGCCTGCCTTTCCTCTGTGGACTCATGAGTTTAGGAGCCTTTATGTTGAGACGCTTGCCTGCCCTGTACGGTTTTGTGTTGCTTTCTCCACAGTGTAAAGCTTATGTAGGCATGATCTGATTAGTCAGACAGTGTAAGAAAGTGGGACTTGAAACGACTTGGAACAAAAAGGCATCTGAGAAGGATTTTTTTTGTCGCCTTGAACATTCCCGTTTTTTATCGGCCAACAAAACTATTAAAAGGTGCATGGTTTTTTTTCTCAAAATGTTTTACTTAAAGCACTTGTTACTATGTGGTGAGAATGTGAAAATAGTCAGCAGAAACTATATGAATATACTCTGTATAAAGACACTGAGAAAATAAAAATACTGTAAGATACCTATTTTTGAAGTATTGACGACATAAAAGTTGCTGCTCTTTCTCTGGCTCTTCGCTGGGCTTAGGGGATTTTTGGCCCATTCATTTTTAATATGTGGATATTTTTGTTTCTTTGTCCTCTGTTGAAGCATAATTCCATTTTTAAGATGCCTGCTTATACATGCTTTGCTCTTTTTTTTTGTTTTGTTTTCTTTTCAGATTGTCTGCTATAAACGCTTTGTTATACTCCTTTTATATGTGAAAACACAGCCTTCCCCTTTCACTCTGTATTGTCTTGACAGAAGTGCTCCTGCCGTTGGCCTCTGGCCTCGGGACAGTGGAAGGTTCATTAGCCATGCCTGCTGATAGTTGTTCTATTATTCAGTGGAATTCTTTTATTCATTCATCTAGATACTGGATGTGTGCTTCAGAAAATAAACAAAACATGTTTTGAAAATCTGCCATCTTTTTCCCTACATGAATAATCTTCAGGTGTATGTGAACTGTGGTTGGTTTAATGGTGTCAATCAAAGCTTTAAAACATAATGGGCTTCTGTCGTCTTTAAAACAATGATTTATTACAGCTTTAACTCAGCTAGCCAAGACTTAAAGCCGCCATGTGTTTGATTTGAACATTGATGGTGCCCCTCAGTGGTGGCATCTAGGAAGGAGAAGAAGGAGAAGGAGAAGGAGATGCAGAGGCTGACAGCCGTGCATGTATGGAAGCCCGAGAGAGATAAGAAAGTCATAATTATGAGATAAAAAGTCGAAATTATGAGATAAAAAGTCATAATTACGAGATAAAAAGTCTGAATCCTGTATAGTTTGACACAGAAATGGACTGCCAGTACATTGAGGACTACTTTCAACCACAGGATAGCGTCGTTGCTGTAGCTGGACAAGCGAGGCGTTCATGGACCCCTTTCTCTGTCGGTACAACTGAAGCACATGCGCATTTCCCTTCTCGTAATTTCGACTTTTTATCTCGTAATTATGACTTTTTATCTCGTAATTGTGACTTTTTATCTCGTAATTGTGACTTTTTATCTCGTAATTTTGACTTTTTATCTAGTAATTATTACTTTTTATCTCATAATTTCGACTTTTTATCTCGTAATTTCGACTTTTTATCTCGTAATTATGACTTTTTATCTCATCTTTTTTTTTCTTTCACTGGCGGAAACGGGCCTCCATATGCATGCCTCTAGACTCCACCCACACACATGGATCGACCCTGGAGCGCCGCCGATGAATGAGTTGTAGCAGCACAGACGTTGCATCAGCTTTCACTAGGATTGTCTTGTTTTTCTGCAAACGCCTGATTATATGCTATAATCACTTAAACATTCAACACACAGTGACTTTAACCTCACTGCTCACTGCTTCCACCTTGTTATTGTCACCGAGGGATTGCACCATCTTTATTTTTTGAAGTGCTAGCAAGACACATGAAGTGGAGCAGGCGCCCTTTGCAATTATGCAGTTAATCTCTGACCCCATTGTTTGGATGTGGCTTCATTTTCTAATAAAACACCCGCTATTCGTCCTTTTATTGCATCTCAGACGAAGAAGTAGGAGAGCAGTGTACGGGGTCAGGAAGTATATTTGTGTCCATTCCTGTGATTTCAATTAGTCAGCTGAAGCGCCAAAAAACCCACTGGGGACTTAAAGGGATTTAATCCTCTCCGGCTGTGTGTCTATCAATTAGCCACACCATTAATCCCCACGGCGTAATCTCATTAGATAGAGCGCCTTTAATGAGACACCCAGAGAGAAAGCAGAGAGGCAGGCAGTAAGAGAGAGGGAGAAAAATGAGGCGGTGGCAAGACGCAGGTAGGCCGTGTGGAGAGGTGATTAGTAGGATGGAAGAGGGGGTCAGCAGAGGGGGGGAGGGTTGGCGGCGGGTGAGATTCAAGCACAGCAGGGACGATGCATAACATTTAGAAAATGGTCTGGAAAAAAAACAAAAACTATGAGTTAGAGAAGACAGGTGGAGGTGGGCAGAGCAAATGAAGGATGCTGGATGAGAGGTGCTTTGATTCCTCATCTAGAGTCCCAGTAATGAGAACATCCAGCAGTTAACCTGTGCTGTTGTACAATAGAGACTTCTGCTACGGACCCAGCAGAGTTGTAGACTTATGTTAATAAGAGAGCCATCAGAGGTGGGCTCCACTGCTCTGAAATAATAATCAAGTCGGTAAAAGGTCTTCATAGTCAGAGATACTCATAGATAAGGAGATTAACTTCAGAGAAGGTTTCTTTGATGGGCTTAGCTGAAGTTAGCTTGGTGTCCCTGTGGCAGATAGGCAGAGTGAAAGAAGAAAACTCAAGTTGCCCCCTTGATAAATGGCGTATATAGACTCAAAGCTTTGCTGCTGGCTCGCAGCCAGTGCCTTGTGTGTTGTAAATAAAGTTCTCCTCTTCAAACGTATCCAAGCCTGGCTCTTTTTCATTTCCTCTCAATATAGCTAGTGAGTCTCTGAGGCTCTGAGTGCTGGGAACAGTCAAATCTGAAAAACACCACAGGATGTTGGTTCTGATGTCGGCCACATGATCAACTTCACAGTTTAGTGTTGATGTTGCCGTTCGGCAAAGGTACCAGCCAGGCCAGGCCGGCTCTGCTGGCAGCTTTTCTGCTGACACCACTCTGAGCCTCCTGCTATTTCAGGACTCGGTCTAAAATGAGATCAAAGCAGCAGAATAAATTTGATGTTCCTGCTGCAAGAGGGGAGAGAATATATTTACTGTTTAACGACCAGCCATTTAGGATATGGATGGCTGGGTCGGTGGAGACGCTCTGCTAATACCAGGACAGGCTGTTTATATCAGCCGGGCCTGAAACACTGACTATACACCATCAAACAGCATTTCAAAAAGAGCTTTTCCTTCTAATCATGACTGAGTTTAGAAATGCTGCATTTTCTTAATAGTGATTTTAATCCCTATACATTTATTCAGCAGCTATAGTTCTCAGTTTTTTCACTGACTGCATCTGTACGTGTTAAACATGGGATAAACCACCCAAACATATGAGATATGAAGTGCTGGCACAGTAGTCTGTAGTGGTTTAGTGGCACTAATGGTCCAGACTGGATTACTAACAGACAACGGCCCCGGGGCGCCAAGAGCCTGACTGAGTGTCAGTTAAAAATAATTTGACTGATTCCCAAACTTTTGGCTTGCTGCAGTATGAAAGGTACCAGCAAGCCACCGCAGTGAGCCAGTGTGCTGAACTGAAGCAGCCACCGCTCACTTTATTGTTCACATTCACTGCTGTGACTTTTTAAAATGCCTTCAACGAAAAAGGAAGTAAATACTGTAAGTACATATTATTATTACCCAATGGTTCAGCTGTCTGTTAGAGGGGTCACGTGTCAAAAATAGTGATGCCCTGACTTTTTTTTTTCTTAGAACCATGAGGTTGATTTAATAGAATAGTTTCTTTGCTTTGTTACGGCAGCGATACAGACAGACACTTAAGGCACAGTAACAACAGTAAAAAAGGACAAAATATATGAAAAATATAAGATATGTACAATCTAAAATAGAATAATATAACATAAGACTAGTATACAATATAAAGAATAAAAAAACATCTTGTGCAAATTCATGTACGATGTGCAAAAACTGGCTGGGGGAGAAAAGAGGAGGAGAAATATACATATACACAATAGAACATACTAAACACAGCATATAAACACTAATACAACACTATTTTGAATGAAATGAACTCAACTGACTTCAATATTTAGTGTAAACTAATGTCTAATCTAGTGTTGAAATTGATTTGATTTCACCTTCAATGTGGCATCTAATCTTAGATCAGTACTTTTATTTATGACTAAATGTTCTCATCTCTTTCTAAACAAACTTTGTCTGATCAAATGGCCACGCAGTCACTCACACACAGTGACATGGGGCTGGGTGCTGATATACCAGAAGGAGGACTGGTTGATTTCTGAGCTGCTCACCAGTTAATGGATCAATAATTCATACCACTCTGAAAAGCAGAGAGACAGGCAGTAAGAGATGGTTAGTCGTGATGTTTATGTACATTATGCTGCTAATATGTCAGTTTTTTTTTTACACATGAAGCTGAGTTTGCTTGCTGCTCAGCCGGGGGAAACAGTTGGTAAAGGACTTCTGCGGCTCCCTTTCTCTGGAGGCAACTGAGAGAGAAACATAAGGCGGAGTGTTATTTGTTCTGACCCATAGAAGAGAGTCATTTTTTAATATGTTTCTTGTGGCTTCCTGGGGCTGTAATACGAAGTCACTGGAGCTGTTATGAAAAGCGTTTCCACGTCGTGATGTTTCTGCTTTTACTAACCTAAAGGGTCTGAACACATCATGAAACAACTCGAACCCTCTAATTATGAGTTTGGACACGAACCACCACACAACACACTTCAGGAACACCTATAATATAATCACCATCAATGATGCATTGTGGGAGTGCCCTTGTGTTACAAGTACAAGAAAGCTGCGCCGCTGCCGGTGCTGCTGTGCAGCAGCTCTGTCGAGGCCGGCTTCTCTGCGTGATTACATGCAGGAGTGCCGTTAGAAATTCTAGCTGCGTCCTCGAGCAGAGCGGCTGCTCTAATCAACTGGATGTAATTCCTCACCTTAGCCACAGGTTAAGTGCCTTCCCCGGGACACTGGCTACAACTCCAAATGGTGTAGGAGATGATTCCTTCGCAGCCAATTCAGTCTCTGGTGTCCTTTAGGGTACAATCAAGCTTCCATTCCCATCTGTCCTCCGTTTCCCTCTGTCAGCATCACTCCAGGAAGACAGCCCAACACTTACCATGAATAATGGATGCATAGCATAGTCATTAGTATAAATAAATAATTTAGCGCCTCACGTGTGTGACAGAATTAGTCTTGTAAATGTAATGATGATATTACAGTAGCACGATAGGGAGGAACGACAGCTTATCTGGCCGCTTGCCAATGTAAGCTGATTAGTCACAGTTTGATGACTGTGTTCTTAAATGCAAGTGTCTACATATATAAACTTCTCTCTCCATTTCAAGATAATAATTTACATATGTTTCATATGTAAATGATTATGTTTCATGGTGAAACATTATGTAACAACGATCATACATAATTCATTTGTCTCTTCCTGAATGTTAAGAGCTGCTTCACAGTGAGGTGAATTTCTCGGCTCACGGCGTCTCGTGGTCATTCGTAAATTTATATATTTATGGATGTGGTTTATTTTTTGACAGCTTTTTAAACATGTGATGTGTTTAAACAATGAAATTCTGTACAGACATTTACGTTGATCCTTGTGCCATCATGATGTTTTATATTGTTTTAGTTTAGTTTAGTGTTTCTTAGCAACTATATTCTCATGAAATTTTGTCGTAGATATTTATGGTGACCACAGGATGAGTCCTTATAAACTAAAAAAAAAAACTAAAGAGATGATTATTGATCCGAGGCGGAGGAAAGAGCAGCTTGCACCACTCTTCATCAGTGGGACTGAGGTGGAGAGGGTGAAAACATTCAAACTCCTTGGCTCAACAGAGACTGTACTTCTTAAGGAAGCTGAGAAAATTTGGACTACCCACCAAACTTCTCAGCAACTTCTACAGATGTACAGTGGAGAGCATCCTGAATATTCCATCTTTGCACCTTATATATCTTTGCATTGCACTGGTGATCTGCAGTCAAACTCTAATACACTGTTTGTTTCTTTTTTTCTTCTTAAATTATTTTTCTGTACAATGCCTTTTTTTTGTTCTTTTTATATTTATAATAGTTTTTGCCTACGTGGAGGGAAACGAGCAAAGTAAGATTTTCATTGCTCAGTGTTACCGTGTTTTTCACTGTGCACATGATACATAAACATCTTGCATCTTATGTCGCTGGTGATCACTTGACTTTTCCTTTGAGGGCACCGGGAGGTCATAGATTTCTCTCCTCCTAAGAAATATCTCAACTTCTGTAATCATTTTGGTGGCATCTAATGGCTAATGGCATTCCCATCAGCCCTTCTTGGCAAATGTTAGCATGCTAACAGGTAAAACTATGCTGGAGAACATAGTAAACATACCTGCAGCAGTTAAACATTGTCATTGTGGGGTTGTTGCCATGCTAGAGTTAGCATTTAGCTCAAAGCTCCTGCTGTGTCCAAGCACAGCCGTACAAACCCCCCAAGCATGGCTGTCTGTTGTTTTTTCACTGCCTGTCTTCCAAAGTGTACCACAGGACACTAATTTAGCACGAGACTTGAGGATCACAGAGAGATCGCTACACAATAAAGTGCATGCGACTCCAATCTGAGCGTGAGATGAAAGCTCAGTGCAAATGCAAAACTTGACTTTCACACCAGCCCACATCATTTAGAGTCTGGCGCCTCAGCCTGTTTGTTCCTGTGTGATTTTGGGTGTGCGTGTCACACATTTCCCAGTGTGAACCACAAGTGTGTACGCTCAACACATTTTGGTACCTGTCCCGCCTCATATAGGTGATGACTTTGTAAATGGAGATGTTACTCTCATGTGGGCTGACACTGCTTGCTGCTTGACCTGATTCAGCTCCATTAAAGAGGCCAACAGGCTATTAACCCGCGCGTCAATACCTCACAGGTTCAGCCACGCTTACAAACCCATTTCAGCAGCGACCATAAACACTGGCCTTATTATAGTATCTCTAGGCCAAAGCAGAGTGCCCAAGTCGACCCCATAACAAAAGAGTCCTAAAGTCAGCATTAGCCTGGGTGGAACAAGGGCATGGATGCACAGGAAATGGACTTGCAGGGAGGTGTAAACTAATGAACTGTTATTGCATGTTATAGTTCAGGGTCTGTTTCCTCGGGAAAGGCTGAGAAGAGTTCTTTCATCTCAGAATAAAAGTGGTTATAGGCTACGAGATTTGTGCCTCTTAATGGATGATAAAGTGCAGCGACTGGATCACAGTGTGCCACATCGGTTCATCCCAATCACATTCTCACGTCTCTCCTAGGAGAGAGTTTTATTCATAAGCTCAAAGCTTAATCAACAATATGCAAGGAGGCATTGAAAAGGATAAAATTAATTAACTGACTTTTAGTATTGCATTTGTCTCACAGCGTGAATACGGTGTGGGATTACGAGTGGAATTTTTAATTCACTGGATTGCAAAGTAATGTCAATGAAAAAGTATCACAACCTTTTTTTTGTTTTAGTAAATTTACTATTCTATTTAACAGGGACAGCACACATTAATAAACATTGTGATAAATGCGCAAGACTTTGCTAGTTATTTTTCATCTGCAGTCCCTGGGCAGATGTTGCAAAGTCACTCTGAAAACAGAATGTAAGATTACAATTACAAATGTATTGAGATTATTCACAAACACAAAGAACAATAACAAACAGAGAATATTAATGTTAATTTAAAAAAAAAACATCATTCCATTATATTACATTACAGCATTCAACACCGAGGTGCATATAAGACAAAGCAATGACATGAGTGACACTAATGTCAATAGAAATATGGAATAAATGAGACAACATTGTGGAAAGGCACGTACAGAATATAACATACATAAATCACAATAAAAACACACACACACACACACATGTAGGTACATGAGGACAGACTGGCGACAGTAAGAAAGCCAACGGTGACAGCAGACAGCGAGGCAGGTTTACAGCACCGACAGACCGACAATAAACCATTTCTTTAAATTGGCCTTAAATAAACTGCACGTGTCCTGTTCTCTAATACTTGCCGGGATAGAGTTACATTCAAGTGCTTCTTTAATAGAGTACGCAGACGGACTAAAAGCACTTTTTCTCTGAGGGATAATGCAATCTCCTCTAGCTGCACCTCTTCTGAACTGGTATGCAGTTGCTCATATGATAACTGTCTGCAAAGGAGAAGTGAAGTCATTTACAACCATGTTCGTAAAACAAACATCTACATATTTAATCAGGTTTTCCCGCCCCAGAAAGATGTATTTTTTATCATTTCCTGTCGTGGATTTTGACTGTTTGCTTGTTTTCATTTCATTTTTATCTTATTCTTAGCAGAGCAAAGCTGACTCATTACCCGCGGTGGACCTGCCTCAGATTAAAAACTCCAGCAGGTTTCCCGCTAATGAAGGTTTAGGAAAGGTTAGCATCAATCAGTACTCTGATGTTCTTCATTCAGATATAACTGATAGCTTCCTCCTAATATAAACACATTTTGTCATGATCTGCACCTAGTTGTGTTTCAGACTCTAAAGACATTATGATGTTATGTTTTTATTTTGTAGTCTTGTTATTTATTCATTGTTTCCTGTCTTAGCTTGTACTAGGCTCCTCTCATTTCTTTTACTTACTTTCTGCTGTTGTGTGTTTTCTCACTCTTGTGATTGTCCACATTTGTTCCACGTTAGCCTCAGTCAGTCACTTCTTATACCAGCCCAGATCCTTTGTTCCCGGTCAGTTTGTCGTCTTTGCTTACGATTGGTTTCACTTCCACTGAGTGTCTAATACCTGTATCCTGATTTCTTGCTGTTCCTGCCTATCTGCCTTTGCTTGTAAGGAATTTTCGCGTTAAATCACTGAAGATGATCCTTTGCCTCTGTCTAGTTTTGGGTCCTACCCCTGTGTCCCTGCCTACCAATAGTGATTGTTTGTCTTGGTGAAAAACATGCTTACTGTACAGCTTTACTTTAACCACGCTGTTAGAAGAACCATGGTGTTTATGAGCTCACCAGCAACTTGTGTCCCTACTGCTACCATGTATGTAAATCACAGTGTCATCTGCATACATTTGGATATTAGTGTCAGCAAATACAAATCATTAATATACATAATGTAAATTGCAATGGGCCTAGGATAGCTCCTTGTGGGACACCTGTGGACAGCTGATTGATGATTCTGTCCTTGAACACACTGTGTGATTTTACAGGTATGATTCTTTCCATTTAAGTGCTTCTGAAAAAAAAAAGGTTTCAGATAACTTAGACATGAGAATTCTAAGATTAGCTGTGTCTTCTTATTCATCTAGCCATAGGGGCCTTACCTTAATAAAGACTTTCATAACTATCAGATTCATGTAAGTAATGGGAGCAGGGGGAGCTTTCATCAGCCTCTAACCGTCATTAAAGCTGAGCCCCTCTGTGAGCGTAAACAAGCGAAGAAATTTAGGCTGGAGACTTATCATAAAAGTTCAAGAGGATCACCCTGCTGAGAAGCACTATCATAGCAGTCAAATCCCATCTTGAAATCAGACAAAAGCACCCATGGCTAAGTACAAATGAACAGTCGCAGGCATGAGCATGCCTGAACACACAAGCACACAAATAAACCTTCTTTAGATATGGTTTATTGTATAATCTCACCCTGGGGTGAAAGCAAAAATGACAACACTGAATGTAACAAATTAATAACAGCCCCCTTTAATGAATGTCAGGGAAGGAAGCAGTGATGTTACTTTTCTCGCTTCTTCCCTCTGGCAGGCTCAGGGTGTTTACCCAACACCCTCAGGTGCAGTGACTGAGACGTTGCTAGGCAACCGCACCATCCCTGTTGTTGCTCTGCCTCTGGCACTCAAGTGGGAGCTTATGTGGACTTAACTCTGAAAGAGCAGAAGTGTTGAGGAGTGGAAGGGGGATTACCAGGAAAAATATTGGATTGGGCTGAAGCACAAGGGGCGAGGCCTTACCTGAATCACCACCGGCACCACACGGAGATGCCATGATGGACCGTCAGGCCACGCTGGTTCTGAAAAAGCCTGGCTTTTATCAGGCACTGCTTTCTCACAGCTGCACAATGCTGTGACATTATCGGAAAAAAACTCTCTCTCTCTTTCTCAAATGTTATGCAAAATGTCTGACAGGGTGGCCCTAGTAGTCAGTATTGTCGGTGTCGAGGTGGGTAAAACACGTGAATGATGAAGTCAACCAAATGTAACCTGGCAATATTAACCATAAAGAAGAACCAGAAGGTGCAGCCTCAGTCTGTCTGCTACAGGAGAGTCCTGTAATGTGGTAAAATGAGCTATTGCCACCTAGTGGCTCCCAGATGCACTTTCATTATGGAAAATGAAACTGTGGCTCATCACCACTGATGGCTCCAAATACACACTTATTGTTCCTCTTTGGTCAACGCAGATAGGAAAGCTGCTCCCAATCATTGTAACATCAGGCTACTGTCCCAGTGGCTGAACGGCCTAATTATTTCCAGCCCGTGGTTGTAGTGAATGTTAGCAGCTGATGTTGCAGCTGTTGACAATGCACCGTGTGCCGGGCTGATAATGGAGACGGACTCAAACAAGACAGCCCGACAAAGATCTGCACAGACTGGAAGCAGACTGTGTGTGAGTGTAATTTCATTCTCGTTTGAGAGCTGTGTGTCCTGCTCATGGGATTTATGCTCAGTTGATGCCGTAAACAGTGTGTACTACACGTGGCTTTGCAGATGTTAGAGGATTATTGGAATTATGGAATTATCTATGAACAGGTAGAGTGAGAAGGAATTAAAAAACGTTCAGCTCACTCATGTGCAAAGCCTCAGTATCCTCAGAGCCACATGTAGTTCACGTCCAGATGTTATTATAATGCAATGCTGCCCCCTAGTGCAATGCATGGAAACACCAAACTAAGCCAGTTACTGTAAAATCATTATTTATTCAATAGAGAAAATGTGGTTCTTTATGCTATATGGGTAAATTCTCAATTCTATACAAAACTGCGTGTAAAACTTTAGGTGTAACATTTACAAATATACAGAAAGAAACTCCAGTTTCTTGCGTTGGAGGACAGCCGCTATTAAAAGAGTAAAAATGTATGTTGGTGGGTAGCTACAAAAATAGAAATCAGCTTCTGGTAGGTGCATGTTTGGTATAGCAGTAAGTTTTAGAAATCAAAACGAGTCAAACTAAATTTAAATTTAACAGATTAAAAAAAAAAAAAAACACACACACACACACACACACACACCTCTCTTCATGCACTGAAAACTATGCAAATGTCCAAACTGATTTCAAACGCATGCAAGTAAATGCACGTTTTTGTTTTGAATTTAAGCTACATGAACTAATTGAGGTGTCACATGAAATTAAATAAATAACTAAACATTAATTTAAGCTTGAGTTTAGTAAATAAATACGCAGGGGGGGCAAAAAAAACAACTAATAAAGTGATGGAGATGACATACAGAGCAAGCTACTGCTTCGTGAGTTACACATGGGTTAATTGCTTCAGGATGGCTATATGGCTTATTCATAGTTAGGAAGGCAACTCAGTAGGTTACACAGTTTGGAGATCAAACTTATTCATTCGACAAAACAAAAAAAAATAAAATCATTATTTGATAAAAATTAGTTGGTGGTCTCTTAAAACAAATATGTTGATTTCCATTGCTTTAAAGCCCAATGCGCACACGAATAATTAGAAAACAAACTGTGTGACAGTGCATAATTGTACAATAAGTCGTTTGTTCATACAAAAACCCTTCCTCGTAAAACATGTGATCCGTTTTTTTTTTTTCTAACTTTCTTGAAAAAGAAGTTGTACAAAGTAAAGAAAGGGGGCGTTTGTCTGTGACTGCTCTGACAGAAAATAGGCGTTATTTGAGGAGAGAGGTAGAGAGGCCATCCAATATGGCTACTACTGTACTTCAGCTATCACGTATCTCTGAAAGACCTTGAAATGTGCCAAGTCTCTTCTC
This sequence comes from Pempheris klunzingeri, assembly GCF_042242105.1. Taxonomy (NCBI): domain Eukaryota; kingdom Metazoa; phylum Chordata; class Actinopteri; order Acropomatiformes; family Pempheridae; genus Pempheris; species Pempheris klunzingeri. The sequence goes on from NC_092013.1 coordinate 3,849,800, forward strand.
TCCTCCTCTTCATTTTGAAGAGTCTCTTACGGTGGTGAGTGCGGCTGGTCTCTCTCCACACACTTCATTTCCTCTCCCCTCTCCTCCTCCTCCTCCTCATCCTCCTCCCCCGCTCCTCTCTGACATCAAGCCTATTTGAGAAAGCCCTTGTAGAGGAAATGGGAGCGACTGGTGAATCTCTCGTTCTCCAAACAGAAGAGCAGGTCCCTGAGATTGACACGTGTGATGCGATGCCGCGTGGGTCTGGAGCCCGACGATCCGGCCCCACCGGACAGAGAGGGACCCGTTCCTGATCCCTGCAACAGGTGGGAGGGAGAGAGGGGTGAGTATGTGCACCAATATAATAATAATGTACTTCAATGCAAGTAAATTCCTGCATTTAAAATCCTACTTGAGAAGGATAAGAACCCTTTTCTCCTTTAAGTAAAATTATGGGGGATATAAAACAGACTAAATGGATCACAAGGAACTCATTTCTGAACTTATTTTTCCAGGATCTGAAATGTTAAATATGTGTCACAGCATCAGCTTTTTCACAAAATACAGTCAGGACACGGTAACTGTAATCTAGGACAGTCACTGAGGGACTTCTTGAGTTAAATTCAAGGATAAAACTCCAGAATATTTACAAAGTCTGTGACACCTGTGTCACTGTGGGTTTAGTAAAAGTGCTTCCAGAAAAATGATATTTTATTATATATTTTCTATCAGATGTTAATACTGATACACGTGGTGCAGCTAGTTTTAAGGACTTTATGTTGGAATTAGGTTGTTTCATCTAGTGGCGGCTTCCTAAGGGCCACAAGATGAGAAGAAAAGATGAAAAAAGTTCTGTCACACAAATATATTCTTAAGGACTTTTGTCATCTTAAGCTTTTTGAGCTGCAAACAGGTATTTAAATGCGTCAAACGTCTCTTTGGTGGAGCTGCTCTCAACTCATGGGCACAAGCCAAGTGACAAGTTTGGACACCACAGGTTTAGACTTCAACAAATTATTGTATTCTATAAAACAAATGTCATGTTTTTATGTAAAGTCTTAATCTGAAAAGTAATTAGTAACTAAAGCTGTTTCCATTCCACCGCTGGACACAAAGAGTATTTCAGAAGAGTTCATGCAACTTAACTTTTCTATTTTCACATTTCAGTGAATAATGTTGACCAGAGTGTGTTCAGACTGAAAGTATCATCTGGTGCATGCTGTCCTGCACGGTTTCTTCTGGAAGCTCTGGAGGAATCCAGAGTCCAAACACAAGCAGATAAGGAGAGTGATTCCCAAACAGCTGTACTTGCACCGCGGGAGGTAAGTAGGTTGAAACAGAGTTGGAAACTCTAAATCTAAATAATCCAGTTGGTAAAAAACGGGGGGGGTGTCTGTCAGTCTGCACATGTTTTGTTTCCAGACTTTTGACCTGTCCTGTGTGGTTGCAGACTCTTGCCCCGTGCATGATGGATAACCTTGAGCTCCATCACGACCCTGAACAGCGTAGAGCCGTTGATAATGATAATAATGGGTGATGTACGCTAAAAAAGTTGTCCGAAACTTTTGTTTTTCTTTGAGGGTCAAGTGAGAAAGTGGATTGTGCTTTTGTTGCGGGTACTCTGGGTGAATTGTCAAGTATGCATGATGAAACTGCCTCTAGCCTGTTTGTTGATACATGCAGTTCATCACCATGAAACCTGTGAAGACCTTTTCCAGCCAGCAGTACCATGCAGATTTTATCTCTGAATCTTTGCCACTACAGCCTCCGTCGCTCATAAAACTAAAATCCCTGCCTCGTGGTTGTACACCTCCGCAAACGAGTCAAAGAGACAGTTTACATCCACGTCTGTCCAGGCCAAAGATTATAGTGTCACCACTTCAGGATCCGATCAAACGCGGAATATGGTCACAGTCTCCTCCTGTGCTCAGGTGTTATGGCGTTAAATAACAGAACATGATGCTTTCACAGTGGAGGTGACCTTTTGGACGTGAAACAGTCTATTAGACATTTGTGTGAAATGTTATCATAAGCAGTGTATGAATTCTTGGGTTGTGGCCAAAAATGTGATCCTGACCTTTGACCACCAAAATGTAATCAGAATTCCCTTCTGGTGCTCCAGAGAGCTCACGCTCACAAACGGATGAGACGGACAGACAACCCAAAAACGCAATGCATCCAGCCACAGTTGTCGTGGATGTGGAGGCATAAAAAGCTCCACAAAACCCCCTGAAGAACGATACTGTTTTGTTCAAGTGTGATTCCCACATGTGTGAAAGATGTTACCAGATAAAACAAACACATGTTTACCATCCAATTTGTAGCACCTCACAGAGCACATTACAAATCTTTTTCTCCTGTATTGTCTGAGGAACACGATAAAGCAGAATTCTCACTAGGGGGCAGAGAAGGTGCACAAAGTCACACCGTCTATAAATTACTGCAACCTTTATCAAAGCAAGCAAACATAAAAGAGATATCACACATTCTGTGTGTTCTTTCTGTTCTCAGGCACAGTTGAAGAAAACTGGGCCATTTGTTCCAGTTAATGGTTCGACTGTACTTGACAGAACACGCTCTGCGCTTGTGAGAGCTCCCAAGTGAATCCAAACAGTAAGCGATTCAATGTGGAGAGAAACAAACCCCCAAAGGTAAAACACTAAACAGAGCAGAACCAGCCACATGCATGGAGTATATGCTGTATAGAAAAACACGAGGCACGGTACACAATCACTAAGGGAGTCACAAGTCTGGAAGAGACAGAGATTTATGGTCAAAGGAAAAAAGACTGAAGTGAGAAACAGTGATCTGTGGCAGGTAGAACCGAGAGTGACGGTTCGTCACAGTGTCTTGATTGAATGTGACTTGTGTCGTTTTAAAATGTGATCTGCGATTACAAGAGTCAGCTGACAATGTGCACGAGTGCAGTGCCCTGTCGGCGCTAATGAGCCGCTTCATTATGTTATTTTCCTCCAGGTATGTGAGCGGCTCAGACGGCTGACGGCAGGTTTCTGTCTGGGCAGTGTGGGCTGTCAGCGCCTGCTCCTCAGTTGTCAACCAGTTCCACTAGAGAGAGGAACTGACTTACTGTTAGCACCAACATTAGCTGATGCTGTTACTGCTGTCTCTGCAATATTAACTTTAAAACTTTGGTGTCTCATTCTCATTTGGTATCTCTGTCCAGCTTATGCTAATTAAGTAATGTAAAGGAGATGTAAAGGAGAGGTTGTGAATGAGGAAAAGTAACCGGATGGTCGTGGGAACACGGTGACTTTATGACAGGGGTCATACTTGACAGCCACCCCAGGATAAATAACATTGTGTGGGGAATGTACTGTGATTAGTATTACCTCAGCTGCAGCAGAAGAGGATGGAGGGTCCAGAATCTTCCTCTTCCTGGGACCGATGGCCGCCAGAGCCGTCTGGTTGGCCTCCATCTGTCTCATCTGAGCCAGCTCCTGCTGCTGCATCTGGACGACGCACACAAACCGACACGGAAATCAGACATACGGAGTGCATTAACGTGCAGAAACATGTAGAAGTCCTCCTCCTCTCATCATACCTCTTTTGCCTTCTGCTTCAGACGCAGCTGCTCTGGGTCCTCCTGCCGAGCTCGAGACTGCGAAGCCAAAAGCAAGACACATAAATAACTGATGTTGGCAGGAGAAACACCAAAGCCCTGGATGTGTAGAACTAGAGATACTGTGGAATTTGCAAGTGTTTGATCATTAATAAAGTCCATTAATGCACGAGAATCTGCAATCCTCAGTCGACGGAAAACTTTAGAAAAGTTAGAATCTACAATAACTACTTGTTCTGAAGTCCCCTGAATAGACCCGTACACATCACTATTTACATTTTGAGCTAAAAACAACGATTGTTGAATAAAAACCTCTCGTCTACTTTAACTTTTTTGTCATCATTATCTTATTAATGCCACGGATCTACTGGAATTTCATTTGCCGTTATAAATTCATCCCCGGCCCCCTTTGATATATCACACAGTAGATTTGTTAAAAGCTGTTAGAAGTTATTCGATTTACATCCTAACAGGCGTCCTCAGGGTGAGATAAAATCAATCGTAGGCAACCTTTTGTCAAAATTTATAGAATACATTATATCTCTGAGGAAGAGAATACCTGCGGATTACCAAAATACTAAGTGTAGGCCCGACAAATCAGTATTTACTGGGGGCCGTGATTTCATATAAACATTAGAAACACTAAGAGTGTGTCTTCATAAAAACACACCTGGATGCTTGAAACTGAAGCTGAAAGTCTGTTAAAACCTAGAAAATATTCAGTACCATGCCAGCTATATTATATCAAGGCAACAAAGTGCATGTTTCTATAGTTTCGGATTTTGTTTCAATCTCATAAAGATTTTTTTTAATCCAGGTATTTATTATTGAAGCCATTAAAACCTCTCCGTTATAGAGTTTTATATTTCCACTCTATTTGAGACCACTTATCTGAAACCACACTCATCTGTTTGAGTATATTAAATTTCACCAGCAGCCTTTGGAGGCGTTATTTGGTCCGACGTCTTCTAAGATATCATTTGTCTGTGAGTGACTCTGTACCTTAGCTGCCTTTAGGAGGATTTCTCTCTCCTGTTCGTCCTTCCGTTGCTTCTCCAACTGTTCCAGCTGCTCGAAGAACTTGAGCTGAGTACGAACATCGCTGCTCTGCTCGTGATGGCCACCCTCCTGCCGACAGACAGCAGTGTCACCATGTTATCCCAGAAGACCAGAAGTTTACAGGGCAGTTAGTTGCAAACATGCTAGGATGCTAAAAACAACATAGTAAATACAGTACACACATTTGTGTCAAAGCACCTGTGTTCTTTTCCTGCAAGGGGGCGTTTACTAGTATGAGCCTCTCTATAATGATGCTATGAGCAAACCTTGAAATTGACATTTTTCTGCTGGGCCACTTGGGAAACGTTCTCCAGCAGGCTCTGGAGCCGCTGCTGAGTAGCATGGGAGACGTAGTTCACCACCTCCGCACCCAGGTCTGTCACACCATACCTCCTGCCTGGAAATGGCACAGCGGGACGCTGGTTTTATGAGGTGCATGGATACACTGTATAGTCAGTAGTGTTGTAAGTGTCTCACCAATCTCCAGCATCCTCCTCTGCAGCATGGCACAGGAGAGAAAAGCCTCGTCCTTACAGGAATGTGTCACCGCTCCCACTAGTCCAGAGTTGGTTGCCAGGATGTTAGCGCTTTCCTCTGATAGGTTCACTCCAGCCATGGAGGCCACGTCATTGATGTCTTCATCATCTCTGTAACCATACATGCAGTAAGGAAAACCCAGTCACTAGACTGAAGATCATGAACTCAGATATGTGTCTCACGCAGGTGTAACATTAAAACCTGGAGAAATCACTATGAACTGTTTGTCATTTATTTGTCAGCGCTGTACTGTATATATGTATGAGATTTTTGTTTTTGCTGGCTGAATTTCCTGCCTCCAGGTGATGCTAATACTAAAACATGTGTGATTACACAACATTCATGGGAAAACTCTCTTATCTTTGTTCTTACTTGAAAGTGCCACCCGGCTCCTTCAGCTTGTTCTTCTGAGCCGGAGTCATGGCTGCAGCGCAGACTTGTTTAGAGACATGCGGCACCTCCAGTCTCACAGGAACTGACCGGGACACAGAATTGCAATAAATATTCCTGGTCGCCACAAGAGACACGTGCACAGAGGTGACATCAGACCGATGTCCTCACCTGGTTGCAGCTCTTTGAGCTGGACCTGTTGCTGTCCCAGCATGATGCGGCCAGGGGCCTGATTCCTGAGAGTCACCATGGGGGTCGTCGCTAAGGTTACCTGAGGTCTCAACATTGCCCTCTGCTGCTGAGGCTGGAGAACCTGCAGATACAGATTATCAAAGTAGCATCATTTGTCCTTTTACAAGGTCATAACACCTTCATCCTGTACACAGGTAGAACATACTTTATTTACAAATACTCAAATTTAGATATAACATGAAATACTGAATAAATATATATATAGGATATATGTTGGGGGGGATGTAAACAGCAGCAACAAGATACAGTAGATAATTTGGTCTTCATCTTCACATTAAAAGTTGGACAACTAGGAAACACAATCAACTTTGACTGTGTTTCAGCACTAAGCATCAGTGACGTAAGCAGAGTCTTGTTAGAGTCTTGTGTTCAGTCAGCTTGGAACAGGCTCCATAAATATCTATTTATTACCAGAGTGACATGTATTCTTTATGTTTTATTCTGCAATTTGAGGGAAGTATTTGGGATACCTTGTATTTGATATAAAGCCATCTCATATATCTTCAGGTGTCAATTTACCAGTGAGGTGGTCTGTCCCGGTTTGCCAACTCCAGACTGGAGCTGGGGCCTGGCGACTGGAGCCGCGAGCCGGGGGGCTGAGCTGCTCAGGACCACCGTGGTGGGGGTGGGAGAGGTGGAGGAGACTGGAGCTGAGGCCAGCTGGGGGAGCTGACTCTGCTGGATGAAGGCTGCGGAGTCTGGGGTGAGCTGCCTCAAGGCTGGGAGGCTTCTCTGCAGAGGACAGACGGACAGACAGGACGAACATCACAGAAATATACTTGAAGATGACATTTGGTTTGCTGTGGACTAAAACACACACGACAAGAATGACAAGAGGATATCAGCTTTCTTACCTTGAAGAAAGGCACAAGGTAAGGTTGGGGTGAGGAGTTAAGCTCTTTGTATAATCTGCTGGTGAATTCCTCAGCTTCCAGCTTGCCCTCCTAACACAACATACAGGCATATTTGTAAGTCCACATGACGCTTCTCTTGGATGAAGGTTTTCTACTATTTTTTTTCATACCTTTCATTTTTAAACACGCCTGTCAGATGTGAAACATGCGCACAATATAGCAACTGACAGGTTAATGTATGCCTCCTGTGTGTGCGGCTCACTCACCAGCAGGTCCTTGACTAGCTCTCTCACACTGGCTGCAGTCTCAGTTGATTGCTTCCCAGTGGATGCCAACTTGATCAATGTGGACAGGAAGTTCTTACATTTCTTCACATTCTCCATTGTCTCCTGCCAAAAAAAAAGAAAAGAATCATGTTTCATCTCAGAATATCCATGCCACACATCGCAGCATGCTGGGTTTAGCACAACTCACTTTGCTCACTGTTACTGAGGTAACTGTGGTCCCAGCCGTTTGGCTGACAGTCCTGGGGGTCATTCCTGGTACTGCAGCCCCGACTGAGCTCTGGGAGGACAGACAGCGACATCACAACAGGTTATTTAGGTTGCTGAAACGTCTCAAAATGAGTGTGGGGTTTCGGAGATACTTCTAAGACGATCAAGTGCATCAAACATGAGGTTCAGAGGAAACAAGAGCGCTTCTCCAGAACTGAATCTCAGCTGGGTGCCCCTCCTCAAAAAATAACTTGAACATAGATGGTTTTAAGAGGTCAGTTTGTTGGAGGAAGTGGTCTAATCACCTAATAACATGGCCGAACACTTCTGTATGGTCACTGCCTGCTCTCCAGCTGGCTGATTAAAGTCCCGTAAACATTTCTATGAAATGAGCCTTAAAACTCAACAACTAAAGCCAATTATTTAATTATTTTGTTGACTTCTTTTGGCAAACGTTAAAAAAAACAAGTAAATGTGAAGAGGACGTACAAGTTTCAAATTTTTATTTTCATGTCCCGATTTTGACTTCAAATTTGGTGATGAACTGACAAGCAGGTGTTAAAATTACAGTTTTAACCAAAATCCTGCAACAAGTTATTATGACGTATGACTTTTCGTTCCTCCATCAAAAAAATAAACATGTATCTTGCTTTCTTGTCCATTTTGCACCTAATAAATTAATAAATGAATTGAGGCATTCTGTCCAGTGTCAGCGATCAACATGACCTCTGGCTGCTGGAATTTATAGAATATCTCTTTAGAAATAAACGTATTTCCTCTGAGTCTGGGTCTCCATTCAACTAAAGTGAATCCAGGAATCAAGGTCCAGGATTCTCTTCTAGAGAATGAGAGTGTGCACCCTTTTTATTGTAGGAAAATGAACTCTTAAGACCCTTCTAGTGTCACTTTGACATATAAACCAGCGGTGATATTGTGTATTTATAATATAATAATACACAGACGATCAGTGAATGACACAAAATGTGAAACAAGCCAAATGAACATAATCAGAAGGAATTTGACGAGGGGTCACCTGAAGGATGGGAGGTCGGTGAAGAGTGGTGGTCGCAGCGAGTGACGTCGGGGCTGGACAGCTCTGACGGATGATGGTGCTGGGAGCCACTTGTCTGTTGATGATGGTGTTTCCAGGAGCCTGAGGAGGCACAAACACCCATTTCATCAAACTAGAAAATATTGTTTATGACGAAATACATTCATATCTATATGTCTGTTATAGTGTTGCATAAAGTAAGACTAATTACACAACACAATAACTTTTAATATTAGTAATTAATCAATATTCTACTCAACAGGTGCTTCGCTGAGCTGTAGGCAGGGAGACAAGCGGAACACGGGCGATGATACCGACGTTGGCGCAAAAGTGAGACATGATGGTTGCTGATATAAAACTCTTCCTGGGACAGACTGAGCGATCTTACCTGGCCAGGAGGCACGTTTGTTGGCGTGGTGGTCCGAGGTGCCATCCCTCCCTGGGCCTGAGCCTGAGCCTGGGCCTGGGCCTGCATCTGGGCCAGAGCCTGCTGGGGAATCATCAGCAGCTGTCCACTCTCACTGCGCACAAGCACCATCCCTGAAGCAAGTCAGGAAATAAAAAGAGGCAACGGATCTCGCAAAGTGGTCACCATGAAGCATAACAAACCAGACATGTAGTGTCATTGAACACATTCTGTATTATTATAATCCTTAAATGTTTATTTTTACAATCACTGATGAGAGGCAAATGAAAATCACCCCACTTTGGTGCATCAGTCAAGTGTGGAAATAAAAGTCTGTGCACAGAAAAAGTTCTGATTTCACTCACCAGGGGGGAGCTGGATGTTGTGTACACTGGGCTGACCCGGGGAGGTGTGGGGGAGCCTTGGGGCCAACATCTGAGGCGTCAGGGCTCGGATCCCGCCTGCTACCGTCACGGGAGTCCGCGGACCAGTGGTGACAACCGGCTGCGGTGCTGACTGTATTATTGTCGTGGGTGGCTCTGCCTTGATTATGTGCGACACCGAGTTGCACGGCTGGCTGTTGTTGTTGTTGTTGTTTACAAGCGGGGTCGGTGCGCTGATACCTGCGTGACCTGCTGCACCTGCAGCCACGGCCGGACTCGCATTGTTGCTCCCATTCAAAGTTGCGCCCGACCCCGCGGTTTGCATAGGCGGCCTGACGAGCGTCACAGTGGGTCCCGGTGCCTGGCTCACAGGCTGAGCCGGAGGGACAACACTCAGGGGAGGCGTCTGGATTACACTGTTTGACGACGGGGGCATTATCGCACCGGCCAGCCCTTTTGGCATCACCGGTCCGCCGCTGACAGCCGTGGCAGAGATAGCAGTGCTGCTGCCGCCGCTGTTACCGGCGCCACTTGTCGCTGTCGTCCCCAAGAGAGGAGCAGCGCTTCCTGAATTGTGAGAGCTCATAGTTTGGCTCCCATTGAAAGTCTGCGCTGAGTACGAGCCCACTTTCCCCTGGTCATTAGGGAGAGGAGTTACACCGCCGCTAACAACAACAAGTGTTTTGCCGGGGTCGTGTCCCGTGGTGGAGTCCGTGCTGGCCGTCGACGCATCCATAGTTGGACCATGGGGACCCCGTTAGGACGAGACCCCCTGCGCTTCAACTTGTTGAGAAGGAGCACAAACAACCTTGAATGTGACGGGGACAGGACTCTGACACATGTGCTGTTTCCCTCCGTCAGCCTGCTTTTCGTGTACGCTCGGAGAGACAAAGAGGAAAACAACATTAGTAGTTACAGCGTACCTGCTTCGGCAAACCGTCTTGACCGAGTCCCAGCTGGACATTAGCTCGCGCTACCCGCTTGTCCCGGAACTACAGCCATGTAATTACCAGTGGTTGTTGTGACACAAGAAACGACAGCTGTGGCTCTACAGACCGCACAGGATGACAAACTACCGCTTTATTCACCTCTGTGTGTACAGGAGGCTCATCCAGCGGGCCGGGGCCAACCGCCATCTTCACACTCCTGCGAGCTTGTGAGAGAAGTGAGGTACTTACCAACTGACGTGCGCATGCGCACAGCGGCTCAACGTCTCCGAGCAGTTGGCCTCGGCGCGCTCTGATTGGCTGCCGGACGTTCTAAAAGGCGGAACCAATGGCTCCGGCTGTCATTCCGGAGGATGCGGGAGACGGACCAACATCGAAGCGGAGACGAAGGAGATTTCACCGAATGTCGCCTCCTCGGCTGCCTGTTTGTCCCGTTAATATAACTATCCCGCTTCAGATTTGTACCGTGCGGCTGTTGGTTGAGTGATAACGTGGTTTGCAACAAGCCAACACGCCGAATTTCAGAGTCCAGTCGCTCTCGGTGCGCCGAGCAAGATGGCTGCAGTGTTTTTGGCCAGCGAGTGAAGTTGCTGTTGTAATGAGGCGTTTGAAGGCGCCCCACCCTCCCTGTCAGAGAGGAAGCCTTCAGCAGTCTCAGGGCTTAGTGTGGATCAGCTCCACAGAAATGCAAAACACAGCCATAAAAAAAAAAAAAAATCACTTTCATTCATGCATTTAATTAAAAAAACAAAAACAAATGTAGAATATGTTGCATGTGCAATTTAAGCTCCAAATGTACTGTTCATCTGATAGGACCCTTAATATAAGATAAGAAGCTTTATTTACGCCACACCGGCGAAATTTACTTGTTACAGCAGCAGAGGGGACAGAGAAGGTGCAGAAACAAAGTGCCAGTAACAGAAGTAGTGCAAAAAGAAGGGATGTAATAAGATAAAAGTAAAAATATGAGGAAAAAATGTTAAAGATATACATGTGTGTATTGCACAGGCTTCATAACCACTGTAAAGTAATTTTCTGGAATGTAATTTTCATTTTTATGAGCAATTAGAGCAAACAAATGTCTTTTTTTATTATTTAATATCAGTCACAAATGTTCCATGTGCCATTTTCACCCACAATTAAAAGCAATTTAAGTTCCAAATGTACCGTCCATTGGATAGGACACTTGTCCCACACCAGAGAAATTCACTTGTTACAGCAGCAGAGGGAACAGAGAAGGTGCAGAAACAAAGTGTCAGTAACAGAAGTAGTGCAAAAACATGGAATATAACAAATATAAGAATAGATACAAATAAATCAATGAGGAAAAAATGTAAAATGTATGCATGTGGGTATTGCACAGGCTTCATAACTACTGTAAAGTAATTTTCTGGAATGCAATTTTCATTTATATGAGCAATTAGAGCATCCAAATCTTTATTTTTTTTTAAAAATCAATCACAAAATCAGTCACAAATGTTGCATGTGCCATTTTCACCCACAATTAGAATTAAAAAGAGAGTCTATTGATAGTCAAATGTTATAAAGAAAAGGGAAACTAAAGAAGGAAATTTGATATATAGGCTATTAAGTCAAATAAAGTGAAATATAATTAGAATTAAATGTGCATTTCCAAATTCTCAATAGCTCCTTTTTAACATTTAATTATGGCCATGACCTTCCGGCCCATGGTCCACTTTGCCCACGGCTGCAGACCCACAGACTCTACTCTGGCGGTGTACGCCGCCAAGCTAAAGAAACTAACCCTGTTTTGCGCACAGGTGACCCATCCGCAGAGAGGCGCGTCACTGGCGATCGTTTAAAGCGCACAGGTGTCCGCTGATTGCGCACATTTTGCTGATTAGTTCATGTCTGAAGTGTGCCGTGGTTTATTCGCTCCTCTTTATCTAGTTTCACTGCAAACATGAGCGCTGGAGGAGGAACTCCTTACATTGGTAGTAAGATAAGTTTGATATCCAAGGCGCAGATTCGGTATGAGGGCATCCTGTCCTCTGTGGACACCGAGAGGTCCACGGTTGCTTTAGCCAAAGGTGGGTTGATTGGCCTGGCCAGCACGTGTGCTTTTCACCCTCTGACAATTTCTGTTATATCAAGTCGTGAACAAACTACTCAGGGGGGATGTAATGCTAATTATTTTAATTATTTTCCCAATTAACTTCATCTCCCAACAGTTAAATCCTATGGGACAGAGGACCGGCACACAGACAGACCAGTGCCCCCCAAAGATGAGATTTATGAATACATAATCTTCAGAGGAAGTGACATTAAGGACATCACTGTGTCTGAGCCGCCCAAACCACACCATGGACTGCCCCGTGACCCTGCCATTGTACAGGTGTGTGTGGCTCAGAGAGCTTTGGCTGACTTCTTTTTGTGCACTTGGCATTAATTAAAGCATCCTTTGTTTTCCTTTTATCTTCATTTTTGGGATTTTAGTCGTCCATTGGCAGCTCTTCTGCTCCGTATCACCCACGCTGGAATCCCTACAGAGACATGATGCCCACCTACGACCAGCTGGCCGCCAGTTCTCTACTCAACCAGCAGTACAACGCAGCACTGGGCCTAGGTATCATTAATGACATGCTAGTCTTTTTTTTCTGTTTGTCACATGTGCCTGCAGTCGGTCGGGCTCCAACATGTCTGCTCCTGTTCCTTCAGTACCAGGACTTCACGGCATCCCAGCCCGCAGAGCTCCCATGGTCGAGCAGGCCGTCCAGACGGCTCCGTTGGCCAGCACGGCCCAGAGAAGGGGGAAGACGTCCACCCAGCCACAGGGCAGACAGCCCGCCCGTCCGGCCCAGCGCTCCGGCCGGGGCGGCTCCCAGGTTCAGAAGGAGAATGTGCCCACCAGTAAGCATCTTTAACAGTTAGAAAAATCACTCTGCGTGTTTCATTCATAGCTTCTATTCTCTCTTTAATTCAAATAGAAACATTAAACCTTTTTAATCTACGTTCAGGTCGGGCTCCATCTCAGCCGAGTGCACCAAAGATTCAAGGCCAAAGCACTGAGAACCAGAAACAAAGGCAAAAACAAGGTATCTGTGCACACTGTAGGCTGTTTCCTACTCAGAATATTTGCTTTGTCTCTGCTGTCAAACATCAGAGGAGGGCAGCAGGTATTATGTTAACTAATACTGCTCATCTGCCTGTAAGAGAGACTGGATGAACCTCTTAGTAAACCAGTTTAACAGCTGCTGGCCACCTGTTTTTGTCTGAACTTTTCTCTCGTGCAGGCAGTCGCAGGTCCAGGAACCGAAACAGAGGCCAACTTCTGGTGAAAAACTCAAAGGCCACAACCTTGCAGTTTGAGTCGGATTTTGATTTTGAAACTGCAAATGCTCAGTTTAAAGATGATCTCACAAAGGATGTTGAAGGTGTGTTTTTTTATTTTTTTTATTTTCAAGGATCATCAGTCGATTCACTTTCACTGGACACACTATGAACCGTTTCTATGCACGTGTGTGAATTCTCTCTTTGTTAATTGCTGCAGTTGAAAAGGTGGACTGTGGGGAGGCCCAGGACGGACAGGGTATGCAGCAGGAGGAGGAAACTCTGGGGGAAAAGTATTACGACAAAGCCAAATGCTTCTTTGACAACATCTCCTCAGACCTTAAGCCCAGGTGAGTCTGTAGCTGCGGGTCTCTGTTACTTCAGGGGTTTGTCGTGTCTTTGACCTCCTCCTGTGTGTCCTCAGGAGAACCACGTGGGCCGAGGAGAAGAAGCTGAACATGGAAACGTTCGGCGTCCCCGGCCGCTTCCTGAGGGGAAGAGGATTCAGGGGCCGAGGACACGCAGGGCAGAGCACCGCTGAGCAGCAACCCCTCCCGAAGATTGGTAGTGGGAGGGTGTGAAGGCTTTTTTCTTTTGTTGAACATTTTCTGTAAATAGTAGTTTTGTACTTATTTAAAAAGTACCTCCATTTTTTTCACCCCTTTAAAGCACTTGAGGAAAAGATGTTTTGTTTGTTCTTTATCCCAAATATGCATTCAGGGAATTTTGTACTTTGCATTATGAAATGGGAGAGCAATTTCTTTTAATCGAGCAGCTGTATGCTAGAAAGCAAATGAATCCATTGGTAGTTGGGTGAAATGCAGTGTGGAATTCGAACAGGCCAGCAGGCGTGTGCAGTAATTTATTTTGTGTATTGTCTATTTGACTGTCCAAATGTAACTCCAAACTGCTTTTGGAGAACAGCTGTACTTTATTTTTTTTTCCCCTTTACTTGTAAAAATGAAAACTGTGGAGGACTTTAACAGTTGCTATTAAATAACATATGATTAACAGACTGGTTTCCGTCTGTGGTGCTGTAAAGCAAGACGATGCAGGCAAAGGCTTGTGTTCTTAATGCACCTGTCAGTTTTTGGGATATCCATAACCTGCCCCTCCAGATTACTGGGAAAACATTTACTTTTTTTTTTTTTTACTTTTTCTATTTGCATCTGTATATTTCCCCTGAATTGCCATTTTTGGTTTCCCCTTACACATCAGACATACCTTTAGTAGCATTTGCACACATTTCAGTTGGAGGGAAGGATTTTAGAGGGTTTTTTTTCCCTCTCCATGTAATGGCTCAATTTAAGGATTCCTAAAAATGTGAATTTATGTACAGTCCAAAAAAAAAACTTTGGCTCTAAGTCAAAATGGAACAATTTTGAACATGGCCTTGTTCAGATTTCTGGGAATGTATGCTTAAACCTAAAGTTTCAGAAGCCTTTCACAAACTAACTCTCATGGTGATATCTTGGTAGAAATGTCACCCTGATGTGTCTTGCTATAAGATTTCTTTGAGAAACTAAATGCATCCTAAGAAAATTATTATATATTTTTTTAAAACTTAAGCATTCGTCAACCTGTACAGTTAAGTTTCTCTGCTCAGGAACTAAAGTATGTTGGTTCCAAAAAACACTTGTTCTGTGTTTGTCGGCTTGCAAATGGACGCCAGCTGGTTGAACTTGGGGTCAAAGCCTTGCAGCGCTTTCTGGAATGAATCATCGTCAGGAATCGTGATGTCTTCCAGCTCCGAGTGGTTGTCAGAGTCCCCCTCATCTGCATAGAGGTGAGGCTGATAGTCCAGCAGGCCTTCCTCTGTCTCCTTGATAGAAGACAGCCTCTGCAGGAGTGGAAAAATGCTCATTTTACTGCTGCAGGCACATTCACTGTGACAGTATGTCATGCAGCAGAGTAGATCTTATAATGCACAGTAAGTGGTGCTACCAACCAGATGAAGCAGGTCTTGGAGAGCTGAGTCTGACACATAGCTTGCGTTCCTTGTGTGGAGGAAATGCATCGTGCTCATGTCGCCGATCTGTACACAACAAAAAGTTCACACTATGTTCCCTCAGCTGCTGCCTCAAAGTGTCACTTAGCACAAAGCAAAGAGTGATCTTCTACCTGCTGGGTGTGGTGGTAGCCAGCGGCTATAGGAGCATTCCAGGTCCTCTAGAGTTGGAGCGAAGAGTGAAGCAGAGGGGAGCAAAGCTGTGAATTAATATTTGAATACACATTTGATATAATTGACCTAAAGCGTGTACAGCACCTGGTTCCAGTTCGTACTGAACAGCGAGGAATGGTTTTCACTTCTGTATTCTTCAAAGTGGTTGGAGATGAAGGTTCGTGCCGTATTCTGTTGAACAGAATGACAAGAGTAATTATCAGCTTAAGTTAAAGGGCAAAATAGCAGTTTGTAACCTTCAAAGTTCACTAAAGAATGTGAGAAAACCTGTACCTCAGAAGGTGAAAGTCCATCCATATGATTGCTATCTGTACCCACCTTTGTTGAAACGTTTTCTCGCCGTATTTCAACTTGCAGACTTTTCGTAGCAGGCGGGTCTTGGTGTTTCTTATCAGTGAACACCGCCTGAACACTGTCAGGTACCTTGAGAGAAAAAACAATCTTACTGAGACAAAAGTGGAGATGTACGCCTGGTTTGTTTGCAAATGTTTGTGAGCAGTGACCTCGCAGTCTGTTCCTGGATTCTCAATGTTTGATTCGAGGAGGGTTTCTCCAGAGGACTCGTTGGTCTGCAAGGTGACGAACTGTTTTTTGCAGGAGATGGTGACTAACATCAGCAGCAGAACTGTTGGCCAGACAGAGAGGACCGATAAATCACCGCAACAATACATGAACAGGATACTCCGATGATAACTAAAGCCGATGGTTCACTTTCTTACACAGGAGTAAAAACAGCGAGGCAAACATGATGCCTATAGCACCAGAGGAGGCTTTTGTTGTGGTTTCTCTGCGGCCTCGACAGTCGCCCGTCTCGGAGCATTCACACACGTTCACACTGAGGTTGTAGGCGCCAGACTTTCCCTGCATGTCGGAGATCTTCAGATAAACGGTGTGTGGGCCTGAATACACACCGGGCTCCTTCACCAAGCCAGCTGTGAACCCTTTGAGAGGTAATCACAAAATCAGATGGTCGTCCTTTTTTAACGCTTCCTGTAATATTTCACGACATGTCATAGCTATCTCTACCATATGACGGATTCAGCTTCCATTTTCCTTTGACGTCGCCCAGCAGTTTAAATGAGAAAGGCCCTCCGAAGGGGTTGTCGTCCAAGTCAGAGGCTGTGATGCTGCTGGTGGTGGGGCTGTCAGACACACACACATCCATATTGTCCTCCAACAGCTCGGGCACGTTGTCGTTCTGGTCGGCAATGTGGATGTTCAGCGTGGCCGTGCCTGTCATAGGTGGGATACCTGTGAAGACAATAGCAGCACAAAGCAGTGGACATGCGGCTCAAAATCCTGACTCTGTCCCAAAAATGTCACACATTCGGTGAGTCCGTGCCAGCTGGCAGCACTTTGAGCTTTACCAAAATCCACTGCGTGCAGTATGACGGTGTAGAGGCCGTTAACAACATGAGGAGATTCTCTGTCAGGTGTCTTGACTGTGGTGATGTCTCCTGTGTGGGGATCCACCGTCACCCAGCCTGCAGGATCACTTCCTATCTTGTACCTGTGGGCGAACACAATTTGCTTCAGTGTAGGAGGTCCCAGACAAGAGCGCAAACATGCTGGAATAAAATGTCCCACTTACACAAAGTCTGTTGAGTGGCTGGAGTCAGGATCGACAGCGGTCACTGACGTCACCGAGGTTCCAACGGCTGTGTTCTCCTCCAGCATGACCTCTTTGACCATGACGCTGAACAGCGGGGGGTCATTGGCGTCCTCGATTTCGATGATGAGTTTGACAGAGGGACGCTGAGCTACGCCTTCAGTGGTGTTCACTTTCCAGAGGCCTGAGGACGTCTTCTCCTCCACTTTACAGGAGAAATACGGCGCCTCATTTTCCACTGAGATGGACAGCTCCCTGTGTGCTCCCTCCTCAAAGTCCAAAGGCTGAAATGATACAGTATATTTATTCATTTCCTTATTTATCTATTAATTTATAAGGATCCCTATTAGCTGATGCACCAGGTAGTTGTCCTGGAGTGTATCATTCTTAACCCTTTAACGCCAAGTGTATCATATTTGATACATGAGTTTTTGAGACCTCTACATCATCAGTGTGATATTTTTTGATTTTTTGTATCTTATCTGTGTTTTATGTTTTTGTTTGTTTAAGATGAACAAACTGTGAGCAATAAATTGCACAAAAATGCCAGATGTAGCAAAAACGAACAAATTAAGACTTTTTAAACTTAATTTTTTTTTTTGTAATTTGTCAGAAGGTTCAATAAACACTCCAGTTTCAAAGAAATTTGAATTTTCTGGCAATTCTTTCATGGTTCAGGCATTAAAGGGTTAAAACATTCAAAAATTCAACTAAAGCACAGAGTTTAAACATTTTAACTTCAAGTATTTCTACTGTGACGGACATGTGTGTAGTGATTACACATCAGACCTGGGTGGTCGTCCTGTAATGTGAAGCAGCACTTACTTTAACTACCGTCAGGATTCCATCGTTCGTGTCTGGATCTGTCTCTATTTTAAAGTGCTCTCCCTCGTCACCCTGTATGGTGTATCTGGCTCTCCACGCCGGGCTGTTTGGTGTGTCTTTGTCCGTCACATGCAGCCGCATGGGAGAACCGCCGCTCTCATCTTCTCTTACTTTGCCAGAGCCCTGTAGTGTAAATCCAGGGTGCACAGGTCGGGAGGAAAAATGCAGAAATGTGTCAACACTATTTTCTGCATGCACACACCCCATGTCAATAAATAGACAAATTTCCATCCATGTTTATTTGTACAAGCATCTATTGTTGTTTTTCTGCCCATAGAGCTGATATGTCTTTTTGAAGGTGTAAAATTGACAGGATAAACACTGGAACAGTGATGTGAAAGTAGTTTTCTTTTTATACTACAAGACATTCATCTTATTTGCTGAATATTCTTTTGGTTGTAGTAAGGAAATGTAAAACTGCATGTATATTATGTATATTTTCCATTCAAGAACGTAGAACCAGAGTGAAAGAAGTGTATGAAACTGAGAAAAAATACTAATATACTGAAAAAACACTTAATAATGAATAATTCCTAAGGCTGTTGAGAGATGTTGAGAAGCCATCATGTAATTTATTGCAAACTGATACTGACACTAACTTCACTAGTTTTTGTTTGTGTGTTTCAACTTAATTTGAAATCTTTTTGTAAATCATCCATGTGCTCTTATGATTAAAATCACGAACATGGTTCCTTGGACACATAAAGTTCAAATATTGATATTTTCATCCACACAGCAGCACCACAGATGTGTTAAAGCATGAGGGGCTGTGTCATCTGCAGACATCATTGCAATGCTGTTGAGGATTTGTCAAGCAAGATGGCCGCCTACTGTCTGTCCGCTGATGGTTGGGAGGTGGTTGTTGGCGTCCTGGACGTGAATAACAACAGTGGTGGAACTGGACAGACTGACCACTTCCCCGTGGTCCTTGGCCTCCAGCAGCACTGTGAACTTTTCCGCCACCTTCATACAAGCAAATAAAGATGGTTCATCGTTTTTTTTCTTCTACTTTCATGAGCGTATCTTGCATCCAATTCCTTGAAAGCAGCTTAATCATTTTGCACAATATGTAACCAGTTGTTTTCATTAAAGGTTTACCAGTTTTCTTACCAACGTATGTACTGAATGAAGTGTTAATGAGACATATGGACACCAAATTACTTCCTTATGAATGACTCCAAAGGAAACTCACCCTGCGGCTCGTTTTACTTCATATAAGTGTTGTATAAGAAAAATACATAACATATAATTAGCCAGTGCTTGAGGCAAACATGCTGTACATAATTCCATACATAACCAACAAGCACGTCATGATTTCACACTCTCTAATCAGCTGAAGACCAAGCAGAACAGGTACTGCTGCTATAATTCGATCTACAGTGTAGTGCGTTACTGACGCACGAATCAAAGGGAGCTCTTGCCTCGTGATCCAAGCATCCTTTGAACGAGATTACTCCAGACTCATCGATGAAGAACTCAGTGTCTGGAAGGTCTGGAGACACAGATTTGAGCTCAAAGTGGAACGTAGAGTTTGGTGTCCCTCTCTGGTCTCTGTCGTAGGCCACAGCCGCCAGGAGGTGGGAGCCTGTTGGGAAACAACACAGGAGTGCATTTAAATAGAGACTGTAGGTAAGAAAAACAAGTAAAACAAATGGGATATGGCTTCTTTTACTCTTTACCTTGTGCACTTTTCTCATCAATGTTGATTTCATACAGATCCTTGTAAAAGAGCGGAGGGTTGTCGTTGATGTCCAGTATGGAAATCTCAACTCCTAATTTAGTGTCAATGGATGAATCTGCCTTTCTGGCCTCAAACCTCAGCTACGGAGTGAAAGATACGTCTCAGAGTTAGCCCCAGTTCTGACGGGTTCATTGAGAATATCACACATATCCCTGATTAGTGTGTAGAAGTTTACAGCAGCACAGATACGATGTTGGTTTGTAATGTGTGTTGAGCCGCACCGAGAGCGTCGTCCTCTCTTCATAGTCCAGGGCCTTGTGGACAGACACCATGCCAGACTCCTTATCGATGGAGATGACTCCCTTTGGCTCCTCATCCACTCCTTCCCCGAAGAGATGAAAGTATACTTGATATTTCCGATCGACTATTATCTACAGACAAAGACTTTACAGTCAGATTTGGGGAGCCTGAGACCTGCATTAGTCATTTATACATTTTCACGATGAAGAAACACCACCTAGATTTGGATATATATATATTATATATTACAGATATAGACAACTAATTAAAGAATTGATTGTTGATTTACAAATATAGATGTTTGGTATCTATATTTATTATAATTAATAGGTATAGTGGAGTTTGCTATTTGTGTTTGAAAATGAACACAGAGCCTATTTATTTGTCGACTCAAAGTCGGACTAGTTTTCTTCACTGGTTTTCTCACCTCGCCCAGCTCGTAAGGGAAGGGACCTGGATACCCCTCTTCAATAGAGAAGGAGTCGATGATCCAAGTCCTCTTGTGGCGGCTCAGCACCTCCGAGCATGTTGCAAGTGACGAATAATAAACCTGAAAGACGAGTCATAATATATAAACGTAGGAATGTTTGTTGACATGAAAGGCTATAGGTCACAAGTCCAAGGCTCATCGTGCTGCATAGTGGATGAACCAGTTCCACTGAAACGTACACCAGGACTTTCTACTGAAACAACAGTATCACAAAGGGACACTGTGTTCAGCACCTTATGTTTGACCATAGAGTAAAGTTTTTAGATTGCTTGTACACATTAAAGCAGTTCATTTTACACAAATATTTGCCGACTTATTAAATACTTATGCTGGAAGATATTGACACAAGCATCAACTTATTATGGAACTTACCAGAAGAAAAACAAAGTGACTGATTTCTACAGATAATAATCAAACCCTTCCAACCTCATTGCATAGTAAAAGGTGGTGCTGTGTCCAACTTCATTCCCAAATAAAGAAAAATAAGTATTAATGTCAAATTTAATCAGGTTAATTAGATGCCTAAAATGAAGAAATAGCATTTATCTCAAATGAAAGTGTTGCTACATACCAAGAGGAAGAGGCAGAGCATCATGCTGGTTGAGTACTTCCAGCTCCGAGTGTTCCACGACTGACTTTCTGACTTTCTGACTTTGGAGCAAAAAGCATGAGACCCTGCCCTCCCTGTTTTACCCACCCACTCACATGAATATAGTAACTGCAGGTTACAGCGTGCATGTGTGTACATGTACATACAAGTGTGTGTGTGTGTGTGTGTGTGTGTGTGTGTGAGAGAGAGAATGTGTCTATAGGTGTGTATGTGTTTGTCCAACCGACATTTCTATAATCTTCAACACGTCACTGTTTGTTCATGAGGTTTTCTTAAGGATTAAGGACCATTTAAAGCACAGCTTATAGTTTCTGGGTGTCGGTGTGCAGTGTTTGCTTAACAATCTGCACTTTTGCTATAAGACTGATAGGTAGATGAAGTCTTTTTGCTCTTTATATATGTGACTCCTTCTTATACAGCATACGTTGCAGGATCTCAGCACTCTGCAAACTGGTTGCTGACCGGTTCTAGCTGCAGCATCCTCAAGCTTCCCCTGGAGCATAATTTTTTACTGCTGTCTGAAAGAGGCTAAGCCATTCTTCACATTTACTAAAACACCTTGAATTAACTAGGAACTGTTTAACAAATAAGAAATAGCTGAATAAATTATACCCTCTTCCTTTATTGTTAGAACAAAGAGATCTTGTGAGATATCGGTTTCAAATCAGAGCTAGAAAACAGAAGCTGCGTTTGCAGGGCATCAAAAACTGTACATTGAATAATCTGAAGCCTTCTACTTATAATCACACATCATCCACTTATTATGTGCTACTCCAGGCGCTGCTGGCTCGTGTTAATACTGTACAAAAGTCCACCATTCAACAGGGAGAGCAGGTCCTTCAACACATGCCAAAACATGAATGGAGACAGGTGAGAATGCATTGGAGAGCTTCATACTTATAGTTCATAGTCCCCACAAAACCCAACGAACAACTCATAAATCAAAGGAAAGGTTGAAAGCAGTGTTTGGAGCCGGTGTGTGGAAGACTGTCTGAGCTGAGAGGCCTCAATCAGCGGCTCCAGTCCCAAAGTCCACTCCTCTTCACCCACGGCCTGGGTGTCATCTACCAAGCTGCAGGTGAAGATCTACTGCGGAGAGGGTGCGTCCTACGAAGACGACGCCGGAGTCTGAATTTTCACCTTTTCTACCTCTGGAGGAGCGTTTCTTCGTTTGGCCGTGCTGGTGTGTGATTCCTCATCGTCAGACCTGACCACAGGGGTGTCTCCCCCGTTGGCGTTGGTGGTCTGGCTGTCGGAGGAGGAGGTTGAAGATGTGGAGGACATGCGGGACTTGTCCAGACCTTCAAGGACATGTCGAAAGAGTCCATTGCTGATGACTTCCTCGTTGTTGTTGTTTCCTTGGACAGATAAAAACAAAGAATATTGTTTAGGGATTTGAATGTGACGTGTGTTTTTATAATCTCTGCTCTATTTCCAGGTTTCATACCTGGCAGTGGGGAGGTCAGCACCCCCTCCTCTCCCCCAGAGCTGAAGAAGACATCCAAAGCCTCCTGGTCAGAGATGTCAATCAGCTCCATCTGGTCCAGCAAGTCCACGTTCACCTCCATGGATGAGATGCTGCCAATTGGAGCTGCAGGAGAGGGGATGCAGTGAAATGATGTTCATCTGTGTATGAACACAAACATATTTGCATGAGTGCCACCGGTCCAACTCACGCCTCTTATAGTCTCGGATACAAAGGTGCGCCGAGGACAGGTAGACGTCCACATCGTGCTGGAAGACCTCCTCAAAGAAGCGCTGTCTCTCTCTCAGCTTGAGCTGCTGTGCTGCGTCCACATCTGGGAGCCTCTGGCCTCGCTCGGTCTCCGCTGGCAACGACAACAGAGGGGCAGGAAGTTATGTGACGTGTGAGGGAAACCTTCATACCTGATGCCTGGAGATTTGAGGCCAGAGAGTTTGAAAATATGTGCACACCAAAGAAAAGGGGTTTCATAGACTAGTTACTCCACTCTGGACGTAGGCGTGCTGATGATGTTTAACGTGTCGCATAGTTTGAGAATCATTTTAAGTCACACAGGGGTCAAATGTTGGTAGCCAGAAGGTGGAGACATTGAGCTGTAAGTGAGAGACATAAGGAGGTGGACTCCCCCTTTCATGGGGAATTAAACTTTGCAAGGAGACGTAATGAAAAGTCAAACATAACTTATCAAAATGAATAAAAGATACTGTTGTTGTCTTAAGTGCAAAAAACTGCATCCATTTTCCACTAAACTTTCACTCCTTCGGATTATGATTCATCCCACTGATAAAAACAAACTGTTGCTTTCTTCACAAAGCTAATTAAACAGCCTCTGCAAACATCCACACTGTGCTGTCCTGCATGTTTACTGAACCAGCTCCGATCCATTGATTTGCAAACAGTAAGCTGCCAGGTCCTTGACTGAGTTAATCTCGTTTGAGATACCATCCGATCCCATTTCCCCCCTCATCAGCATCCTTGTAATAAAGCTGAGTGCAAGTCCAATGCATGCGTGCGAGCGGAGCGGTGAACTGCAGCAGTGTGGCTGTGAGAGCAAAGAGGAGAGGGGGAATGCTGGACTCTATAGATGCTGCAGATGGTGGAGGATTTTTAATGAAAAGCAACGCACAGAAGAAGCTGATTTGTTCGTTTATGCGTTGTGGGAAAGGCCTGTTAGCGTAGCTTAGCATAAAGACTGAAAACGGGGGGAAACAGCTAGCCTGGGTCTGTCTAACATCAGCTCACCAGCTCCTCTAAAGCTGATTTATTGTTTGTTTTTTTTTAGGTTTTGTAAGTGTTGAAGGGAGGATGACAGGAAATCTACCACTTGGACTCAGCGGAGGGGCAGAGTCTATAAAAAGGGATGGGAGGCTCACCTTCCTGGTCTGAGACACACCTGAGGGAGCAGCTTTGTTCAGTGGTTGATTTGATTTGGAGGAAAAAAATATGCTTTGAATCAGGATTTGAATGGTGAAACATTTCTTTTAGTTCTTGGTGTTAAAGATTTGTTAAATAGTGGGTAAAAGGCATTATTTTCTTGATGCTGAGGTGAGACACATCAGCCAACAATGAAAGTATGCTCAAGCACAACAGAAATGTTTTTAATTAGGTTTTTTATCGACAAAATTACATTTAACAAGCTTCTTGCTTGAGGGGGAAGGTTGCTGCATTTTTCACTACATACTCTGAATTTGAACTGACAAATGTTGGAATCTTTTATTATTAAGTGCTATTTCCTCCACTTAATCCATATGCTGCAGTCACAAGGGCCACGTCTGGGTTTCAAAGAGCTTTTACAGCCTCCAGGCAGGGATTGAGCTAACTGGATGGGCCTCTCAAGCCTTGTCTAAACTAGGAACAATGTGAAGATTATCTAGCCTATGTTGAGAGCAGCAGTCACAACAGCTCTACAAATACACCAGTGAGTGATGGAGGAAAGACATTTAGCTTAGGATGTTTACAATGCCAGGAAAGCAAAGGTTTCCAGGGATTCTCTGTTGTCTTTAACAACATGAAGAGGCTCCCACTGACTCAACCTGTCTCATAATGAGCTACAACCATAACTCCATAACTGCAGGAGAAACCTGCAACCACTGCAAATCCCCAGAAATGTAGATGCAGCCTAAAAGCAGCGGTCGCCGTCCTCAGAGTGCTTCCTCAGCACTGTCCTCGCCACGAGTCGAGCGCGGCCACATGTCTGTGGTGACGGAGGGACGCGCTCCTGTCACTGCAGCTCTGCTCTGCCCTGTTTGACAGCCGGCCTCCTGGGTACAGGAGCCTCACTGGGATCAGACGGGCAGACCGCATCGGAGGGAGGAGCGGAAGAGGACAGCTCAAAGCCCAGGGCCGGACCGGCTGACAGCACCTATGGGCATACAGTATATGTGTGCATAGAGGAAATGCAGAAATATAGACGTGGTTCCCCAAAGACTGAAAAAACATGAAGTGTACGAGGAAACTGACTGCAAAAAGTGATGAGTTGACAACATCTGCCTTGGCACAGAGCTCAGACTTCGGTTTAAATGATGAACAATCAACAAAACATCCCCGTGTTTTGTTTTGTCAAGGCAGTGAACCCTAACACCTACAAACTGAGAGGCCCTGAGATGGTGATGATCGCGCTGTGCAGCCTGACAAAGTATACGGCTTTCTCTGTGCCGTCAGACAAGATGAGATCCGTCTCTACACCACCTACAGTTTGGTGGTCAGAATCCGTTCTCATACTGAAAACGACACCACTGGTTGGGTGAATGAGCTACAATGGCTCCTTCGGGGCAATCGTGCCAAAGTACACCAGCTAAAAGTGCTCGTTTTTACCACTGACAGGCTCAGATTGTGTCTCACAACGTTACAGAAAGGATCCATGCAGAGATAGAACTGGAAGATCCTTTTGGTTTAACCACAAACAGACCTTCTATCATTCAGATCAAAGCCACCAGACTCCATTGATTAAAATAAAGCAATTTAACATTTGAGTTGCTGTCTTGTCTTGATCATTTAGTCTGCTATCGTGTGACTTAGTTCAGATCCAACACAATAATTGAATGAGAGATCAAAATTGCTGTTTTTGTCAATGGAGTCTGGTGGGTTTGAAAAGATCCTTTTTGTCTAAAGGATCTTACAGGTTTATCTCTGTAGGGATCCTTTCTGTAATGTCGTCACCAGTCATTTTGAACTCAAAACATGTAGAAAAAAGGCCCCTAGTTTAAAAACACAGGTGAGATCCTTTAACTTATGTCACATGACCCACCCCAGGATCTTTTCCTAAACCTAACCAAGTAGTTCTGGTGTCTAAATCTAACCCAACAGCGACCCTGTGACTGTGTCACCCCCTTTTGACGTTTAATACTGTCACACAGTGAGCGTCTGCATTGGACCCTCAGAAAAGATGATGTTTGGGTTCATATAAGAATTTTCTCAGTCTCACTTTCGGTTTTACATGAGACACAAACCTCCCGACTCAAAGTCCAGTGTTCGTCCCATCAAACCAGCCCTCCATGACCTCCATAAGCAGACTTTTTTGCTGTTATGCTCTAAAGGGTGCCTTATGCACCGGTATCAGACTCTACAGGTGGTGACAAAGCGCCGGGTTTTGACCCCCTGGGAACGACAACAGTCTCTGACTCTAGTGATGTCACTTTATCACTTTTTGCACGGTTCCCACTGGAGCTACAAAAGGTTCCCTCAGACCTGTAATCACACTTCGGCGTGTAATATCAGTCTCACTTCCTCTTTAAGTAATGTCCGTCATTTACCAAACAGGGACAGACAGCAGATGCCACTTTAAGTCCCCTGCAAGAGGTGATGTTAGTGATTACAAAGTAATTAAGTTTGGCTGTGCAGCCACTAACTAAGGGTGGAGCTGCTCTTTCCTGGTTGTAATCTTAAAAAGAAAAGTGATGCTCTCAGATGTTGCTGGATGATTGATTACAAATTGTTTATCTTGCGTCAGTCTTTTTTGTCTTTGTGTAGATGTCGGGGGTGTGTGTGTGTGTGTGTGTGTGTGCCTGCGATGCTCTCTTCTCCTTGCACTGTTACACAATCAGAAACACTTTTGTCAAAGGGAGCAACGCTGACAAAGCAGGATGTCAGTCACAATCAGGAGCTGCCCGTTTGATGTGTGTGCTTGGATGAAAAGAGCTCCTTGTTTAACGTGACCAGCTGAGGACATCGTGTCAAACAAAACTGAGTTTGTACCGGCTGAATGGTCATCCTTTCTTTCCTGTCAAACGGAGAGCAGACAGGACTCAAACCGCATGTTCGAGCTGCAACCGCCTCCAAGAAAACGACGCCTTCCATCACTGCAGCTTTAAACAAACTGCTTATCCTGGAGTTTTTTCCCCACTCAGTTCACAGTTCAATAATTGATCTCATCATTGATTGTTTCTACTTAAAGGCTGAGGCCTGCGGAGAGCTAAAGGTTAGCCACAGATGTATATCCTCGCATTGATTTTGCTTCCCTATCCAGTTCTTTTTTCCACTGAATCACTCCGATCGATGCGGCTTCCCCGGCCGCTGACGACCCCTCCGACCTCTGATTAGCACAACCGCTCACAGGGGGGAAAATCCTGTGTCACAAGGAAGAAAGCCTGGCCATGAGATTACACGTTGGGTCTGCTGCAGCCCCGCCACAACCCAAAGACTGTAGCTTCATACCACAAGATGCCTGGAGGGCCTGTGGCTGCTCGAGACACACAGAGAGAGAGAGACGACAGAGACAAACAACCTGCAGGCTCCAGCTTGACTTTGTGTTCTGTGTGTGTTTGATTCATTCTGTCTTTCTTTTTTCCTTCTTTATCACTGTCTTTTTATCCAAACCTCTGTCTTTCTTTCTCCAGTTGAGTCTCTGTTTTCTTTCATTTCATTTCAGCATGTTTGGTCTGGACCTGCTCTTTATGGCCGGCGTCTTGAGATAACACTGTTGTGAACTGGCGCTCTTTCTTCCATCGTTCTATTTTCATCTTTCTGATTTTCTGTCTGTTTGTCTTTTTCTGTTTCAGCAGTCTGTCTTTTTGTTTTTCTCTCTCTTTCTGTATTCCTTCCTGTCTTCTTCTGTCTATCTGTCACTTTCTATCCATTCTATTCCCTTTATACTTCTCTCTTTCTCTCTCCCTGTATCATATTTGTCTCCCCCTCCTTCCTTCCTCTGACTGCTCGGGGACTTGAGAAAAGGAAAAGGTCATAGATCAGGGCTCAGGACCAGCTATGCAGAATGACTGCAACTGACAGAAAGACGGGGACGGACACAGCGGGCCGGACGTGCATGCGAGCCACTCTGCCTCCCCACATAAAGACAAACCCAGATCCTCCGCTGGGGGAGGAGGAGGGGGCGGCAGAGAGAGAAAGGGCCCATTCAGAGGCGAACAAAAGCAGGGAACGGGACTGGCCTGCCCTCCTTAGACATGCTGCTACTTACAGGAAGTCATTTCAGATGTAGTGGAGGGTGAACACCCTTAAACACACCTTTAATTTGTTTAGTAGGGTCAGATCCGTAACCGATCAGGAGATGCTTGTTAAATTCCTCCTGTTTTTTCCTGCATATTTTTTCTCTTAAATCAGAAAACAGACTTTTCAGAAGAGTCAGAAGCTGTCAGCAGACCTAAAGCATCATCCCCACATGAGGATACAGATTTGCTCAATGCTCTATTGTGCCCAAAAAAAAAAAAAGAGAGTCATGCATGCCAAAAATGATGTCACGCTCTATATCTATTTTGTATCTGAATGTCATCCGCTGCCATGTTTTCAAGGACGGGACCCTAAAACGCCAGTTTAGAAGCACCACCGGCACAAGCAGCCGAGGCAGCACATTGATCTGGAGGCTAAATGAGGCGATGGGAGGGCTCGGTGTCGCCCACAGGCTGCCATTAGCCCGTCGCTGTGCTGAAAATGTGAGCCCACTGGCAGACTCCCCTGTGACGGGGAAGGTCAGAGCAAAGCAGATCGCAGACAACTGCCTCTCCAGATGATCCAGTTGTTTTTAAACTTGTTGACTTGAGGAGCAGCTCCGGC
The DNA here is from genome assembly GCF_042242105.1 of Pempheris klunzingeri. Classification (NCBI taxonomy): domain Eukaryota; kingdom Metazoa; phylum Chordata; class Actinopteri; order Acropomatiformes; family Pempheridae; genus Pempheris; species Pempheris klunzingeri. Next base: position 3,878,269 of record NC_092013.1, read on the forward strand.
ACCTCGGTTCACCAGAGTCCACTCATCTAAGCCAAGGCTTTTTCTGAGAAGTGGTTTCATTATACAAACGGATGAGGTCGACCATGTTTAGATGACTGTGGTGGTGACACATACGTCCACGCGTCGCCTCAGACATCCAGGAAAAAACACCAAGCACTTCAGTGTCAGTGGTTTAAATAGAAGAATGTACTTACAGACTGAGTACTTTCCCCTGTTCCTCATACACAATTCAATGTTGAAATACATGAATATATACTAAAATAAACACAAATAAATAAATGAATGAATAGATAAAAGAATAAATATATAAAAAGATGCTAAAATAGATACATTAACTATTTAATATGGCAGTAAATAAGCAAATGAATAATAAATATGAATAAAAAATGCTAAATAAATAAATAAATCAAAGTTTAGAATTAATCAGAACATAAATTAATTAACATTTATTTGTTTGTTTCTTATTTTGCTTATGCAGTTCTATATTTCGATCGCTGCAACCTATCTCCTCATTATTTATTCATTTAAGGTTTTACTTTGTTCTTTACTCATTTAAATAATTAATTCTTTATCCCTCTCTGTCTCTCAGACACACTCTGCTGCTGTATATACTGAATTGACGAGGCACGATCCCCCATCGCTGACTTCTGAACACCACGACAGACCTGAAACTCTGAGGTAACACTTGTTTGGGCAGATGCCACTGCGAATAGACCGACTGCCCTTTCCACCCAGACACTCTCTGTCAGAGGAGAGAGATTTTATTTCACATGGACGAGCTCCCGACTGCAACAAGAAAGAGAGAGAGAGAGAGGGTGCAGGAGAAGGAGAAGGCAGTGAGTGGCCTTAAACACAGAAAGACAGCGAGGAGAGTGAGGGAGGAAAGGTCAGGCGGGACAGCAACATTTGCAGAAAGGATGAAAATGAGGAGGAGGAGGAGGAGGAGGAGGATGTCTTTAAAAAATTCAGAGTATGACAGGAGAGAGGTTAGCCAAAAGTGAGTGAGTCAACACTTTGGGTGTGGGGTGCACTGATGGAAAGGATGGAGAGAAGGAATTCTGCACAGGCTCATTAATTAAAAAGGATTTCTTGTTATTTTTACTGTGAGTCTCATCCGTACCTTCCAGCACAACATTGACCTCAGCAGCAGCAACAGCAGGCTGTTAACAGTCTACAGCCGGTCATTAGTGGATCGTCTCTATACTGGAGCTGTTACAGTAATTAATGGTGTTTCGACGGTCGTGGAGAAAGGTGGAACGACTGGTTGGCCACAGGTAGCAGATTTATCCTCCTCTAACAGCAGGAGCAGAGCTGCAACTATTACTGAATGTGCTAATTTATCACAAACGTTATAAAAAGATGATGCTGAGTGCTTTGACACATCCTGGTCAGCACATCCTGAAAGCTTCCCGTGAAGTAAACTCCCTTACAGTTTTCTATTTTCCCCGTGACTGCAGTTTCAAAACCATCGCATTCCCTGCTTGTACCTTTTTCTCCTCCTCCTCCTTCTTCGGAAAACAGAAAAATGCTTTCAATTAAAGTGGAGCAGACAGCTGGCCAGCTTTGTAAAATGGACAATAACATCTTTGGAGATGATACACTCGCTTTTTCCTTCTCACACTTTTATTTTCGGTTTCTTTCGCACTCTTACCAGGCTCCAATTGCAAGGACAGTAAATTATTTATGGCAGCTATTGATGTGTGTCTGTGTGTCTGTCTGCTCTGTCTGTCAGCGCATGTGTGTGTGTTTTTATTTGCATATTAGATCAGGATGTTTATAGTGGGGACAAAGCGGTGTCCAGCACCACCAGCCCAGTCCATCAGGACAACAATGACCTCAGTGTTAACCCTCTCTTTCCTTCCCTCCCGCCTGGTTTACACCCGAATGACAATAGGACTGTTTGTAGGTCAGTGTCCTGTCCCACTGCCCTCCATCAGCCCACAAGCAGGCTGTCATGAGCTCTAATCGACACAACAGGCCTCACCAGCTGACAAAGTACCGACGTACTCGTGGTTTTTTTTTCAATGACTAATCTTCTTATCCAAAATGACTATTGACGAATTGTAGAGTAAGATTATTAAACTACAATTTAAGCAATCCAACCAGCCAATACTGCTCAAATCTCTGCGAGGGCTATTGAATTACTGCATCTGTGAATCAACACGGCCGTCTATTAAAGTAAATGGTGCTAAGTGTCTCTGAAGCGACTGTCGACACACTGGCACGGCAGCGTCGAATATCCTGACACATTTTACCCGATAATTAAATCTCCACGCACTCTAAAAGGAATATAAAATTATCCGGTGAATGCTGATCCTCTGTCTAATGATGCCTTAACAAGTCTTTCAACGTCGAATCCTCGCATGCTGACTTCTCTTGTGAAAACCTCCTCAACAGCCCTGTTGTTTCTGGGAAAGCAGCACTGCCACATATTTGTTTGAGAGGTTTAAATCTGTTTTCCCTCCCTCCAGTTGGGAGAACTGTAGGAATGTTTGGTTAAACTCACGGAGTGTCTCAGACGTGTCTCCTGTGTTTGTGGAGGCTTACGCAGGCCGGCCTGCAGATACTTCAGCTATAAAGGATTAAACATGGTTTTTATCATGATTTATTGCAGCACCGACCGGCCAAGAACATTGAATTATAACTTGAGTCACAGTCACAACACGCATGTGATTAATGTGACTTCAAATCCACAGTGACATGTTCAAAGGGATGCTTCATGCTTTTAATCAGGGAATTAGTAGACATAGCAAATCACATTCATACTTTTATTAACAAGCCCTCCCTGTCAGCTGGCTCCTGAACTCATCACCCAGCAAATCTAATCAGTTTGCATCGTTTTTTTTAAAGGGAGAATTAATAAAATTAGACTAAATATTTGTTTGATATGTGCTTGTTAGGTAGCCAAAGAAACATCACGTGAGAATCAAGATTTGATAGGAGTGACTTTGACTCTGTGCAGCATCAGTGTTCATCTACTTACATTTCTAATGAATCATGTGATGTGTCGGTGGAGTCAGTCATGATGGAGTTCACTCTAGAAGTTCTCTTTTCAATATCTCATCATCTCAGACCAAAACAACTGTGCGCCTCCCTCGTCCCCTGCAGCCATGTTTGCTCATTCTTGTTCGTTCTGCACACATTTCCTAACTTTTGTGCCACTGTGTTAGCTCAGTAGCTCAGTGAGTTTGTGGCTGGGCTTGTTTTCGCTGTTCTGTGGTTCGCTAACTGAGTGATTCACAGACTCACGTCCCAAATGATGACCAAAACAACAGACAAGAGAAGCTGGAATTAAAACACACAGAGAGCGCACAGCTAAAAATCTACTAACGTTTTCAGAAAAGGTTCCAAAATCTCCATCACTGCTTTCTCAAACTAGGCTGAATCTGTAAAATCAAGAGCGCTAAAATCAAATTCAACAAAAGTTAGCAGTCTGACACGGTGAGGAGGAAAATGGCCCTGAAGCTGACGAAGGTGCGGACTGTCGGGGATCTGACTGCTAACTTTGGAAAAGAAATTAGTGAGCTTGCACAAACAATAGCCAATCTGGAAAACTACTCCAGATGCAGTGACTCACGGCACGTTACCTTCCCTGAAAATACAGAAGGAAATGACATAACAGGATTTACCAGCAGTCTGCATAAGAGCACCCCAGTAGACCAGCTTAGCCTCACAATAGATAGAGTAAACATGTTGGGTCCAGGGTCAGGATCAATAAGCCACAAACAAATTATCCTGAGGCCACTTTATCCTCAGCAAGATCAGCGAAGGTGATCAGAAAGCGAATGAAGTACAACAACATAAAGGACGCCCTGCATCCCCTCTGGGCTGTCTGATCATCACCATCGACGGGCTGCGGCACATCTGCAATAATCCTGGAAAAGGCTAAAATTGGGTCCTTGTGTTATATTAGAGGGGCTTTTATAAAACGGACAGGTGGTTATTTTAAGTGTTTATGGGTCTGACAATAACTCTTCACCAAGAAAAGCACTGAGCTCTCTCAACATTCAGGGAAACCAATTATCATGGTGGGGGGGTTATAATATAGTGGCTGACCCCTCTATTGATACACCTCGGTAACCTGCCTCCATCGGACCAGGACATCTGGAGACTATTGAGCCCAGACCTTTATAGGTAACAGGGCTTTTATAATGTGGATTATCTTCTTTTATCTATTTATTTTATTATTAATGTTTCTTTTATTCATTATCTATTTATTCGTCTATTTATTTTCCTTCTTCCTTCTTTCCTTTTATTTATTCATCGATTTATTGAATTGTATCCTTCTTTTCTCCAGTATGTATTTATAGACTTTGTGTATTTGGGGTTTTGATATAATTTAAACCACACTAGTAGAGAACAGGTGGCCACTTTGTACCAGCTGTACGCTGCATGTTATGATTCGTTCAATAAGAAAAAAACATCTATCTTCTTGAATCCCCATGAGACATTCTCCAGAATAGATTTGGGTTATTCCAAATGTACGATACTAAAATCCAAACATGATTATTTTGTCCCTCCGTTATAGTCACATTAGCCCGTCTATATGGAAGTTAAGTCTTACTAAACCCAGATCTGATTGATTATATTGAAAAAGAAACAGAGAGCCACTTTAAAGTAAGTAGTCTGGGAAGCCTATGAAGCTCGTAGAGGCTCCTCATGTGGTTTCCATCAAACCAGCAGGAAAAGAGAACAGAAAAGCACAACAGCCTCATCAGGGAATTATCTGACCTAGAACTGGTCCCAAAAATGACCAGATTTACACTAAACTGCTGAAAGCAAAAATAGAAGTTAGAGGAAGACGGTTTAAATCGATAGAGATTAAACTGATGAGTGTTATTTTTAAAATAAGTGATGAATTGCTCCCCCACTTTTCGGTCCAAGACTGGAGAAACTTTTACAATTAACGATCAAGGAGTTCTACAAAACACTCTAAACCTCTTAAGTTCAGCCAGCGATATCAGATTTTGACTTGATATTATGCAAATTAAAGCTCTCCTCACTGTCGCTGACGAAGACAGAGAGGAGCCAGAAGGTGACATTTCTCATTCTGAGATAAAACAGGCAATCAGGGCATTAGCTGCCATCAAGGCTCCAGGGATGATGGATTTAGCATAAACTTTTCAGATATATTAAGTGATAAACCAGTATTGTCTGAGACCAATAAAGATCCTGTCCAGTGTGAGGAATATCGGTCCGTCTCGCTCCTTAACTGTGAAGTTTTTTTTACATTTATTGCACGTTGTTGGATTTTATTTTCCCGTGATTTCACCTGCTGGGCTAATGAGCTATACTGGAAACTCATGAGGTCACCAGACATCATGAATCAATAAAAATAATCCTCAAGACAATCCCCAAAATAAATCAATAAGATAATAAGCCATAAGAAAAACACCTGTTTGGGTGTTTAGGCCCTTAAAATGTTGTTCTAATGCACTTATTTGCATATATATTTGAACTGCCTCAGTGTTTAAATGATGCTTTACAAATACTCTTGCCTTGGCTAACAGATACAGATCAACATTAGCATTCATTTAGAGTCCTGTTTCTGCACAGCAGATCAACATAAGATCAATATTCACTCCCTTTTAGCTCTGTTTTTGGTCTCTACCAACGTCTGAGCTGCTAAATGCTGCCCAGTGTTCACCAGCTACTGGTTAACTTTGTCTTTGTGTGTCGATTGGTGCTGGGCAGGTAGTGTACAGTGTGTTTTTAGAGGGGTTTTTTTTGGCTGAAAACGGCTGCGGCTGAAAAAAACACGCATGCATAGTAAAGTTACAGGCTGCAAAACCAAAATAATAAGCTGAAAATCAATGAAATGCACCATTGAGCTGAGAGGAACTGCAGAGTTGAGCTCAAATTCTCAACAAGCGACCCCCATTCACATGCTCATTGTCATTTGATTGTTTGTTAATTGATTTTTAATACAAATAGTCAGAAGAATGGGAAGTTTTCTCCTACCAGCAATATCAGCACCTCAGCGAACAAACTCTAAATTATCAACCGACCAAACGAGTGGCTTTGTGCTACATGGTTTACACATTTGGAAGAGTGTTCACATGATAAATTGCGGCTGTCTTTCCGTGTGGCGCTCTGAACGCTCTCTGCATGCCTGGAGGCGGTAGCTCCATCTATTACCCAGAGGATTCGGCTCAACAGTGAGTAGATGGATTTGTTAGAGGACTAATGAGAGGAGCTGGTCTGTTTCCCCAGGGCTGCACGGCTGAGGCCGTTGAACTGACGGGAACCTTAATCAGTCATCCATGTAGGGCTGTTTAGCATAATCACGCACAAACACCCACATATGATCAAGTTAAAGCGCTGTCAGGCCACGAGGCATTGCTTGTAATAGAATAATCTCTGTTTACACCATGTGAGCTTTCCTCACATTGGTGAGCAACGCTCCTGTTAGTGCTCCTGTTAGTGCTCCTGTTGTTTCATAGCACGGTGCTGAAACTTGTTTAAACAATGGTTGTTTTTCCCTGTAATCAGGACCGATGTCTACTGATTTAGGGGTCGTTATCTCTAACAACCTGTGTGGCTGCATGAGTTTTATCTGCACTTATCAGGAGGACGACGTCCCCTTGTGTGATCAGTGCAACACCAGATCTTTAAATTAATGAAAAAGGTGAATGATTCAGAAGTCTGCCACTCGGCGACTATCCAGCTAAACTGTCTCTAATTATTAATTTCCCAAAATGGAGGTCTAAATGCTGCCTCAAAGCCTCTTTTATTTCATTTTTCAGTTCATTTTTCTATTTGTTGGTAATAAAATAGTCAAATTTAAAGCTGTAATAGTGAATATTTTTAATATAATATAATGTGAGAGGTGGCACACTTAGTGACGAACCCTCAGAGAATTATCACCCGACTTTCCTTCCTCCAGCTCTACAGAGAGTTTTGTAACGTGAGCTCGTTGTCGTGGTTGTTTTGTGAGCTCAACACTCCCAAAGTGACATAGTTGGACAATTCAGCAACTAAAGAGACAAATGTTTCCCTCAGGAGTTGGTGGAGACCAAAAACAGAGCCAAAAGAGGATATTAATATTGGACTTAGTCAGACTACCAGAGGTTATCTAGTGTAACAAAAACCCAGAACAGATGGAGCGTGCAGATCTGTTGTGTACAGAGCCAACATTATGTGGAACAAATGACCAACTATGATCACTGAAGCACCAAGTAAGGCGGATTTTAAAAGACGACTAAAAAAAACACATTAACAATAACTCCAATGTCAATTAACCGAGCTGAGCAACTACAATCTAACGCATTTTGATGTGTTGTGGTTAGTTTTTTTGTACCTGACTTATCTTTGTTGAGACTTTTGACATGTTTCATGTGTTTTATATGTTTTGAAAGAAACAGAGAAAGATTTAGTTTTGAAATTTGCCTACAAGTTGTTAAGTGTTTAGCTTTTAACTGTAGATTATAAAGTACCTCAACATCACTGAATTCCTAGAAAAAAATACACGGGACATGACATGATTGTTTTCTATGTTTAAATCCAACTGTCAGACTCATTCAGAAGAAGAAAAAGGGGCAAAGGAGGTAAAAAAAAAAAGACCCACATGCTCTGGTTTATACTTTCCTAAGCGTGTTCAGACTCGTGTCTCCTGCAGCTCAGAAATGAAGCTCCAAAGACTGGAGATCAGCGCAGCACGCCTGAGATGTATAACCATCCCTCGGAGTGTGATCAATTAAAGATACGGACATTACATGATAAGGATTTTTACCCTCTAAAGTGCTCATTAAACAGAATCTACCCCTCATTCCTATCTGGGTCAAGTCCAAAGGGACTGCACTAAGAATACATGGAAAATAGAAACAATTCCTTCTCCACCCGGTGCCCTGCTGTCTGTAACGTGCTCCCAGCAGCTGGTCAGTCCTTCACTCCACGGCACACAGATGTGCGGCTCTCTGGCGCATTCCCACAATGATGAAAACTTGACAGAGGGAGAGCAACAGATGGGAGACGTCTTCTCTGGAGCCACAGCCCTGATCCTTTTTAGCCTCGTGAAATCGCTCGCTGATCTGGCTGGGGACTAATTCACTTTCAGGTCTGTGGGACAGGCTGCAGACCACCACCGCAGTCAGGTGACTCTGATGAGATCTGCAGCCACAATCCCATTAGAAAGAAGAAGAGATCTTTGTCTGGAGCTCTGCTGTGGCCCCAATCCAAGCCTGCCTCAGTGTGTGTGTGTGTGTGTGTGTGTGTGTGTGTGTGTGTGTGTGTGTGGGAAAGCATCCCTGTTCCTGTGTGAAGAGAGTGTGACCTATTCACTCTGTATTAGTGAACATTACTCAGGGTGATGATTCAACATTCCCGTCTGACTTCTGGCTGGCACAGCACTTGGACCAGTCACTTCAGGCAACATCAACACAACGGCAGCTATTTAACACGCTGGCTGAGCGGTCACACCGGCTTTTACATTATATCTAACACACACACACACACGAACACACACACACAGAGCTTATTCGTCATAGTAATGGAGCAGTGAATAGATTTAGTGTCCACTATAAATGAAGAAAAACTCCAGGACGCTGCTCATTTGTGCCTTTTCCTCACTTACTTGACAGTAATTTGACACTTTTTAATATAAGATTAATGTTAAAATGTGATGCCAAAATGGAAAAGGTGGGTTTTAAATTAACTTTGCTTCGTCTCTTGCCTTAAGTCTAACAGCCAAACCTGGAGAATAGTGTTCTCCTCTCTGATGTCCTGCTCTACATCTAAAACACAAAGCATCCAGCTGGCGTAAGAGAAGATGTAGAAGTAGTGGTACTCACTGGGCAGGCGCTTGTTGTGCAGGTTGGCTGATGAGGAGCTCATGCTGTCGCTGGAGAGATAATCAGTCAGAGATGATCAGTGTGTGTGTGTGTGTGTGTGTGTGTGTGTGTGTGTTCACCAGAGAGGCTGCCGATCATCTCCCACCTCCTCTGCTCACTGTGAAGAGCCCCAAAGCGAGTGATGCTGCTCTCTCTTTCCCCCGTTTCCCCTCAGTGGACTCTGATCCACTTGGACGAGGCGAGAACAAGTTTGCGGCTTTGTGGAGCCGACCAGCTGACCAATGACAGGGAGGAGGGAGGAGCTGAGGGGGACCGAGGAAGGGATTGAGAAGAGGGAAGGAGGGATTTTATGTAACGGAGTGGAAAATACCAAGGAGAGACAGACACATGCCTTTGTTATTTTTGTCTCCTTACTCCTCCCTCCCTCCCCCTTCTCCCTCTCTGTCTCCTGTTCCCTGCCTCCCCTTTTTTTCTGCAGATTTAAACCTCCTGTCTTCTCATCTCACCTTCAGGGTCAAGTCATGTCAACAAATGTTTCATTAACAGACAGCAAATGTCCCTTTAACTCTCGTATTGGGATTTTAATAATGATTAGAATAGAATTGATGCTGTTGAACAATTTAAAGGATTTTTCAGGCTTCGTCTTGGCAAAGAACATTTTGTTCTTTTCTACAGAAGAATGACTAACATCACCACAGAAAGTAGAAAAATAGATTCTCTATTCAAACATTAACAGCAACCCAAAAAAGTAGTCATTTTTAAAAAGATCAATTGGTTTTACATCAGAGCTCAAACTATTACTGGTTAATTGATCAGTCTGGTGACAGAAAGTTAGTCTGCAGCTACGCATTTTATAAGCAAAATTGTATAAACAAGTGAGGATTTGCAGCTTTTCTCTGTCTTATTATTATAAATGATACATCTTTGGGTTTCAGACTGACGATGAAGAAAAACAAGATATTTACAGCTTCAGCTCTGGGAAACTGTGATGGGCAATGTTTCTCCATCATCTGACATTTCAAACAATTGATAAATGAGTTGATCAAATAATCAGTAGATTTGTCTATAACGTCTATAATGTATATAAAACTTTCTTATATCTGAGTCAATCCTTCGTGTCAGATCATTGGTTTAAACAGCCTAAAGTTGGAGCTGCACTGGTGTCCTAGAGTTTAACTTCACTAACCATGAACCACAACATCGCCAGTTCAAGTCTGACCTTTGTTTCATGTCACTCTCCATCCCTCCGTCATCCCTCATCTCCTGTCATTGACTCTCCATTAAAGGTGTGCAGGATCACTTCCACTACTCACAAAAAGTTAGGGATATTCGACTTTCAGGTGAAATTCATGGAAAATGTAAAAAGTGAATGCTACAGTGATATTATATCATGAAAGTAGGGCATTTAAGTGGAAGCATGCACTGGTGATTTCTTCATTTTAAACAATTTATTGAAAGAAAATCTAACAACAGTGGTAGGTAAACCACAACAAAACATTTTCAGTGTCTCAATAAATTGGGATGTGGCCAAAGGACGTCCACTCCTCTCCTTTCTGTGACTCTTCCAGTCTCTGTATCACTGTTCCAACCTCCTGATGACACTCTGTGACCCTCTAAGCTCAGTGAACACCTCCGTCTGAGGACTTCCTGTTTGAAGCCTCCAGTGTTGAGGTGCTGCTGATCAACTGTTAGGTGTCGTCTTGGTCTCATGATGTCAGAATGTGAACAGCAGGATGAGGAGGACTGTTTAAATACCAATTCTAACTGAAGCAGGAAATGTATTGGTGGATTCATGGATCAAACCTGTTGTGAATGTTGCTGTTAAGCTTCTTGTTAGAGAACAGCAGCTGGTGCAGAAAGTACTGAGACACTGAACAGTTGGACATGTGCATTCAAAGGTTTAGAGAAGGTCACATTAAGTTCACCTGGAAAGGTTAGAATGCATTTTAGGTTCATCCTGAAATTTCACCTGAAAGCCGAACATCCCTAACTTCTTGTGAGTAGTGTGTCTGTGAATCAGAGTCAGTAAAGAACAACTTCTGACAATCTGTGTCACCATCTAGTGGACAACAGCTGACACTACCAGTCCTCTAAACTGGACCTGCTGATGAATCAATATTTGCATGCAGAGGCTTCAGAAAGCAGCATTACATCATCGCCTTTTTTCAAAACAGTGTGTCTGCATTTTAGAGACACTTTAAAAAAAAAAAAAAAAAGGTGTTTTGCTTCGGTTGCAGGCAGGAAAAGCTGCCCGGTGTGAGTCATAGCAAGAATCTGTCGGTGAGAATCAGCACAAGTGGGCCAAGCTTGTTGATCATCCACAATAACTTTGGGCAACAGAAAATGTTTAATTTGTCTTTAGAGGGATTTCAGTTATCTTTATAGAATATTTGACCAAAAACATGGCACATAGTTGACAACGCACAACAGATCTTCATGTGCTTATGTCTGCAAGTGCACAGGCACGGAAACTTTCACTACTGAAACTGACACTTGGTGCCTGTGCCAAGCTGAAAAGTGAAACTTCAAATACCGGCTTTAATGTAGCAGTTGGGAAGTGGTGGGAGTGACTGGCGATTTACATCAATAAAAAAACTCTTTGTAAATGTCAGCGGTTCTGGTGGTTTAGTCTGAATGTGCTCGTTGTGGCGAAGACTGCCATGCAGCATTTTACCATGCCGTGAACTTTGATGTGTGTGTGCGTGCGTGTGTGTGTGTGTGTGTGTACACCAGAGAGACAGAGAGAAAACAAAGAGGTAGATACAGGGAGAGTGGGCAGAGGAAGCATGGTGTGACTCAAAGTGAGAAATCCTCTTCACCTCAAACTAAATTCTGCGTGGGCTTTCTCATGACTGGGGGTTCACCTGCTGTGGCCCTGCAGAATCAATAGCTGAGAGACCTGTGCTGCTGTGCTGCTGTGCTGCTGAGGCTGCCATGAAGCAAAAACTAAGTCCTCTTTCTTATGTTTTAAAATGAGATGAAAGGTGGAAGCAAGAAAGCGAGCGAGAACAAAGTGAAGAAAAAATATATATAGAGAGAGAAGAGCAGGCAGGCAGCAGGATGTGGGTGAGAGTGAGGGGGACATTGTTTATGTTGTCTGCACAACCATGAAAAGCCTCCTTTTTTCTGCAGAAGATTGGCTTTAGTACTTAATGTTGACCTTTGAACACTTTGCTCAAAAGCAATTACTGGCGGTTTGAAAACATTCATTTGGTTTGTCATCTTCGCTCTTTCCGGATGAAACATCATTTGTCCGCGTCTTCACACCGAGGTGACAAAAGTAGGAAGTGCAGGAACAGCAGGGAGAGTTAACAACAAGAAAGGGCTGTTTGCTATCAGATGGCAGATGTGATGGCAAGATTGCTGTTCTGCCATCCTGTTTTTTTTTTTTTTATTTCAGTGCTTGTGTGTGTCCAGGCTAATCTAAAGCAACGGTTTCCCGCCTTCACTACACCGGGCAGAGCGCCAAAGCCATCAGGCAGTCACACGCCTACCATCAGCTGAGGAGTTGCACAGCAGTCTCATTTCTAATTATACACCCAACAAGAGAGAGCCACGGAGGGAGGGAGGGAGGGAGGGAGGGAGAGAGGGAGAGAGTGGAATATGGAGAGAGGAAGAGGAGTGTTATTACAAATGGAAGAGAGGCTGAGAGTGCTACTCGGCAGCAAACACAGGGTGAACAAGTTCAGTTGTGAGAGATTGAAAGAGAGAGAGAGAGAGAGAGAAAGTAAGAGAGGATGAGGGAGAGACATCAAATCCGTCTGCGAAAGGTTAACAGGACTGACTGACTAAGTAGAGTGGGAGTGTAAAATGTAAAAGCGAGTAGGAGGGAAGAGAGAAAGGAAGAGGAGAAGAGAAAAGGGGGAGAGCGTGTCTGATAGACAGTCTGTTGAGCGCGTCTGGATGCTTCTGATCCACTCTGCTCTGTTTGTGCCTCTTCACCTGCAGCCTCTGGGAGGACAGCACGAGCCAGACAGGTGTGTGTGAGTGTGTGTGAGTGTGTGTGTGAGAACATGGAGCGACATGCTTCGTGAAGATGGACGCACAGAGAGACGGATGGACGGACGGATGGAGGAGCACGTAAGTAAACCGCCAACATGAATCTTCAGTGTAAAACCAGCTTGATTTATGTGGCATCTTCCTGCGTTTGACTCCACCAGGAGATCCAGCTGTGATACGTGCATCTGTCTAACTCTGGGTGCGTGTTTGAGGAACTATTTGTGGTCTGTGGGTTTCAGCACCAGAGTTTAAATTTGGTTGTGTTGCACTACAGCTCCATAGATAGAAACATCAAGCGGACTACATGCAATATTGTTAGTCCTGATATGCAAATTATGACTATCATGATGACAGACACTGCTGTGTGTACGTTTCATTTACGTAGATTAGAGAGCTGCAGTGAAGTGATCGCCTCATAAGGTTGTTCAGCCTGTAAGACGTGACAGCGTCGGCCTGTTTGGGTCAAGATCCGATCGTACCTGAGTCACTGTGAGTGAGTGGCCCACACGTCCAAGCCGATTTGAATGAATTTCCATTTAGACTGCAGGCATTTAGCTGACAAATACTTATCTATTTTATGGTCTAATGCTGAGTGCTTGCACAGGAATGTCAGTGTGAGGGTGTTGTCTGATCCCACACACACACACACACTCACACATTATTAGAGAAACAGCTCATATCAGAGACATGCCTGTCAGGCGAGTGAAAGAGGTCCATTGAGCCTTGGTGCTCGGTTATGATGGTGACATAATGCAGGGCATTTAGATGAGCTTTGCATTGATGGGCTGTAAAGGTTCTGTGCTGCTCTCTACCTCCCTGCATCACTTTATGTAAAGAATGTGTCTGCAGAGTCTTTGAATAGGTAAGAAACTGTGTGTGTGTGTGTGTGTGGTGCTTATATTTAGCCTCTTCCAGTGAGCTGACTCACTTCTGTGCGTGCATACCAGAAGGATGATGGGGTTTTAAACACACTTTGCTGTGTTTCGAGTGGAAAATTACACCATGAAAACCTGACTGAAAGATAACATTAAAGCAGCAGTCTGTAACTTTTGTTTGTGCATGCTCTCCACTCAGTCAAGCTCCAAATCTGCAGCAGCGACCTGTGCAAACACAACGGCTGAGAGAAATCCAGCAGCGATGAAGAAACAAGTTACTTCAGCTCTGTGGAACATAGTTTGTGCTTCGGTGTCACTCACGGGACGCACAGGAGGCGGAGGTGCCGTGAAAACGCTGTAATATGTTGATTGTCTGGCAAGCAGCATCCTGGCTGTTCACACCAGAGGCACGTTTGTCAGCGCCTGTCAACAAGCGAGTCTGCTCTCCTCTGGTCCTTTATAGTCATACCCAGAGCTGATCTTTATCTGTAACCTCAATAATGTGCATTCACAACGTAAAGCAGCGCCTCACCACCACCTTTCTGTCTCTGTGTGTGTGTCGTCTCCATCGCCTTAGGTTCAAACAATTAAAAAAATAATCATAAAAATCACAAACAGCTGTGTTACTAGACTATTTCTAATTAATATAGCTGATGGGCTTTTGAAATTTCATCATGTGTGGGGGGGAAGAATCTGGGAAACTCCAGGAGAACAGTGGGTCGTGTCCACAGCCCAGAGCTTCTGCGAGCAGCTCTTGCAGCTGTGGTCCTGCAGCGTTACTGCTGTGTGATGCCGTGGAGGCCGTTGCATCTCCAGGTAGCCTGTTCAGCCTCCAGTGTGTGCACAACGGCCTCCTCTGCTCTCCCCTCCTCTCTGGTGAAGAGGGAGGGGAGGGAACGGGGAATTAAGTTGTACTGTTTCCACTCACTTCTCAGACCCGTCATCCTTTTACTTTGCATTATTCTCACTCGTTCCTCCACCGACCACACTGTGCAGTACTTTGTTACCATAGTAACTTTTTTTTTTTTTTTTTTTTCAATGGAGTTGGTAGACGTCTATCAAACTACAGCCCATCAATCTAGCAAGTGGTGGTTTGAAAGCCTTTATTTGAAAGTGATGGTGAAGTTATTGTTGATGTGCCAAGGGGATATTTACAGGCAATGATCACACCAGGTGGCTCATTCAGAGGGGAGGAGAAAAGTTCTGTCACTCATCGGGAACATTGTGACGGCAGAAAAAAACAGAGTCTAAACACAGAAGCAAATGATTTTCTCCTGCTGGATGTCTTGATGTTTTGTTTGCGAGGATATTAAGTGCACAAATATTTGTTTCTCCTTCTTTTCAGATCGTGAACACCTCGGACCCGACCAGCTACAAAGAGACACTGGAGACTGTGGCACGTGATCACAACACCTCCTCGGCTTCTGCAGGAGGGCATGCAGTGCCAGCGTGAGTGACAGGCAGCGTGAGCTAATGAGCTTCACACCGAACCCAGGTCTAGTCCCAGACAGGGGCAGCCTCCCGCTCAAAAAGAGGGACCAATGGCCGAGCTCATCGCCGCCACCACCGCCACCGCCGCAGCAGCAGCAGTGTGATGCTGCAACATTTAAGGCGCCCTACCCATACAAGAGCCACAGTGAGTTTAAGACCATACCCAAACGGGTTCCTGCACTGTACCAGCCCTGGATGCAGACTCACACCTCCACCAGGTCCAAACCTCACCTCCTCTCTGCATTCAGGGAGCATCAGGGCTGGGCGGAGTGGAGAGACTTCAACCCCCTGCACGCCGCATGGGACTATTCTCTCCACTATCAGCACCGTGGACACCTGTCCGGCACGCCGTCACTCCACCCGTGCCCTCCACACCACCCCTCCAGATTCAGCCCCGTCTCCACTGAGGGTTTCCGGGGTGTGGGTGGAGGGTACGCCTGGGAGCAGCTCAGGACATTAAGGGACAAGAGCTCATACACAGAGAGGCAGAGCAACGGACGGAGTAAAGGGCCGTATGTGAGGAGAAGAGACAGAAAAGCTGAGTACTTACCCAGGGTTGAGAAAACAAGTCCTCCATCGCTGAGCACATGCCTACCTCACTCTCCACACGAGGACTTCACACAGCAATATGACCTGTTGTACAAATCAACAAAGGCTGTCAAACATCCCATTTCTAGACATTCCTTCGTAAGAGTTTCCCCTGACAAGAACTCAAGCAGCACACACACCTCCACGAAGGAGGACGCACCGAGATCCTCTGCTCTCGCCTCTTCTGTGCAGTCCTCTCCCCCCTCCTCCTCCTCCTCCTCCTCCTCCTCCTCCAACAGCTTTCCCTGGCTGCTCCCTCACTTCGTGGCAGGCTCTCTCATCGAGCTCAGAGACGGGCGGCTGAGGAGGGTGGAACACCTGCAGACAGAGGACTTCCTGCTGGGATCACTGGCCTGTCCAGACCTGCGTCTGAGCTGCTGCACGGTGCAGAGCATCTCCCCTTCGGCCTCCTCGTCCTCCATCTCACGTCTCATCATCCTGCTGCACGACCAGCAGTCACAGGTGAGGGGAACATCACTCTGTGGTATTCAACACTCACAACTAGCTGGCAGTATTCTGATTACGTAGCACATCCACCAAAGGATTCATTCAGGTCATATGGGGTTAAGATACATAGCACAAGTGCTTAAATCCTCCAAATTCTAATGACAAAATGCCTTTCAGGACATGTTAAAGGCTGGTGATGTTACAACATACAATGAGAATCCCCCAAAAAACAACTATTGTCTGTGTAGCAGTGCTTGTTGTTCTGTGGCATGGAGCTCCACTGTATTGAAAATAAATGGTGCTGTAGAGATACAAGCACACAAAGTTTGTGTTAATCCGCAGCTGAAAATAGTCCCCAACAAATGTGCCACTTACTTCTGTTTGAGTAACGGTTGCTAGAAGCTGCAGTGCCCAGGTGTTTTAGGGAAATATTTAGCCTTTTTAAAGACTGAAAATGGAAATGAAAGTGCTCGGGACTGACTGCTACACACAGGGTGGGCGAGGAGTAGAGTAGGAACAGACACTCATGGTTGATTTTGGTTTTGGTCTCTTTATGATAGTCCAACCTTTATATTCTACACCTGCTACTTGTAAAACTATAACATTTCTGACATTTGAGCCTCCTGTTTTAGCATTTAATGATAGTGGCAGGCAAGTTAATGTGTTGCTTTCACTTGGATCGTTTGATTTTTCTCCAAACAGAAACTACTATCATCAGGCAGGTAGGTTGCTCCGAAATTAAAGGTCTTGTGATGTGTGATCTCTGATCAGTCACATTATGAGCAAATCACAACTTCAAGGTTCCTGATACGAGACAGAAAGTTTGACAGGATCTATAATTACATACCAATTAATTACTGTGGTGGGATATTATGGTGGCATGGCAAAGTTTGGCATGTGTTTAAGAAACTCTTAGTTAGGGGTGTCGCTTTTAACCGTGCAGACAGCTGATCAGCACAAACTTGCATTTATGAAATCTCTACGTTTATTTAAAAAAAAAAAAAAACTTTGTGGTGTCAAACAAGTCAGCAGCAGTCATTAAGCTCATCAAACATTATTACACTGCTGTTTGACATGAATCAGTAGACTCTCTGAACTGGAACAACACCGCTCCCTGGTGAACAATAATGTCAGCTGCATTTCTGTGTCTAACGTTGCAGTGTGTTTGTAACACCCCCCTCAGGAGCTGGTGGATGTCTACGTGGAGTACCCGTTCTTTGTGCGTGGGCGGGGCTGGTCCTCCTGCAGCCCTCAGAGGACTGCCCATCTCTGTGGCCTGCAGTGTCGCCAGCTCAGCGTGGGGGACGTCTGCCTGGCCCTCACCCCCGTCTCAGCCCCCCAGCCAGCACCGCCCGACGCCCAGGAGCCGAAATCCTCACCCAGGAGGTCTGAGGGAGGGTGCGAGTCCCCGAAGGCACCACAACCACAGGTTCCCCCGGGGCCAGAGAAGCCAGCAGGGGGGCAGGGGAGGGAGGCAGAGGTGGCCCGGAGGAGACACTATTCAGCCCCTGAGCTGAGAGCTCCAGGGACAAACTGCATGTAGTGCAGCTCACCTCCTGTTTTATGGACAGGAAGGGTTAGGGTTAGGCTCTGCTGTGTTCAGCCTATATTTGCTGTCTTTCTACCTCCTGAATCATATTTCTGTGCTTGACTATTCTAAATGTATCTAAGGAGTGAAAGCTGAAGAGGAACGATAAGATTAAGTCTCAGTGTCAGTCGGGGATCGAACACCGACTGTGTGAGTTGAGTTGAAACATTACAGATGTGGATCCAGGTGAGAGAGCTCGCCTGTTTCCTACGTTATTGTGGGAAAGTGGAGAACCAAAGTGTGCGTTTGTGTTGCCACAGGCGGCTGCTTCATTGACAGTGAATTTGTAAACGAGGGTGTCTGGGTTTAAAGTGAGTGTTCGTATTATTTCTAGCATTACGTCGTTATTTCTATTTCTAGTTCTGACTGAATCAGCCCACATTCCTTGAAAAGCACAGAAAAATACTCTCTCAGGTCCTTCACTGCTGATCATATCATTCAACATTAGTCTCTCTTCCACCTAATATTACTTCTTTATGATCATAAACAATAGATTTCATTCCAAATTACCGCACATCTTTAATGCCAGTCAACAATCAACACCACTTTTGATTGTAGTAGGATTCAGTTTTACGCTTCTACCTCTATTTTCTATTTATGGTGACAGATGCATATAATCTGTGTTTTTAACGGTGTGCACAGTTGTAATATGCTGGAAGCTCTCAGCTTCTCAGTCGATGTCAGTTTGAGAGCCTTTGTTTGCCTGCTTGTTACAGCATATAGCCGCTTTGCTTTTGTACTGATGCTCCGTTTAAACGCCTGTCTCATTGTTAAAGAGTGGAGGTGCCAGTGCTGTCCAAAATACTGTAAAAGCCCAATCTGTGAGCCACGTGTCCGCACCGCAGTGTCATTTCCTCCTGACTTTAAATTTGGACAAACAATTGAACTGTACTGCACACACAGATTAGGTTTTTAACTTGTGAAACAGTTTTCTCACTGCTAAATAAATATGTCACGTGTAAGATTTTCTGCATATTTTTTTAGACAGCATTCCAAAACCCAATAATCTCACTCACAAAATATTAATTTCCTGGCTGAAGGTGCTTTGAATGCCACTGCAAGGAGGATTAATGAGGCTGAATGAGGTAAAAACACACACCTGCTTCTTATTTTATAGCTTCCATTTATTCGCCTACTTGAATATGACAAAATAAAATTATAGTTTCCCTTTGCCCACCTGCAGCTCTGGTCTGACACCAGAAGGCGGCGGCGTGCGCCCCGGGTGTCCGTCTCATGAAGATGAATCGCTGTGTGCCTTTCACGGGCCTGGTGATATATGTCTGCACCAGGGAGCTGAGCCCATCAGACGGGCCCTTCAGTCCCGCACTCTGTTCTTTAACAGTCTTCACTGAGCTCCTCTACATCAGCAGCGCACGCACAGATGTCTTACACCTGACCCGCACCAAACGGCCTCCTGAACAACCAGTTCAATGCCTGAGAAGTTTGGTGGAGAATAAGTCCCTCCAGCTGTTCCAAAAAAACAAGAAGGTTCAACAGGAAGATGGAGATTTGACCCTTTATGAGCTATAAATCAGTTACCAAATGCGTGTTTCCACCCAGGCGATATTTTATATTCTGATGCCTGACGGTCACACGAGGATCACTCATAGTGGGGAAAATAGTCTTTAACGTTCGGTTCTCTCTGAAAAGTTTCTCAGATGTAACTCCACACTGCTCAGAGTCCTTTTAGTGCCTTTTTTCTGGTCAGACTCAAAGGAGAAACAAAAGAAACCCCTTTGTTCAACCTTTCTCTGTGAATAATAGTTGTAATTGGTTTGTGGTAGTGGTTAATACTGTGTGGGAGACTCCAGATTAAAGCTCGTTCTGTGGCAGGAGCTCCCCGGTGACCAGCCAGTCAATCACGTCTTGTCTCCGGTTCCTTCACTTACGCCTTTCCTAAGCATCCCTCCGGGTTTGCGGAGCTCACAGAGGAGGGGACAAGCGGTCAGTGACAGCCACAGGCTCTGACCACCATATTGCGGTACTTCTTGAGGATGACGTTGGAGCTGTCGTCAAAGTAGAGCACCGAGATGCCATGGAGCTGGGTGGGCGCACAGCAGGGCTTGGGCACCGTCTCTGGGTTGATAAAGTGCACCTGTGGTTCGAGGAAGCATAAATCAATCTTCACTCAAAGTGGAGGTTGTAGTGAAAGTGCCTCCCATCAAGGGCTTTTCGGGGCTTACCAGAGTTTGCACAATAGCGTGATTGGTGGCATTCATGTAGGAGTTGAGAGGGAAGGCGCATTCTCCCTCGCAGTAGTACGCTGCATAGCCCTCTGGTGCTATGATCCAGTCCTGTATCGAGTAAAATCACAAGCAAATGTCTGGTAATTGTCACTTTTGCACATAAAATGATGTGAGATTTTATTAAAATGAGAAAAAATTTAAAGTTTGAACAATACCTGCCATCCCAAATCTCTGAAACTGACATACAGCTCGTGTTTTTTACATCCCTCTTTGGAGATGCCGAGGTTTTCTAAAATTAAAAACAAGCAGGTATTAGTACACAAAAGTATAGAAAGTACTAAAGGCCAGTTTGTCTGGGTCATTAAACTATGACCACACTCTATGGTGGTGCTACCTGTTGCGGCCTCCACTGCCTTTACAGCATCTTGGACCGTCCTCTGGGGTTTGGAGCGGTTAGACTGGCGCCCCTTCTGACCGTGGGCGGAGCGGATGCTGCGGAAGCGCACCTCATTGGCTCTGAAGAAGGCGACCATGAAGGGCTGCTTGTCCTGGGGTCCGCTGCCCATCACCAGCCCCGCCACACGGGGGTTCCTCCTCTGGCCTGCAGAGGGAGACAGCGGGAACAGAACTAATGAGACAACAACACACATCTGAGTCTCTACTAAACAATAATGTGTTCATCCTAATATGACCACAACCACCACAATCCTAGCTTGAACTCTGTAAGAACCCTTTACACACATTAACTAAGCATGTGATGATCCTTTTAACCGTAGGATTTACAGAGAGTCAATAAATCATGACTCCAGACAAAGACTGTATTCTTGCTGTTATGGGTCCTTGTTTGGTAACATAATGGTGGTGACTGACCGTGGATGTCCTCCACGACCACGTGCAGGCCGAGGTTCTGCTCGGGACTGACCACCCAGAGGTTAGTGGTCGCGGTCAGGTCAAAGAGCAGCCAGCCCTCCTCTGCAGCCCACACGTCTCGCTGGTCCAGCAGAAAGAGCTCCACTTCACTGAGGAGAGGACAGGATGTAATCTAATTCAGAGCATGTCAAGACCGAACACATTCAGAGTCAAAACACAGTTTTCGGGGGAGTATCCTTGGCTGCAGACCGAAATATTCCACATTTTCCTTGGATGCACCATCAAAGACATCCCACATCATCGCTGTGCTGATGAAAATGCTGATGATTTGTTACTCATGTCTCATTTTTAAGTTTCAGCAAATTGATTGTCATTCCTGAAATGAATGGAAAAAGCACCAACTGTCTGGAATGTATGAAAACAATCTAAAAAGCATGTGGGAAGTGGCCGGCTGTCATGCAAATTACATAAAAATGAGTATTTAATTGGCAAAAAAAAACTGTATGTGTGGTCCTGCGATGGTTTGTGTTGATGTTTTATGTTGTTATGGCAAAATACTCCAGCAATCTGGGTTTGAAATGAAAAGTGCAGGAATCATAACACTTTTATACATATTTTCCCCAATTTTAGGAAAGATGATACGTTAAAGGCAACTCAAAGGAGTTAAAGCCCTAAAAGTGAAATATAGCAAGACAAGCTGAGCTCAGTACAACAGAGAGTTTGATTTGCTGAGGACCAGACTGACGGCAAAGAATGTGTAAAATAATTAAGTTCATGTTAACTTGTTCAGATTTGTTGCGTCACCAAAAAACTCTTCAATATAAAACAGTTCTATCATTCGCACATTGTTCGTCAGACGTGGATATGAACAAAACCAAATTAAAGATGAAAAACAAATCAGATATGAGCCAACAGAGCAGAAAATGTGTGAAATGGGAATCAGTGCAAAACTACTGATGCATGTACAAATTATAAGTGTTTTAGATCATTTCAATGCAGGATTAAAGAAGATCCTTTTGGGTCATTTCAGCCTCAGAGCAATTAGTAGTGGCCTAATAATTGAGGGTAGTTCCCCTCAATCGTGTATCCGCCCACGAACGAACGGCCATCATCAAGGGAGCGCCTTCTTAACGTCCCAGCAGAAAACTCCTGCACTGATACGTGCCGTCTGAATGGCAGATTTCACAGACAATAGCTCTGATTGCAGATTGAGTTTCAGACCCTCAGGCAGGCGTCTGTCTATAGTCCTGCGCCTGCTCGTCTGAGTGGAGTGGCCTTTGTGTGTCTGTGAATGACAATAGTGTCGCCCTTAACGCCATCGTCAGCCCCACTGTCACCGACGAAGGACTTTAAATCTGCTGCCGGCACTTGATTCCTCCTGCTCGCTCACGTCTGCCTGGCTGCAAGCCGGTTGATGGGATGCCGAGATTTTATAATGTGGGTGGTAAAACTTTGATTTGTGAGAAAGAGGAGCGACGTGTGGAGTCTAATTACTCTTCAAACGGATGATCCGTCATATCGTTTTCCAATCTCAGATGTGGTTCGAAAAGAAGAAAACAGTGTGAGAGTAACACAGAAGCTGGCAGACTGACAGACACAGCAGAGCCACAGGCAGTCAGACAAGACGGGAACGTGGAGGGATAACCACCTGCGTGAGAGAACGAGAGAGAACTGACGTCTTGGGGGCCGAGAGTGTTATTTGTGGTTATAAACGCAGGTCTCCTGGGGACTGTGCTGCTCTGACTGCGTGAGGGTAAACTCGCTCTGGTGGGGGGGGGACAACTGTGCTTCTGTAATTGACACTAATGTCTGTGTAAACAGCTTTGGCGCTGACACGAACATGGGCAGGAATAACCTGTGGGGAGATGCACACAGACAGCCAAAGCAGCATTTTTGCTTCAGTAGTACTAAAAAAATTACATTAAAATGTTCACCAGTATCATTTTAGTCTTCAGGTCTCTGTTGTGGTAATAAACCCTTCTGGAGATTATGTTTTGGAGACGTAATGTGTTGTGCTGGTCGTCCTCTTTGGTGCAGACTGAAATATTTCAACAGTTATGGATGATTGCCATGATTGCCATTCATGCCCCCGTCGGGATGAGCTGTAATCACTTTAGTGATCAATGACTGTTGCTGGAGTTTTTACTGCTACAGTCAAATATGTCAACAGAATCAGCACAGATGCTCAGAATGACTTCAGGGATCTCCTTTAGTGCCAATTTGTGTTGATCAGGGAAATAACTCGACAAATATTGGACTGGACTGATGTGAACTTTGGTGCAGACATTATTTCCTGTTTAGATTATTTGTAGTAACATTTTCTTTGTTGCAATCATCAGGTCAAATGTCTAAATTGCTGTTTATCTCCAGTGCTAATGAGTAATCATGGTGAACAAGGTAAATATTATATGTTGTAATCATCAGCCTGATTATTCTTATTATTTTGCATGCGAGAACAATGAAATTGAATTATCAAAAATAAAATAAAACTTCATTCTCGAAATGTAAAATAGAAAAAGAAAATTCCTCTAATTTCCCGGTATTCTTCCACAGCCTGTTAGCATTGTGCTAATGTTAGCATGGTGACCTTTGAGCATTCGGCTAGCGTAGCAGCAGATGTCATTTTCATTCCTGTGAGCACCACAAATTAAATCCCAGTCATCTCCATCGTACTGTGGCAGAAATCAGGCAGGCATACGGAGTAAGTGTGGAAATACTATATTTATTTGTTTGTAATTTGAATGAACTGACCCCTGAATGTGAAAGACCACTGAGGACATCAGGCTGATGCATCACAGGATAAAGCAAAAATAAGTGGAACCTGTAAACTAAACTCTTACTCGTACCTGTCTGAAGGCTCCTGCAGGACCTGGTAGACGCCGACTCTGAAGGTCTCGTTCTCGTAGCGCTCCTGGGTGAAATCCTTATAAATCCTGAACTCTGCAGCGGTGACGGACTCTCCCTCTGGGATACGTGAGAGATCAAATCGAAATTCTCTTCTGTGCTGCTGGAGCAGAAGATCCTGATCCTGATCCGGATCAACTACCAGGAGGAGACAAAGAGAGAAAGACATGGAGGTGATTGATGCTTTATGGTGCGTGATGACAAAGCTTCATTCATAATCCGCTAGATGATGAGAACAGGATGATGAATGATTTATTGGAGTCTGCATCAGCTGACACACACACACACACATATATACAGAAATAATACATCTGACCCTCAAAGGGAAAGTTTGGACATCTGAGGAAACGGCAAACCACTGTAAGCGCGACCGAGCGATTCTCTGATGTGTGTCTCTCTGCCCACATCTCGGAAGCGCTTTGTCAGAAATAGGAAAACTTCTGCCTCCACCAGAGAAGTGACTGATCTAAACATCACTTAAGTCAAGTCTGCCATACGTGCCAATGTGGGGGAGAGAAAACACACTCGGGACGCAGATTGGCTCCCTGTTTAAATTGCACACATGTGCTGACCACAAGAAAAGGCCTGTTAAGGCACTGCCCGGAAAACCACAGCAGCCAGGGTGCTTTTATAAACACACTTAAGTAAAGTATAGAGGGACACACAAATTCATGTGTGATTTAACTAGCAGAGTCTGTACCACCCACACCTCCCTGATCATTTTGCCATGTATCACCGGGGATTTCACTCTGATTGTTGCGGATGAAGTAAAGCAGCAGTAGCTGATGGCGCTGAGGGGTTTTCACCGCGCCCTGAGCCCGCTGAAGCCCTCCAACACTCAGACTTTCCAGAGGAGCGGCGGTCAGAGAGAACCCAAAGCTTCCTGAGGCTTTCCAGCGTCGTGTTTTCACAGCGTTAGCCAATGTGTTTGTCCTTGGAAAGAGCGGTGGAGGTCTCTGGTGAAGGTGTGCAGAGCGGAGCAGCGATTAGTCGCCTTTAAACACATCCTGCCCACTGGCGTACACCGTGACATCATCATGACATCACCCCGCCGTCCCTCTCTGATGGCCCGCTATCGTTTCAGCACACACAACACTAGAACATATTTACCACAGAACACACACACACACACACACTGACTCAAGGCCCTCTAAAAACATTTGTAACGACTCAAAATCACACACAAGCCGCTCATGGTTAAGAGCAGTGCATTCTGAACTCTGCGAGTCATTTGTTTGACCGCAATTAAATGCTGGAAGGGAACGAGGGGTGTTTTTATGAAAGCAATAATTGCTTGTAAGGACTCGGTGTGTTTACGTTAGGGACCATTAGCAGCAGAGATCAGACCTCAGATATGCAAACTTCCCTCTGGGAGGCATTTCAACACTTCAGATTACTCCTGACACTGCAGGGCCACACAGCCACGGAGCCATCATTAACCCATCGCAGTTTTATAGTAAGTGGGGTTTTTTTTTGTTTTTTACAAATCAGCATGGGTGGTTTATAGATTTATTTATGTCACTCTGGGCCTCAGCCGAGCTCAGACTTGAATTTTCACGGGATTAAAGTTGGTCGTAAATGTGAACACTTTCTGCCCTTTAAATTTTATGAATGTCTGCATGTGTGAGTTTGACAGCATTTTAGTTTAGTTGTTTTTCTTTCACATTATTAGAAGCACCAAAAAAAAGCCTTTGTCAACAGATATTGCACCGTGGCTGCTTAAGTGAGTTCTTTATTTTCTATTCTGCACCAGATCTAAAAGACAAAAGTAGGGTTGAAGTGGCTCGTCAGGAGATGCCACCGTGCCAGTACAAGCGGAGCTACAGGCTAAAGAGAAAAGGGGATTGTGCTGCAAGTGAATGTATAAATAATGAGACGGTTAATGAGATTTTCTGGTGGGCAAGAGAAAATCTTAGTATGATCTCTTCATGCTTCCTCCTGATCAGCTTAGCGGGACAAACACTTTTCTTCTTCTCTGCTTGCTCTCCAAAAACACAATGCTCGTTCTGTTCTTCAGCGACGCCGCCATTCCTCCGACCGTTAGGAGAACAGTTTGCATTCTCTCCATTTTAATCAAAGCCAGTGACATTTCTGGTCATTAAGCCCTTTCCCATGCTCTGCAGGTGTGCTGCGGTCAGTGCAAAAAAAAATAAAATAAAAACAACAAAAAAAAAGAAAGAAAAGAAAGAAAAAGACGGCCATGCTGAACACATGTGTGCATGTCTCCAGGCAGAGATTTCAGCAGCCGTAAACAAGATGGTCAACATGGCGAGCAGCAGAGCACCTCCAGCTGATAAGACCGACTCAGGACTCAGCAATGCACTCGCTCCATTTCTCTGTAAACAAATGTGCAAGGAGAAAACTGCAAATGTGCAGCGCAGTCGCAGCAGCTGCCTCGTTTAATGTTGCATGACAATTAGACGAACGCTTCCTGCTGGTGGTTCTGAAGCACGACCCGTGGCTTGGCCTTCTCACACAAGTAAATACAAGCAGGGCGTACGTGTATCAGCACGTGTGCGGTGATGTGAAATACCGAATGTGTGTGTGTAGGACTGCACAAGCTCTCAAATACTTCCAAACAAATCGTTCATCTTCTCTGAATCCTTTCCCTCCAACATGAATGATTCCACTTTAAGATGATAATCTCACCTAAAGATGGGGAGTGAACGAGGCTGATTTATCTAAAATAACAGCATAATACCACTCTAAGCACTGTCCACCTGCAGGATATACCTGGGGGGCGCTGGGAGGAGCCGCTGGGCAGCTCTACAGCAGCTCTCCCTCACACTGGAAGCTGTGGTCTTTGGAAGGGAAATACCATAATCCAGTTCTGTCTTGAAGCGATCATCCAGGGACCACCAAGACAGAGTCCAGCCCAGTGTGGGAGCCATGGTGGGCCTGGGAGAGAAATAATACACCCTCATTGTGTCCTTTTTTTCCCCCTCCTTCCTCTTTATAATCAAACTCTTTAGATGTGGAACCGCATAAATCTGCAGTGAGTTTTCAGAAACTACTTTTCCAGATCTCATTAGCTAAAGACTGTCAGTTAAAAGTTTGCGACTGAGGACATAAAATGTTTTGTTCAGATTGTTTTTACAGTCTCCAAATGTTTTGTGTTAACTATACATTTACAGCCTGCTTGAGAAATAACCCTAAAGTGGCTCCTTGAAGGATTCAGTTCGCTGTCAGTGACATTCAAGCAGACAGGAAGGTTAATGGTCTCTCAGAGCTCAGATGGAACATCTCTTCACATTGACCTTTAGGCCCACGTGCCCCCCCCTCCCCTCCTGCGGCAGGAGAGGACAAGGGTTGGTTTTGGATGTAACCGCATCCGGATAAGAGCCGCAGGCACCGTGCCGTCTGCCGTCTCACCATAGTGATATCAGAGCTGCTGCAGGATCTCCAAGGGAGACAAAGCCTGGATTTGCCTTTTATGAATTCAGTCATGTCTGAGTGAGCCCCAACTCCCACCTGTGACCCCCGTGATTTACGCCCTCCAAACAAACACACAAACGCAGGAATGCGCACACACACACACACACACCTGAGATTACACTGTGTTTAGATGCAGTTTGTATCCTGATCTTGCAGTCAGCTTGTCTGTGATGTGAACAAAGCCACGCTGAAGCCTCTCCCCCAGACCTTTGAGGGGATTCTGGGGAAATCGGATACAGGCATGTTGTCACAACATTTACAGCTCAGGGTGCGTAATGCTGCACTTCAAGTGAGGAAAGTGGCCCTAAAAGCCACAATGTCACACACACACACACACACACACACACACACACACACACACACACACAGACAAACTCAACTAATGCACTCTGTTGTAGTGGCGTTAAGGGAGTTGACAACAAATTGGACAGCATCTAAAATCTTGATTCTTCTGATTATTCAATAAGATAACAGGGAGGAAACTTTCCCAGAGCATCATAATGTGATTCAGTGCCACGAATTTGGACAATTCTGCAAAGATATCTTGCTTTTAAATTGTATTTTTTTAAAATGAAAACACTATTGCAGTAAATCGTGGTGATGTAGAGGTAATTTGGGGGACTTTTATGTCAATACTGAGTGTCACAGGTACATTAGATGTCCTTAACTAAGAGTTATAGACTAGAGAAATATCATTAAGTCAAATAAACTAACACTACTAAGCCACTAAACCCTCTGTGACTAACACAGTTTGGAAACATTAACTTACCGAGATTGACGAAGCTCATCACCATGTCTGCGTCATCCAGGAGGCGGCTGTCCTGCTGGGTCACCACGGGGGACACCTGGGTCGGTAAAACGGGCTTGTGGTAGGAATATCCTGGCGGCTCCGCGTCCGCGGACATGGTGTTGTACAGGTCCAGCATGAACATCGGCGCGGCGTTGTGTTTGGTGTGGACGTGCGGCCGCGGACGATGCGGCAGCCCCAGGATGGAGAGGATCTCCCGCTGCATCTCCCTGCGCTCCTGGCTGCGCAGCCGCCGCTGGATGAAAGTGGAGCGCACTTCGTTGTCCACGGAGAAGTTGGAGAAGGCGACGTGCGTGGCCAACACGGAGCAACCCCACGACAGGAGCGTCAGGGTCGCCGCCAGGACGCGCGTCAACATTTTACCCAAACTGGTAACGCGCGGCTCTAACTAACCTACGGATGTATAAAGAGTTTCCCCACTCGTGTTAGAAGTGAAGCTGTCCTCTGTTAACTCACAGCATTAGGAACTCATTCATGCGTCGCTGCGCGCTCTCTGGGTGAGACACGGCCGTGCGCTCCCCTTGGTGGCGACCTGGGAATGGACTTTATTGAGGCGCTGTGTCAGGGGAGGGGTTCAGAGTGGGATGACTGGGAAGGTTGGGAGAGCGTGAGGGGGTTTGAATCAACCGGAGGGAGGGAGGGAGGGAGGGAGGGGGAGGACAGATCAGTGTCCTATCATGAAGTGCACTTGGTAATAAGATAGGTGGGGTGTGGACCTTCCAGACCAAAGTGTCCCATCACTGCGTCCTTTGTTGGGACATGTTTGTCCGGCCAGTGATGAACGTGGACTCTGATCGTTAATATCTGATTAGCACATCTTTTTTTTTTTCAGTCTTTTGAGTGTGTGCATGTTTATCTCCTATATACAACCAGGTAAATTAGAGGAGTCTCTTTTCTAGAGAGACCAAGAGGGCAGCATTAACACTTCAAACACTGTTAATGTGCAGCACATCAGATACAATTTCTATAACTATGAGGCTACAGCTTTAAAAAACAATCACAGTGACAAAGAGTTTTATTTCCCAAGTGCTTTAAAAGTGACTCAAAGCCCCCGTAGTCATCAGCTCTGGTAGTTTCAGGTCCTTTTGTGCTTTATTCTGGGAAAAAGGGGTTGAATATTTGAAAGTTTTTTGATTTTGTTTTGTTTTTCTTTACACATGTAGGCACACAGATGTGGAGGAAGATTTATACATGAAAGCCAACCAGTGCAAAAGTCTGCAGACAGACAAAGAGGAGACTTAGCAGGAGAACACAGAGTACAGTGGTGTACGTGATTTCCACAACCAGTAATAAAACCTAACGCACAATGGTGACAGTGTCCAACTTCACTTATCAGATCCAAACATAAAGAGCAGATCGCCTTAATCCAATAAAGGTAAAAAAAAAAAAAAAATCAGTCCTCTGCTACCAACTAAAGAGTCTTTGAGTTTCAAGAAAAGCGCTCTATAAATATGATGTATTAGTAGTAGTAGTATATTTTACTTATAGCAGTTTAAGTGTATTGTCGCTGTGCATCAAACCCTCTGCACACTGAGGTACTCCAACGCTGCCAAGTGATCAGTCTAAAGGTAAAGAGGGAAAATCCCCCTAATCCCTGCTTCAATGCAGACACCTTTGAACTCAAACAAAAAAAAACTCAGGCCCACCCTAATTGTCGAGGGGCCTGAGTGATCAGCAGCAGCAGCAGCAGCACGCAGGCACATGAAGGGACATGCCGGTCGGCCCCGTGGCTTTACTACAACAATGTGTGAAGCACTCCGCCGTGACTGCCTTAATAGGGAGTTAAAGAAGGTGGGTGTGGGCAATGAATGACAAAGCAACAATCCGAGTACAGATTACAGGTTTGAGGACGGGATCAGCGCATAAAAACTCAAGGAAGGAAGTTAATGTGTCACAGCCACAAACTGAAAATGGCTTTTTACTGATGCACTTTTCAGCCTTTCAGCTTCTACTTTAAACTTCTGTCTTTTTCCACAGACGGACGCCGCGAATGAGCCAAAACCACACGACCAAACTCCCATGAAACACCACTCACTGGGGATGTTTTTCCCAGCAGAGGTCACTTTACATGGCTCATCCCTGCAAACATTTACAAACCAGACTGCAGCTGAAACGGTGACTACTTAAGACTGAAAGCTGAGGGAGGATGCTGTCGGCTTCATCATCCTCCCACTCGTTGAACTGAAGGAGTTTCACACCGTGTCGCAGCAGCAGCAGCGTCGTTATGTAGCTGCTGACATGTTTCAGCCTCAGGGACGAGCTGAATCTCCAAAATTCAATTCATATTCTGACTCAGTCCGATGAGACTCATCCATCACATCCCACAGTGTGTCATAATGTCTGAATTATGTCTGTGTATTAGGAGCTGTTACACTGTTAAACTGTCGTCCTATTGGTTCTGCTCCCCAGTGAAACATTGTCATCTACAGCTGAGGCTCGTCTCTTATCTAACGTCACGTCTGGAGCTCCGTCTAAGCTTCTAGTTAACTACAGTTCAGATGTAAATATTGTTGGTTGTTCCTCCACTACACTGTAAAACATCACAGCCCCTTTTAGTTATGTCAGTTTACATTTTCTCTTTAACTCAAAGTGCTCTGATAAGTTTTAGATTTTGAACTCAGCTATTCTAGTTCTTGCAGGTTAAATTCACATTTATTCATCGTCTCGACTAATTGAACATTTTGTCAAATTGACTGAACTTGCTTTATCAAGTTATCAGTTGAAAAAACAAAGGGGAGGATTCTGTTAATGATCCTGAGGCATCACCTTCATATTGTGGCATCAGGGCAGCGCCGCAAGGACTTATGGGTAAGGTTATGTGTTTTGGGGAGAACCACAAGTTAGGTTCATTGTTAATTGTTAATTGTGTTAATTGTGATTAATAAATCAAGCAAACTTGCACTAATGAGTCAATATAACTTATACATCGAAGTTGAAACACATTTAAAATATAAATCCTCT
The DNA here is from genome assembly GCF_042242105.1 of Pempheris klunzingeri. Taxonomy (NCBI): domain Eukaryota; kingdom Metazoa; phylum Chordata; class Actinopteri; order Acropomatiformes; family Pempheridae; genus Pempheris; species Pempheris klunzingeri. The sequence continues at coordinate 3,909,210 of NC_092013.1, forward strand.
TAACTTGAAATGGCAACTTATATAAATACTGAACTTGAGTTATAACAATATCAAAATGTGAGTTTGTTTGACTCGGTAAATGAGGTTTTCCTGCACTGATAATGTGAGGTTAGTTGTTGTTTTCAAAGTTAGAGTCCAAAGTTAAATCACTTTAGACAACTTAAAAAACAATGTTGAGACAACTAGAACATTGCAGTCGTATCAACTAGATGGACTTTAACTCACGAGTTGAAACGAAGGTCGTCTTCAAGTTGAGTTAATTTGTGTTTTCAAGGCAGCAGGTGAATTTTCATTTGCAAGTTGAAATAACATGAAGTGTCTTACAGTGTACACTACATTTCCAACAGCTGTTATTACTTTGCAGATTCAAATTTCACATTCATTTCAGTTTATGAAATATTTTGAATTGTTATAGATCAAAATCTCCATTATTAAAACACTGCTCACCTACGTGTTAAGTCATTTGTAGTAATAGTTAAAATGGACATTCTTTTAATACTATTTTTCTACTGTTGCTTAACTAAAGACTTGAATACGTCTTTAAAGCCTTTTTATTACCTGCTTTACATGATACTTTATTTTGGCCTCTTCACTGGTCTTGTGCATTAAAAGTTCAAGATTCAAGTACAAACAGCTGAATGTACTTACAGTATTAAAGTAAAAGTACTAGTTTGGTAGAATGATCCCTTGCAGAAGTTTTATTATTATTTTTATAATTATTATTTTATTATTATGCCTCTCGCCCAAAGTCAGCTGTGATTGGTTTCTTCTAATAGTTAAGCAGCGTTTTAATGTTACAGCTGGAGCTCATTTTAACTACTTTATAAACTAGTTTAATCTAATAAATGTTGCTAAATAGAAGTAGTGAAGGGAAAAGTACATATTTCAATATTTCCCTCTGATATCTAGTACAAGTGTAAAGTAACGCAACACTGAACTCTTTTACAGTAAAGGTAAAAGTACCTGGATATTGTACTTAAATACAATAACTGAGCAAATGTACTTAGATACTTTCTACCATATATACTGTACCATACATATATAGATAAGATAAGACTTTATTTGTCCTGAGGGAAATTATGGTGGAGGCAGTACAAACACAGTGTATAAATACACAAAATACACACTGTAAGAGTTAAGAGAATCAGTAAGGTGCGATCATCACGTGTACAGAAATATAACTAGTTAAAAAATCATTAGTATGAATGTAAACTAGTTACCAGTATGGTGCGACTCTAAAACACACAATGTCAAAGTTGGATAAAAGGTCAAAAATGAAGAAGATCTGTCAAAACCAAACGCACCAATGAAACAAATATAAATAAATGAATATGAATGTAAAGAATAAAGGGCCATGAAGCCTCACACCGTCACCTGCTCCACACTCACCTGCTCCACACTCACCTGCTGTCACGTGCTGCCCCCACGCGTCCACTGTTGAAACTGCGTGCGCACCACCGGAGGGGGCGCTGACGTCACCAGCCTGCGACACAGCGAGAAACAAGCGCCACATTTTCACTGCGCCAAATCGTCTTTGGGCATTTTCGGCGTTACGCCCTCACAGCCGTAGTTTAAAACACATCTGGGGTAAGTGTGTTCACTCCGTTATGAGGCTCTGCTGCAGATAATGCTGTGTTTGAAAGTGCTGCCGTACAGGGACGTTTTTAATCGGCCACTGTAACGTTAGACTGAGTAAGCTAACGTTAGCTAGCGTTTGCTAGCGTTGAATTATCAAGTCAGATTGATTTTCTGACCCTCAAAATGGCTAAAATAGTAGCACGTAGGCTCAGATGTCTTCTATATATCACAGACTGTTAAGCTGCCCTCTTGTGTTAGCAAGTCAGCTCACGGAAGCTAAGCTGGTGTAACGTTAGCTAGCTTCAACGTTAGCTAGGCTACACCCCGTCAAGTGTCACCTGTTGTGGTTCACTTTAACCTGCTAACCTGTTTAACCGACATCTAACACACACCACAGGTGTTCAGCTTGCTGACTGGGTGCCATGATGAAGACCTGTAGCTGAAGTTACTCACCGTTTTAGATTCAGACAGAATTTGCATTTTTCAGCTTCACGGTATCAACAAATAAATGCAACGTTAGTCTGAGTCTGTCTCTGTCTGTCCGTCCCTCCTCTCCTCTCCTCTTCTCTTCTCCTCCCTCTTCTCCCTCTCTCCTCTCTCACTCTCCCTCCCTTCTCTCTCTCTCCCTCCCTTCTCTCTCTCCTCCCCTTCTCTCTCTCTCTCTCCCTCTCTCTTCTCTCCTCTCCCTCTCTCTCTCTTCTCTCTCTCTCTCTCCCCCCTCTCTCTCTCTCAGGTGTACATTAGGAGTAATTAATGCACTATGAGTTTATTTGGGACAAACACCGGCTTCGGAACAGGAGGGACCGGTGTGTTTGGAAACACGACGACAGACAGCCACAATCCCATGAAGGTAAACCAGCGGAGCGACTTCACCTGTTCGCCCTCCTGACGGCTCAGTGTGTTTCTCTGTCGCTGATGTCCCTGACTTGTCCTGCAGGATGTTGAAGTGACTTCGCCTCCAGATGACAGCATCAGCTGTCTGGCTTTCAGCCCCCCCACCATGCCAGGGAACTTCCTCATCGGAGGATCCTGGGCCAACGATGTGAGTTATTCATTCATAATGTTGTTACAGACGTACAGGTTCATAATACAGTACATGCACCCACAAACGGGATCTATACACACACATTGATGCATCTTAGGGGTGCCCTGCAGAAGGACCAGCTGGCCTCTGGTTCCCGAGCTCCTACCTACTATTATAAAGGATCTGAGGTCCAGGAGGAGGCCTTAACAGGGCTTGTCTTCCACGAAGGACTAACTCTACATAATGAGTACTCCCACAAGTAAACTAGAACTAGCAACTACTTTGAAAATTGTTTGATTTAAGCAGAAATGCCAAAAATATCTGACTCAAGCTCCTTAAATGTACAGATTTATTGTTTTTCTCTGTTTTATATCAAACAAAAATTTAAATATTTGGGGGTTTTGAACTATTGATTGTACAAAAAAAGCCACCTTGAGCTCTGGGGAACTGAGATAGAAATTTTATAGATAAAAGGAGAACGTAATTAATTAATTGATCGATAATGAGAATAATTGTTAGTTGCAGCTTTAAAGTGAACACGGTGTACTGGGTCTCACATTTTGAATAAAGAAGGGTTGCATTTAGAGTCAAATCTAGCAAATAATAATGATAAGATAGAAAGAAACCAGCTCATCAAACCATACAAAACAAGTAAGAAAAGATCCGAAAATTCAACACTGCAAAAGCAAGCAGACCTCACACAGTTCAGTTTTTAGTCGGTGTATCAAATCAGTGAATAAACGTATTTAACTATGTTGTACCGTCTGACCTCAGGTCCGGTGTTGGGAGGTGCAGGACAACGGACAGACCGTCCCCAAAGCCCAACAGATGCACACGGGTCCAGTGCTGGATGCCTGCTGGAGCGATGTAGGTCTCATCATGCAAAGTGCTTTAAACCCTGTAACAGGCGCCGTCTGCCGCGGCCACAAAATGACTTACGACGTGCTGTTTGCTTTAACCAGGACGGGAGCAAAGTCTTCACTGCTTCCTGTGACAAAACAGCCAAGATGTGGGATCTTAACAGCAATCAAGCCATGCAGATTGCTCAGGTGAGATGAGAGCCCCTCACATCAGCTGTGTGGTCACGAGGAGGAGGCAGAATCATCTTACAGCTCTCACCGTTTCTCCTCGCAGCACGACGGCCCGATCAAAGCAATCCACTGGATAAAAGCCCCAAACTACAGCTGCATCATGACGGGCAGTTGGGACAAAACGTTGAAGGTACAACAGACGTTTTATACACATCTTTTAGCGCTGTATTAAACATGCAACATCTTAAACAACTCCAGAAAGCTCTCATGGCAGCCATTATGTTATCTTTCATTGCCATGACTACCAGGTGAACGTTATAAAGTAATCTAGCAGGAATGTGTCCTCGCTCGTGTTTGATTTGGCCGTTTAGACATTTGTTTCCTCCTGTTTGTATTGACAGCTAAATGTAACCACATCAGAGACTTCTGAGTGTTTTCTCAAAGCGGCAGCAGGTCCTTAAGTCTTAAAATGTCTTAAATTCTGTTTGTGGAGGCCTTAGATATTTATTTCTTGAACGCCGTAAGCCTGGTGTAAAATCCACCCTAAGCACAAAATGCCTGAACAGTTAATCAGAGTTCAATTCAATCAAATGTCTCCGTTATCCTGTTTCGATAACGTACGCCAACACGTTGCAATGGTTAATATCATTAAGGACAAATGCATTTTATTACACTAATAAACATATTCAGACACATGTTCTTTAACTCAACCAGTCATTTCTTCTTACACATACCTTTGAATTGACAGCACGTCGTGTATGTTTAGGCCATATTTTCGTGACCTTAAATGTGATTCAACTGCGGTATTAAAACATCTTAAATTCAACCTGCTGATACATGTAGACGTACTGTTGCTTTAACGCCGTCAAACGTGACATCTCCTCTGTGGCTCTCTTCAGTTCTGGGACACCCGCTCTCCCAATCCCATGATGTCTCTGCAGATGCCAGAGAGGTGCTACTGTGCAGACGTTGTAAGTGTCGTACGAGGACACGATGTTCACTAACTGCTGATAAGGTGGTTGATTCTGTGGAGTTTCCTCGCGTGTTTTGTTCACCCTCCTGACTGTCGTATGCAGGTATACCCCATGGCGGTGGTTGCCACAGCCGAGAGAGGCCTGATAGTTTACCAGCTGGAGAACCAGCCCTCTGAGTTTCGTAGAATAGACTCTCCTCTCAAACATCAGGTGAGTTTTCATCCTCCGTGAACTTTTTTCTCTTTGTTTTTTTCCCCCACTATTAACATTTCTCTGCACACATGTAGTACCACTCACTCTGGCACTGACTTACTGTTTGACTTTTCATGTATCTTTGATCCAATGTGGGCCTGCAGCACCGCTGTGTCGCCATATTCAAGGACAAGCAGAACAAACCCACAGGCTTTGCACTGGGAAGCATCGAGGGCCGAGTGGCCATCCACTACATCAACCCTCCAAACCCGTGAGTCTCTAAAACAGTTCATAACAAGTTCATAAACGTTTTAAGGCCTGCTGCAAGCGTTTCTTCAGTCTTAGGAAGGATATTTGATCATAATTCTGTTTTTGCATGATTTAAACAACACTGCTCTTATTGTCAACAGCCTGAAGCTAATTATGACATGAATTTGTCCCCCGATCCTTTTAGAGCCAAAGACAACTTCACCTTTAAGTGCCACAGGTCCAATGGAACCAACACAACCACCCCGCAGGACATCTACGCTGTAAGTCACTCTGAAAAACAGTATTTACAGTCTTCATACCCGTTTTGGATCATATCATTGTCAAGGGTTTTAAACTACAAATAAACTCAATGTAATTAATTACACCAGTGCTTTTTTTTTTGATGACAAGTCATAACTGGAGTGAAGCAGGTCTGTTAACAGTGTTTCATTTGTTTGCTAAATGCACCCAATTTAAGATAATTGCTGTGTTCCGCTGTTGGATTTGTCATATCCACTGATTTTCAAACGTGCGGGTGATTCAAGACTCAATAATGGCCACCGCTCGTTGTACATTATCCCATTTATTACACGGCTTCATATATGAGAAATCAACAACTGGAGACACAATGCTGACTTAAGAAAAGCTTCCACTATCAGAAATCAGAACAGAATATTCAACAAAGCCGTGTAATAACGTCAGTATTAAATACTGTAACCCGGTTAGTTAGACTAGTTCCCATTGTCTCACTTGCCAATTTCCATTTTCAGGTGAATGCTATCTCCTTCCATCCTGTCCACGGCACGCTGGCTACTGTGGGCTCAGACGGACGCTTCAGCTTCTGGGACAAAGACGCCCGCACCAAGTTGAAGACCTCGGAGCAGCTCGACCAGCCCATTACGGCGTGCTGCTTCAACCACAACGGCAACATCTTTGCATATGCTTCCAGTTACGACTGGTCGAAGGTAGGCAGTGTAAAACCTCTACAAAGCGTGTTAGCAGGTGTATTTCCAGTGAATGAAGCCTCAGTTTGACGCTCGTCCTCTCGGTAAAGTTGAACCATTTACTTTGACACAAGAAATAATTGGTACAGAAAAAATGGTTCACTTCCAAAGAGGTCAAAAGCGGTTTGGCTGCACTCTCTGCTTGCCTGATGTCCACCAGGCTTTCCCCAAAAAGACTTTTAAAGGTGTGCAGATCAGATTTTATACATTTTAAATTATCCACATACGTTTTAAGTGCAAGGAATCAAACACTTATTAGATTAGTGTCAATACATCAACATGTAAATATTCTAAATGTTCCTTCTAAATCAATAAACCATGTAAGTCACTGTTTTGCATATGAACTATAATATTGCCTGCTAATTAGTTGAGGTGGTCCAGGAGGAGCTTGTCTTCCATGAAGGTCTGCTTCTACATAATGAGCATACTCACAAGTAAATTAGAGCTGAAACCATTTATTGATTAGTTGTCAGCTGAAAATGAACCAAATATTTGCTTGATTTACTTTTCAGGTAGAAATGCCATAAAATATCAGGTTACAGCTCCTTAAATGTGAGGTTTTATTGCTTTTCACTGTTTTATATACTTGTACATTCAGTATCTTTGGGTTTTGGACTGTTGATCGTACAAAAAGAGACATTTGAAGCTTCGGTCAAACGCTAAACCAGCTTTAGGCTCCTACACTCATACTTTGTACTGTTCTTCTCTGGTCTGAATTCCTCAGGGCCACGAGTACTACAACCCCCAGAAAAAGAACTACATCTTCCTGAGGAACGCCGCCGAGGAGCTGAAGCCTCGGAACAAGAAATGGTGAGAGAAGGGCAGCCACTGTCCGTAAACCTGGAGACCGCGGTCGCTGCCCCACTTCCTCAGTGCCCTCGTGACTCACACTGGGGCCCCTACAGGCACCTCGGGGTCCCTGCCGTGCACGGATATGGGCAGACACGATTCAGACCCTACTGAATCCCACTGCTACACGTAGCTGTTTTGTAAGGGAGTGCTGCACTGACCTGAGTGAAGTCTTTGTGAAGGCTTGTGTGGTTTCTGCTGTTGTAGTGAATACAAGCTTTTTTTTTTTTAACAGCACTTAGCTTGTAAGTAGTGACGATTGTGAATGTATAACGTCAATGACATGAAGAGGTATTTAAGGACTTTTATTTATTTAATTATGAAGATATCAGGGAATATCAAACACAAGCAATAACTGAGGTTTGATTTGTGTCTGCTGAGTGATGTGCTGTTTATTCCGACGCAGAAAACGTCCTTTCAGAAATAAACAAAACAAAAAACTCACAGATTTTTTTTTTTACATTTATTTTCCGCTGTGACTGACTGCTCCCTCCTGTCTTTAGATTCGTCGTGCCAAGTCGCATCTCTTGTGGGGAAATGCGGAAGACCTGCTGCTTTAGTGTGTGTGTATACGCTCGAGACAGACTCCTTCCTTTCGGCAAACACCTGGACCAATGCCATGGTGCTGCGTACTGTGCATGGACCAATCAGAGGGGCCTTCCCAACCTGCCGTTGATGACAGCTGCGTGACAATTGGTCTTAGAGGTCATCATAGAAGGGGTGGGGGGGGCTTTACTTTATTTGTCATTCAACTTGATGTTTCGATATATTTTTTTTTTTTAAAAATGTGTCCAGCACTTCATTTTTTTTTACAGCTCTCCAAAGACTTTTCATTCTTTTGTTTGACTGTTTCTCCGTGGTTTAGCTCCATTTATGAAACTGGGATGTATAATGAATAAAGTGCTACTATTAGATTTGAACATGTTTATTCCAACCTAACGGAGTAAGTAGGTTTAAAAAAAATAATAACAAATAACCGTTTTTGTTTTTGGTGTTTAGATGTTTGTCGGGGATTCACAGAACTGTAATGTGCATGCGAAACCATGAGCTTGACCACTATCTCATATTTAGGCTGTAAATCTCTCCATCATGTGAGTCTCTGACGTTGAAAGCATCAAAATGATAAACTTTGGACAACATCTGTAACGCAACGACCCCTCATGTCTGCTTGTTTTAATGCAACTGAGCCAGCAGGTGGAGCATTTTACCCTGCAGAGTGTGAACTCCAGCACTCACCTGTAAATAGGTCCAGGAGCTGAGGTCAGACAGCCGAGCGGGACAAATGAGATCAAAGCAGGGCAGCTGGGGTTCTTCATCCAGATTTAGTCCTTTTGACAGGGATGCACAGCTGGAAATGGGGGGTTTTATCAAGAGGATATGAATGAGGGGAGCACGGGCAGCTACAAAGGCCATGTGTGAAAGGTGAACCAGTTCATAGAGAGGAAGGTGTGAATTAAATGCCTTTTTATTGAGGTAATTAGTGTATCACCTCACTGTTAGCCTGACCCTTGATCCTTAGCAGTGCAGCTCCAAGGCAGTGGGGGCGGGAAGGCGTGCTGCTGCCACAGCTCAGCGGCTCCTCTTCCTCACACTGCTGCTGCTGCTGCTGCTGACCACCGTCTCCTGCACAGTTCAGCCAGACTGCACCAAGTTTCTTTCCCCTATCTGACTCGCCTAACTCCTCCAGGCCGACTGCACTCGTACCCAGAAATAAGGACGACTCACTGGCTCCTAAAGGCACCAGCAGAGTAACTAGAAAACATTAACCGTTGGGTTCACCTGTTGCTTTGGATCCTTGGATCCTATGAAAAAAAAGAGCTCAAGTTAATGTTTTATTTTAATCATCATTTGACATTCATTTTTAAACAATCATTTGCCTTTATGATGTGGTTATAAGAGGTATAAGTCATTCTGTACTTTAGCCAGATTATTTCACAGAAAGACACAAATATGTTTAGCTGCGTTGAACGTTGATTATAAAAAGAGCTCAGAATAATCACACTAACTTTTATATCTGATGATTATTGTAATCTCCTATAATATGTTGAGCTTAAACACTATTCCAGACTCAAATTAAATATAGTGGTGGGACCATATTTGGAGGATTTACATGGCAAGTGGTGACAGTAAACACTTCCCCACTGGTAAATAATGTAACAGGAAATAGTTAAAGATTTAAAGTGAAGTATGAACACAGCATAAACTGAGGGTTTATTGTGTATTTAGTTGAAGGCCCAGTTACATATGATTACCTGATTTTTAAAGTTAAAAGTAATCACACTAACTTTATCTCTGCTAATATTGATAATGTTATAATATGTTGTACCCGATCACTATTCCAGACTCAAATTAAATATGTATAATCCTCCGTATTTTGGAGGATTTACATGGAGAGTAGTAATAGTGAAACTCTTCTCTAAAGTGATAGGAAGTGAAAGATAAACATAAAAGTATAAATGACATAAATAAACCATGAACATAAACACACCCTCATACATCCTCCTTTTATACAGACCAAATGACACCAGCATAAACAGAATTATATAAATTAAGGGTGTATTTGTGTATTTATTTGAATGTCTGTGGTTTCCAAGCAACAACTTTATTAATGCCTCTGTGTGTGTGTGTGTGTGTGTGTGTGTGTGTGTGCCCTCTGCTCTATGTGCCATGTCATGATTACAAAGTGAATTCCCACTTCTGCACGTTTCATGTCTGCCAATGGTGGTTTTATTACTTTATTATTTTTTTTTTTTCTCAGGCCAGAAGCTTGGGACAATCACTTCCTCGTCACAGCGGGACAAAGCACCATGTGGCAGGCAGAGCCGCGCTTTCCTCCTCTACTGTACGGCCCTTTTTTTTTTTTTCTTTGTGTGGCAAAAGGACAAAAGCAGGTGCAGCGGCGCCGACGGGGGAGGCGGACCAATGGGAGGCGACGTTGGCACGCAGCGAGCGCTCTGATTGGCCGGCGGGTGCGTGTGGGCGTGGCCGCGGCGGAGGGGGTATAAAAGCTGCCGGCACATTTTTCTCAGAAGCGGCTGAGAAGCAACCGGTGTGGCTGCTGCAGACGGAGGAGCCCCTGCAGGGTGAAGTACTGTTGTCATCGGGTCGCTGCAACTTGAAGCGAAGGACAACAGGAGAGGGAAGCTGCAGGAGAATAATTAGTGAGATTTTAGGTTTATTCTCACTGGTGTTTGGACGTTGTTGACGCTCCGAGGGGTAGATATACACACACACATATATATAGATATATAGATATATAGATATATAGATATATAGATAGATAAATAGTTCTCAGCGCGCCTGCGGTCATCCTTCCGGCTGACCAATGCTTCTGCATCAGTTCATGAACGGAGCCCTGGAAGTCATGCATCCCACGACGCTGCAGAAAGACACTACTTTTACCAAGATCTTTGTCGGAGGGCTGCCCTACCACACGAACGACGCCTCGCTGAGGAAATACTTCGAGGCCTTTGGGGACATTGACGAGGCTGTGGTGATAACGGACAGGCAGACCGGCAAATCCAGGGGATACGGCTTTGTGAGTACACGCACCGGTCATATGCTGCACGCAACTCCCATTCACAACTTCTAACACCTTCCGCTCGCAGCTCAGCCTGCAACACACGCCTGTTTTAGCGTCTGCTGCATCATATAAGGGAACTTTACCAGACCAAACACCCACATTAGTTATACCTGCTGGATGTAATCATTCAGATGCATGTCAAAGGTAATCCCCCTGAAGCTTACACGCATAATTGCACAGCATCTCTGTTTTTTTTTTTTTTTTTCTTTTCTTTTTTTTTGCCTGGCTGGCTGTTATTTTAGCTTAATGAGGATGAGGGATCACACAAGTTGATGGGTAACTAAGAAGATTATATTTCAACATATGCCTGATGTTCACCCCCCCCCCCTAAATCCCACCCAGTGAAGTCCCCCCCTTACTCACCCCTGAGCAGCCCCAGCTTATAGCTTTGGAAGTGTGTGTGTGTGAGAGAGAGAGACACACACACACACACACAGTCTCTGCACTTCTTGCTTGCTTTATATGGTTATTTTGGAGCAGTGGGGAGGTTGACCTTGCACACCCTGCCCTCCATTGTCAAGGACCGGAGCGGTCAGTCGCAGCACATGATTTACATCACATCATCTTGGCCGCCGAGGGAAAGAGCTCCCAGCCTCAACAAATTCTCTTGTACGCGACAAATTTAATGCTAAATTTCCCTCCTCTGATCTTCATCTCTTGAGAGTCTGCGGACGCTCGGCCAGGCAGTGCGAAAAGCTTTGAAGTTCATACAACATAGAGTCATTCCTAGTCTGGGCCCACACTCTGATCTCAGCTCCTGGTGTAAGGTGGATGAAAACACTGTTTACTGATGCATTAATCACAGCTTGATCCTTGGCCCGGAGTTGCTTTAAGTCAGGTTAAATACGTAATATCCAGGCACCCTTGTGATGTCTAATTTAAATCTAAACTAATGGGTGATTCATCCTGTTCCAGGCAGGTAATGACAGTCTTTCCCCCTTTGACACAAAGAACAGAAGCTGGACGAGAAATGCAAATATTTACCAGAAGCTTGGAGAGACGCATCAGCACAAATGTACTATCAGGCCAAAGAAGGAATGGAAAACTGTTATGTGTGGATGTTTATTTCCAAAGGCAGGATTGTAAGACAATTGGTCTCTGTGTTTACACATCAGCTCCTTAACTGTGAGGAGAGGAAAGCCGCCCTGTGAGTCGTGTTGGTAGCTGCACAGTGAAGCTGGTGTTTCAGGTTAAACAGGCTCAGGCCGATGTGGGTGCCTCCCCAGGACGAGACGCACGTTTTGTGCGGCATGAGACAATCTGTTAATTCTGTTTTCTGAGCGTTCCAGTCGGAGAGGTAGCTGGCAGCAGGGAGGGGAGGAGAGGGAAGGGAAGGGGAGGGAAGGGAAGGCGCCCCGAAGCTGAGCGCACCTTTTTTCTAAACACACTTCAGAGGTGGATTAGTAGAAACCCCCTCCCAACCCCACCCCACCCTCCACAGCGAGGCTCTTCGCAGTGTAAACACAGCCTCGCTCCTTCCTGTGTGTTCACAACACGGGCCCTGGAGTGGGCTTTGTTCCGGATCCTTCCACTATGAAGAGGCATGCTGCTTTTTAAAGTCGTCCTCTTTAAACAACGCCAGCAGCAGCAGCAGCAGCAGCAGTGGCGGCGGTCCACGTTCACACCGAGGTGACTGAACCCTCTGAGCTGGCAGAAGGTGGCAATCAAAACAGAAGGGCTCGTCTAATGCCATGAGGGAGAGAGGAGGGGCCGGCTAATACGATCTCCTTAATATTTTGTCCCTAATTGGATAAGCTCCTTGTTGCTCTTCCCAGATCCATATTTCAGCACGTCTGCCCATGGCTGAGTGGCAGTCAAGTGGCTGCCTACTGCTGCTGTGGGCAGTTTTCAAAGCTTAGCATTGTGCTTTGTTTGTAGTTTCCCTTCTTCTTCAGAGAAACAGAATCCTAACTGCGGAAAGCCTGTGGTGGTGGTGGGGGGGTTATGATGAAACCAACAGACCAAGTCCTTTTATTTTTATTATTTATTTTTAAATGCATTGCAAGCGTTTTCGGTTTTGTTTTGTTGGAGAGTCGAGGATGCCTCGCTTGTCTTTATTTGTTGCACCAGACAGCGGTTTTTCTTAAAGTTCCTGTGAGGCCTTGTTGACACGTCTGACTCTTTCACATCACCAGGTGACCATGACAGACCGAGGAGCAGCAGAGAGAGCCTGCAAGGACCCCAACCCCATAATCGACGGCAGGAAGGCCAACGTCAACCTGGCCTACCTGGGCGCCAAACCTCGCAGCATACAGACAGGTGAGATACGGGTTGAAATCGAGGTTCGGTTAAACCATCAAACCAAATAATAGACCTTCCATCCTCATGAGCATGTAAGATGGAGCGTAGGAGGGTCGGGGTTGGCTCAGTAAGACGGTCCACGCTGTCTAGAAGCAGCAGTTTTTATTTTAACGAAGCGAATAACATTCAAACACATCCATGCTTTGCTGTTTATTGCACATCTGAAACTGTTGTTCTGTTGGTGGTAGGTTGGAAACAGGCACTGCCTCTGTCTCTCCATGCCCTCTGTGCATTGTTCTCTGGTCCTCCTCTGTAAATGCAAATGTGTGTGTGTCTGACAGCCGGCCTCCTATCTTCCAGGCATATCCATCGGAGTGCAGCCCATTCACCCAGCACTTTTCCAGAGGCAGTATGGGTAAGTGAGCGGGAGTGGGCGCTTGTTGTATTCTCTTGTATTACTCCACGGGGCGCCGCTAGGCTGCTTTTTCTTTGACAAACAGGGCCTCTGGAAAGTACATGTCAGTTTCTGTGTCCACATGCAACCCCAGAAGTAAGTCTATTAGCATATTTGAGCTTTGCAGGGCTGGGAGGTCTGCGAGATGGTTCACATATCTGTGGTAATAGGAGAGCATTCCAGAGGTGGATGTGTGACTCACTTGTTGGCTTCTGTCAGGAGCCTCTCGACTCGTGTACCTGCCTGAGTGGGCTCCGTCACAGAGGAGGCGTCCTACTAGCGCCTCCGTTGTTGTAGAAACGGCCCGGACGGCGTCTCGGTGCCGCGGTCTGCCGAGCAGCTAATGATCATCTCTGCGCAGTAATGACTCTCCTCACCCCCTGCAGACTCTCCTCACCCCCTGCAGACTCTCTCAATGCATCCTTCACCTCCTGGAAGATTAAAATACCAGAAGAGAACTTCATTATACACAAGTCAACTTTCTAAAGTGGATTTGACGCGCAGCGCTTGTAGAAATATAAATTTCTAAACAACTGTTCTGTCTTGTGGTAAGACGAAACAAGTGGTTGATCATTTGAGTCGATCAACAACAAAAAACAATTCTTTATGGTCAGATTTTCTACATTTAATGAAAATAAAAGATCTTTTGGTCACAAACTGTCGGACAAAACCAGCCGTTCACCATCTGTCACAGTTTACTGACCTTACGGGCTAAATGATTAATCCGTTAATTGAAACAAACAAATATGATCTAGAATGAAACTAATCAGTAGTTTCAGGGTAGAGCTGATCACCAGAAAATAAACAGGCAGCACTTTTGATAATCATTTAAGTGTTTTTCAGTCAAGTTTGGCAAAATTCACGTGCCCTCTGGGAATCTGTGCTGTTGGAGCTATTTTCTGACATTTCATGAACTAAATCAGTCGATTAATAGAAAATGCATTTGGCTGATTAATGTGCACTGAAGTCATCAGTACACACGGTTTATGACCTCAGGACATGTGTTTAAGAGCTTCGTGGAAATCCCAGGACAGTCCACAGGGACAAGGACATAATAAGGAAGACTTGGTGTTTTTTTTTTTTCCAAGGTTACCAGAAGTGTATGTCAGACATACCCCCCTCCGAGGTTTGTTATTCAGACCCAGAAGTCTCACAGAGTCCTCTCGGGACATGTCCCATCATGTTCCAAGACCCTAAGAAGGACAGTGGAAAGTCCCTCCTGGTGTCCGTGCTCCTGCTGCTGTGGTGGACGTGGATGGCACCAAAACCCCGAGGGTTTGAAATGTGGAGCACAGCACTGCTTTGAGGCCTTCGCCTGACAGGTGCTGGCTCGTATTACAGCCTTTTTACACCCCCTTAATCTCCCATGACCGCCATCACCCCAGAGACGTGGAGAGGCGCACGGAGCACCTGTCCGCCTGCCTCTGAGTTTCCTCTGTGTGGCGGGTGACAGACGCAGGCCTCCCTAAGATGCAGAGCGTACAAGTGGCTTTTCTCTCAGCCTCTCGTCTCCCCCCCCCCAAGCCCCTCTGCAACATATGGTGGGAGGCCTGAAGTAGGATTTTGAACCGTGCTGGCTGCATGTAGTGGTGTTCTGGTTTGGACTTATGTGTGTGTGTGTGTATAGCTGTGGTCAGCAGAGGCTGTGGACTGAGGGCCAGAGGGGGTCACTGAGGCCAGGATCATTGTTTTGATGGGATGGGGAGGAGAGGAGGAGGGGAGGAGTTGTCGGTGTGCTTGCAGATTCGTCTCCTCTCATGCATCACCTCCTCTTTCCCACGTCACGCGTATCCCTATTTTTTATTCCTTTTCAGTTCTGGTTTAAACTTAAATTTCTCCCATTACCAGCGTATCGGATAGAGACACTGAAAACTGACACCTCTGTGAGACTGGGAGGGAGGAGGAGGAGGAGGAGGAGGGTGAGGGCTTGAGAGGAGATTGAGGGGGGGGAGGGTGTCTGGAGGTGTATTCAGGAGACTAGTGCTTAATGAGGCTGTGTGCTCCCTGGGAAACACACCTCTACAGGTGCCAAACAAAACACCTTTTTTTTTTTTTTTTTTCTCCTTCCTGCTTTCAAAGAATATTCACAATCCTCTTAATCAAAGAGGGAGGGAATACCAAGTGCTCTTACAAGTATGCCAAGGTGTTGTTTAATTCCCCCACCCAGGCCCGCCCCGCCTGTTTTCGCACTCCGTATTGCAGTGAGTCATGCGCCGAAGGTCATTTGTGATATCGTGTAGAAATATTTAGCAGCTCGGTGTGATATCACCCAGATTTTTCACATTAGCTCATTAAGTGGCCTTCATAATCACGACGGTGACGATGATGATGATGATTATTACTTCAGCCTGTAGTTGTAACGCTGCAGGGCGTCAAATGTTTTCTGGTGAGAGCGTCTCTCTAGTGTCTCGCCCTGTCGTCTGCAGAGTGGCACTGTGTCAAACACACACCGACCGGCCGTCAGCACAAAACCAGCTGACCTGTGATCTTCCGGCCGTCATCCACATTCCCCTGCCACCGTCCCACAATACACTTGGTTTCTGGCATCTCTGTGTCACCACCCCCCCTCCCTGTCCCCAGCTCGGTCCCTGTCGCTCTTTTCTGTCCAAATAGAAGCTAAAAAATTACAGCTAACGTCTCTGTGTGCACACCAAAGATATAATACAGCACTTTGTCTCTCCTTAACTCGCTGTAGGCATATTATTAACATTACTTTCTATTCGTCTTTACCTTGATTTCAAGCCCAGATCAGGGCGAACTGCCTCTGGCAACACACACACACACACACACGTACTGAGGCCACGGAGCAGGCAAGGCTCATTATACATGATGCGAGTGAAAGCACATATGCCCCACAGCATTAATGTGTGGTCATGTTTGAAAGCTGTGTGTGAGAGTGAATGCCTCTTTGTAAAGTAGCTCAATAGCACTGCGAGGGCAAAGTGTAGATTGCGCTCATGGGCGGGGGGGAGGGAGGGAGGGAGGGGGTTTACATTCATTTGCTTATGCTTGCTGGTTACATGCCACTGTTGTCTGGTTGTGTGTCCATCACTTTTCCTCCCCTTCACTCGCCAGATGCCTCAGTGAGAATCTGCAACTTGTGTTTACTGTTTCTGTGTCAGATTTTCTCCCCGTGGAGGAAAAACAGGGAATTTATTCCAGGTTTTGTTGCTAAAGCTGTGTTTTTATGTTCATATTGTCATATCATAGGTGGGATTTTGCTTTTTTTTTCTTCAGGGGGCAGGCAGTTCTTGATTTTTAACAGTGAGATTACACATTTCTGTGCCCCGAGTGCTTCTTCATCACCTCCCTGTTTTTGACTTAATTATCCAAAAGCACCTTAATGTTGTTGCTGACAATAATCACTGCCGTCCTCCTATCCACCCCTCTGCTGCCAGCTGACCAGTGCACCAGCAGAGGATCAGAAGATGCCCACAGTACAGGACTAGTCCCGAGGAGGGGTCTGACAGAAAATGTCGCCCCGCGTCCCCCCCTCCTGCCTCCCTCAGCCAGCCTCTCTCCAAGGTGCCAGTGATGGCTTGAGAGTGCAGTGCAGTGTGCTGTGATGGATTGGAGTGCCTTTTTATCTTTTCCCTTTTGTGTGATATGAACTGAAGAGGTTTTGCTGATTGCGGTGTGACTCTTTCCCTATTATGGCATGGTTTGGGGTTTGCAGTGGTAACTGGTGTGTGGGTGGATGGTAGAGGGAGGGAGGGAGGGGGAGGGGAGTGTGGAGAGGGTGTGAGAGCGTGATGACATCCCTATCCGTGCATGCATCCATCTTTTGCTGTGTTGACTTCATGTCTGCCGTGTCATTACTGATCCTCTTCTTCTCCTGGACCGAATCTGTAGAAATAACATTCAAAGATGGAAGTTTGAAGAGTCCATGAAAGGAAGATGTTCATCAGTACTGAGATGCAGCTGAAGAGCTTTCGTCCGAGTGACATTTGTTGTGACGGTTTTGTCTTTGTCTCGGGGTGTGTGTGTGTGTCTGTGGATGTTTTTCCTCTAAAGCGTAGTATCAAGGGTAAAAAAAAAAAAGAAGTCAGTGACATCACCCTTTAAATGGAGGAGGGAGGGTGTTTCTCCGCTCTGCCACAACCATCCCTCCCTGTAGACAACCAACCCAGGCGAGATACTTCAAGCCCTGACTAAAAATAGACCCCTGAAGCCCTCTCCCCTTCCCTCTCCTCCGTGGATAAAGTGGCAAAGCAGAGACAGAGAGAGGAGAGACGCCACAGTCCCCAGACCCCACAGCTCTAATCAGCTGCATTTGAGTGCTGTCCCATGAGGCCCAGCGGAGCCTGGCACCCAGCCCTGATGAGCTCCCCCGCCACCATCACCTCCCCCAGCTAGCATCACCTGTGATGGTCTGCTTTAGATTTACACACCAAGTGAGAACTACGAGGCTGCAACTTCTGCACAGCCCTCATGCACTTCCCCGTGTGTGTGTGTGTGTGTGTGTGTGTGTGTGTGCTTTTCAGCGAGTGAAGCGCAGCAGCTGTTAAAACACTCTGTTGATGCCTGAGCTTGAAAACCTGCCAGTAACGGCTGACTCTATCATTCACCCCTCCTCCCCTCCCCTCCCCTCCCCTCCCGTCCACCTCAGGAGGCCCTACCTAACAGGTTCAGTAGGTTTTACTAACTGACACAGACAGAGGGTTGAGTCACCTTCGCCTCCTAACCTCCTCTGCCTCTCATCTATTTAGTCTTTTAACAACAGTGGATATCCGCGTGAGAGTCCTCCCAAGTTCAGAACACCTACAGAGAGTTTATATTCCCAACACGCTCGCTCTCTGGGAGTAATGTAAACAATAGAAGCCAGGCCCTGGGATTTCTCTGCTCTGCTGCTTAAGTCCGTCCATCTAATAACCCCCCCCCCTCCCTCCCGTTTGGTCTTTGTCTGTGTGCAGGATGGCCCAGCAGTACATGTATCCACAAGCCTTTGTGCAGCCCAGCCTGGTGCTGCCCACTCAGGTTTCCACCTCCGTCAGCTCCAGCCCCTACCTGGACTACAACGCCGCCTACACCCAGTACGCCCAGGCAGCCTTTGAGCAGCAGTACCCGTACGCCGCCTCCCCAGCCGGCTTCCTGGGCTACAGCTACGCCACCAGCCCCACAGCCACCGGTCCGGCCGCCGCCGCCACAGCTCCGGCCACGGTCCACCCCACCCTCCCCTCGGCGGGCGGGCCGGCGTCGGCCTTCCTGCACTACGCCCCGCAGCAGCACATCCAGCCGGACCGCATGCAGTGAGCCGGTGAGGGGAGCGTTACAGGAGGAGGAGGAGGAGGAAGGAGGAGGAGGAGGGAGTGGTGGTTTGTGGACCTTTGGACAGAAGATGGCATAACGCCCTACAGGGCGACCCTGCTATCGTCAGCAGGGGCTTTCAGGAAAAAGGGAGGGACTATTGCACTATACGATCAGGATGAGCCGTTTGCTCGTTGGTTAAGGGTAAGAGGGGTGGGGGGGTTGGAGGACTGTCGAGGTTCAGGTTGGGAAGCTAAACAGCATCAAGTATGTGGTCGCTTCCAAGGGCTTCCAGAAGCTGACACTTCATTTTTATTATTATTATTACTATTATTATTATTATTATTTTTATCGTCCTTTATTAATGTCGTTGTCCATGTTTGTTTGTATGCCATTATTATCAATGTTATCATGTTGTTGGCTCAATCAGTGGAAGTTATGTGTGTCCATGGTACATATTGTTGACTTGAGAGCTGCCTGGGACATGAACCATCTCTTCCCTCCTGACTCCAGAGTGTCTGGTGTGGATATGAAGGGCACTGCTGCTTTAGGACACCGAGGGACAGTCGGAGATGTGGGCCACAGGGTGGTGATCTGGGGAGGCCCTAAAGCCAGCCTCTCCGCCCATCTGTGGCCCCCCGCGAACAAACCTTCCAACGTTCAGCCTCACACGGGAGGACGAGAAGCGATTTCACCTCAAGGACAAAACGGAAAGTTTCAGTGTATAAGACAGTGGGAGCGCCATTGTTTTGAGACTGATGTCAGGACTACACGTTTTTTAATTCTTTTTAATTAAAGAGGCCTTAATAATAAAAAAAAAAAAGAATCCTTTTTGAATCTTCTGATTTTTCCAGCGCCGCCCCGTCCCCACAACAGAACCAAGTGCATAGAGCCCTTTGTGACTGGCCTTTCAGCAGTCGGTGACATTAATCTGGCTTCCTTGGGTCAAGATGCTTTCAAATGGATGTAGATAATCACATGCAGTATGTGGCCGATGGGGACCAGGAGCGCTGCGTATCTGCGTTGAAAGGTAGCTGACACTGAGCTCAAACACCAGTGTATTATGTTTTTTGTTTCTTTTTCCTCACTGAGATTGTCACTGTTGCTCTCAAAAGGACATTCATGTACAGCATTTTAAAATGTTTTCAGTCATTAAGTACATTGACAATATTTATATGTAGGTATTTATATGAGCTACTAAGTTAAAATAGCTTTTTTTTTTTTTTTTTTATTTGTCACTATGACTATAGTTGTGGCACTGATGTCATTTAACCTGCAGAGGCATACCTGCAGATCAACAGGTGTCATTTTGTTATATGTCACCATGTCGGAGGATTTGCTCGGGTGCACGGCAACTATGGTAGACGCTTGTTTGTAGATCCTTGACTGGTTGCATCAGAAATTCTTTAGTTTTTTTTTTTTTTTTCAATAAAAATGTCTTTTACAGTCCCTTCAAAGAAGCCATACCAAAAAAAAAATAAAGACTTTGTACTTAAAGATGCCTCCTGACTTCTTCTTTGTTAAACTGGAGCATCACAGAGGGACTTTTATTCGTGTCACCAGAGTTTAACACGCCACCTCTTGAGTTATTTGTGTTTACAGGGTTACTGCAGCGTCACTGTATTCACAACAACACATACGTACCCGTCCTGCTGCGATGATACTGTGAAAACTCTGTGGGGGTGACAGGGTTGAGTTATGTGCGTGTGCTTGTTATCACGGCTGTTTAGACCCTGCACGAGGTGGCGGAGGGGGGGGGGGGGGGGGGGATGGGGTCAGGAGGCCCACACTTTTATCAAGCCACAACACCACCACCTGCCAGGGGTGCTGGGTGTTCCCTCGGGCCTTCGTTCTTTCTCACCGAGAGAGTTTCGTGTGAGGGGGGAAAAAAAATAAAAAATTGTCAGAAAGAGGCTTTAAGCTCTCGTTCCCCAGAGCTTCTTTTTTTTTTTTTTTTTTTTTCTTCCCCCCCTCTGCTAAACAAGCTCAGCTAGTTCTGCTTCCCAGCAGCGTCTCTACATGTTTGTGCTTAAATCAGCTACTTTAGAAGATGTGTCACTTCTAAACCCCACTTAGGCCTCGAGAACAAAACACAGGCAAGGGTTGCTGGAAACAAAAACACATCCATTATCTTTTTTGTCTTTACCCAGGGTGTAATTTATCCCCTCGGTGATGATTTACAATATGGCAGATGTTTTGTGGTGCTTCGTTTTGATCGAAGTCCATAAAAGCCCCATTTACTCATGAAATTCTTCACCTAATTACGTTGGCAACCTGTCATGTTACTTATCATTTCATTAAGTTTCAGTTCACATGATTGATTGTATTCTTTCCAAGACTGTTAGAGGGTTATTCCAACAATTTAGTGTTGTACTTCCATTATGTTTGGGGACAACAAGACCTGCCATAAAACCTCCATTTACTTTTTTATCTACTGCTTGGGAGTTCCTGCCTCTGCTGTTTCCTCTTTGTAGATGGATGAGATTTATGATAGCGTTTCCTCAGTTCCTGTTTTTATTGAGCACTTTATTAATTACAGAATCATTATTGCTTTATTGTTGGATGATGTCGGGGAGCGTTGTTTTTATTGTGCGGCCCATTTTGTTTGTATGAAAAGTGCCATACAAATACAATCTGACTGATTTAGTGGTTTGTATCAGCAGCTCTGTGAGGCTGTGCTGTGCTAAATGCTAACATAACCATGCCAACATGCTCACAACCATTAAGTGAGTGCCATGAGTGCAGAACACATCAAATCGGCACATCTGGGAACTTTGGCTTCCTGCCCTGTTCTTTGGGGAAACAAAAAACCAGCTGAATAAAATTACTTTATGAAGATATGACGTTCAGGCAAACATAAGTCCTCTCAGCTCGGCCTAGAAAGTGCAAGATACACGTAAAAGATTAATTTGATCCACCTTCAGTCACGTCCCTCCATTCTCCACAATTTACCTGATGCAAAAAGCAAATTACCAGTGATATATTTCAATTTTCAGTCCTGCTCTACTAATAGTATGCTAGATAGCAGTACCGTACCCTGACAACTGACCACTATAGCCTATAACTTAGCTTACATTAACCAGTGTAGCCTGAGCTCCAACCAGTAACTGCTGGACATGGCTGTGAATTTTTATACAATTATTAGCTTCCTTGATACTGCAAAGAGGATGAGGCTCGCTGCCGCTGTCCTGCCCTGCATGTGCTATCACTAAAAGCATCTGTGCCACTAACATTAGTCAACAGAAATGAATTGAAACATTGTTTTTTGGCTTTGCGCCCTTTGAATAAGCGAAGCTGGCGAAGGGTCAAGAAACACAGCTGACTGTGTTGTTGACAGAGCGGCTAATTAGCAGCACAGCGGCTAACACACAAACACATAGTGTTAGCATGTAGCTTGGAGCTGGAGAAAATCGGCAATGTAGTATTTAATCCTGGTGCAGCCAACTAGACAGCATATCATCGTGTTATTGGTTTAAATTGTTGATGAAGTTTTGGGAAGTTGTTTTCCCCCAAAAAGGGGAGTGGCAATGAGAGCTGCTCTGGATGACACTATGATTTAAAGGCCTCTCTTATTGGTCAAACATACCATACAACTACATTTCCCATAACCCAACTGTTATGTGATTGGCCCTGCCTGGTAGATATTTATTTTAAACTCCACAATATCTCTTCTTCAAGACATCACCAGAGCTCCTCCAGACCCACGGAGGAAATTAAACAAATGTTTTCGCAGGTCAAGCGAGTGTGAAACTCTTCCAGATTTAGTGAAGGTGTGTTGATGTGAACCACATATGTGAACACCGAGCGCTCAGCACGCACACATCTCGATGGAAGCCATGTCTGGGGGGTGTTAGGGCGAGCGACAACACGAGGGACAAGTTGTCGTTTTTACAGCTGAATCATGCTGCAGATTTTCTAAACACACTTGCGTCGGGCAGAATTGATGTCCGAGCTGTTGCTGTGTTTGCTGTGTTGTTGCTGTGGTGAGGCAGCTCTGGTCCTCCTCTCTCTCCTCCTCACTTTGTCACTGTTTATCTCACACCATCCCACCCCTCTCTTCTCTGTTTGGGATCTCACTCTCACATTTATTTACTCAACTTTCTTTCTTTTTTTTTTTTTTGTGCTTGTTGCTTGTTTTTCATCTCTTCTTGTCTTCCCCTCTTCGGTCCTGTTTTCTCCTCACATGCCATCATTTCTCCCTCCTCCTTTCTCTTCTTCCTTGTCCCCCCCCCTCCCCCTGTTCTCTCCCTCTCTCTCCCTCTCTCCCTCTTTTTCTCTGTCTCCTTCTTGTGAATCACACCGGAGAGGAGCAGAAACAGAGCCGGGTGTCAGCTTGATGAACGAGGTCGTACAGGCCCAGCAGACTTTGTTATGCTGAGTCACCACACGGCCTCTCTCCCTCTCTCTCTCTCCCTCCCTCTCTCTCTCCCCCTCTCTGTCTCTCTTTCACATGCACATACAAAGTGGGTTCGGTCAAATCTCACTCTCTGCACGCTTCTCGCTCCGGCGTGCAATTCTGACGTCACTGGATTCCTCAGAACTATCATAAAAAAACAGTCCCACCTTATCAGACCTCTGCCTCAGGCTTTAATCACAACCAGGCAAAGATGCCTCTTGTTTTCACCGGCTCAGCACCATGTGAGACAAGTTTGACTTGGCCTGGGTTGGTATCATGTACAGAAAGGTGCTGTGGTTAACATGTGTTAACAAACCGAGGAGCTGCAGAACAAGTTTCCTCTTGATTTCAGGTGATTGAGTGAAGCGACATTTTTGGATTTAGAAGATATTACTTTTACTATTATGTTGCATTTGTGCTTCAATCCTGAGCCCGAGTTAATATTATATATATATTTAATTTTTTTTAAATTAATTTCTATTTTTATTTGATTATTAATTTTTTGTTAATAATTCAGTTTCAGTTGGGTTTGCTTGTTTCAGTTTAGTTTTATTAGTGTCAGTATTTATTTTTATCTTTGTCGTGCTGATTGAAGTTCAGAAGTGTTTTTACAGAACAAACACAACACTGTGTGACGGCAGCTGACTCCCAGTCATGTCGAAGCCCCAGTTTCAATAAAAA
Organism: Pempheris klunzingeri; assembly: GCF_042242105.1. Taxonomy (NCBI): domain Eukaryota; kingdom Metazoa; phylum Chordata; class Actinopteri; order Acropomatiformes; family Pempheridae; genus Pempheris; species Pempheris klunzingeri. The sequence goes on from NC_092013.1 coordinate 3,932,713, forward strand.
AATCCACACCAATGCCTCCTGGTGACAAATTTGACCAAGTGACCCGATTGTTTTCACCAGATTACTCAGCATGAAAAAGAAAAGCTTTATTAAACCTTACATTACTTGGTTGTGATTGAAGCAGAGGCCTGGTGTTTGCTGGGTAATTGTGAGCGAAAATTAGACATCAAACATGTTAATGGCCAACATCAGCTGAAATGCTGGCTGGAATGATTTTATACATGCATAAGTAATCATTTTAGGCTCAACAGACAAAAACACAATAGTTAATAGAAGCTTTGGGCCTCATCTTGTTGTGTTTGGCTGTTTTGGCTCTATATGCTTGCTGTGTGTACACTAAGCAATTGCACCTGCTTGATTAATTACATCTAAACAAAGTGGGTCATCATTTAAAGTACAAGCCACATAAATATGAAATGCTATAGAATTACATTGGCAGCACTCAGGGAGCCTCTCTAGTTTAATCTCCTCTGGAGGTTAATGCTTCATAGTGAGTCATAAACAGCAGTTTTATGAGCTCCTTTTTTTTGTAATGGGCTATGATCCATGCGGTGACATTATTTCACACGAATGCTCCCTTAATAAATGGCCCCTAAAACCCAAACCAAGCATCTTACACCTGACTGGCCCTATCAGAGTCCAGTCCCTCACGGGTGTCTGTGGGCCTGGAGAGTGTCGGCGTGGTGGCGTCAGATAGCGAAGAGCCCTCTAAGACCTCACGTGCTCTTTCCCGTGCTCTTTCCCCGCACCAGTAAGCCAGATAGATAACACGATCCGGTCTGGAGAGAGTCTGGTTTGGACAGACAGCAGGTGGCTTGAGGGGAAAAGTAAAAGTCCCTGTAAGAGGAGGATGAGGTGCAGGACGGCTGAAAGCTCGGGAACGCAGCTCTGCCTTGTCTGTGCAACCTCCCTCCCACTGGATAAACACAGACATTTACACGCAGGTCATACAGAAAATGAAGTTAGCGGCTTCAACTGATGCCTTTATTTTGTATAGCAGCAATTGATGTATTATTAGAGGTCTTATAATAACATTACAGCCGTAACACAAGCTAACAAACTACTGCGACACATTTAGATATAACAACATAATGAAGTTAGCGGCTTCTTCGCAAAGTTAGACTCCTGTCTTCCTTTGTTTGTGTTGCTTTGCTGTGTAGACAGTTGTTGCAATGCTGGAATAGTAACTTTTTCTGCAGGACTTTCCACCATTAAATCAGACTTTCATCCGAAGGGACGTGCACACGCATCTGCGTTTGTAGAACAGCCAATAGGAACGCTCTTTCTCTCTGAGACTACTTGTGATTGGCCAAAATGACACCATCAATGACCCACAGACTAGATTTCCTGAAGCTTTAAAATAGCCAAGAGGAGGTGCAGAAGTCTAGTTTTCATTACAACATACCGAAAGTTTATTATATCCAGTGACACCAAAACTAAACTGCCTACCTCAGCTTTAAGAGAAACCATCTAAGTTGGTAATCAGTCATAAACTTTAGTTGAAGGTCAAAAACACTGCTGCATACCACTTTGTTTTTCTTGGTGTATTACCATTGTTTACATATTAACTAGCTAGGGAGAAGTAGGGCAAAAGAGATTAACTGTAAGCCATGGGAACTGGAGCTCAGAACAACAGCAGCTGACAGAGTCACCATTCAAGAATTTCCACACAGTTGGGATACCTGCTCGGCGCTGGGCTGTTATGTGACCATGATCCCGGCCCGTGATGCCACCACAGCGTGAGGAATGGTGCCAAAGAAGGTATCGTTTACCTCGATGACGTGTCGGAGGTTTATGTACAGCAACTCCTGCGATTCACAGACGCCACAAGCCAAATTATAAAGGGTCATAGGCTTGAGAGAAATGAGGAAGTGAGGATTAAAAGCAGTTTGACTGGGCGCAAAGCTGCCTCCAACAGCAGAGCAACCTGATCATTCAGATGAGTGCAGCTGGTTCAGCAAGTAAGACTGGACACATGTCAAGTCGTCACATAAATGTGTCCCTTTGTCCCCTGTGAAATTGGTGTTTTTGACGGCAAAGTGCACAACGGCCTAGTTGGGGATGCAGCTTCAAAATGAAGCTGTGTAACTTGCAGGCCACTAAATGCTAAAACACACTGCAGCCCAGTTGCCCAAGTAGAGAAATGGGACAAACTCAACAATGCAATGTTAGCTCACATTAGCTCCCGGAGTCCACTGCTCATACCAGACCAAGAAAGACTGCAGGATTAAAAACCCCTGAGATAAATGTGCTATTTTTCTTTCTGTCAAAAGTTACATAATGTCCCTTTAACCGCTAGTTTTTCTGACCACCCAAAGAATGCACTTGTCTTTTACTCCCTTATGAGGAAGCAGCACGCCTACTTTATGTCATACATCCACTGGAATATGAATCTATTCAATGCATCCTGCTAATGTTTAGAACATTCATCAGAGTTTATGACTTTGTGTTGAGAAATGATTATTCTGTCATTTGTAGGTCAGTGAAGATGTTACTGGGAAGAGACGGAGACTACCAGGACTGTGGAGTCTCGCGGTGATAAAGACGGAGATATTTCTGGATCAGTGTGAGTTTTCGGGGCTCTGGCAGAAACAGACGCTCATCCGCCATCAGGCCTGCATCCTATCAGCCGCTCCGATGGCTCTGCACGCCGCTCTCACACCTCCAGCTGCTTCTGGCACTTCTGCTGGGGCGGCTGATAATGAGGCAATGGCCCCATTCAGACTGATACCTGTGGCAAAGTTTATCAGAGCTAATAGGAGTGGAGATTAGTTAATTAGCTGGCGAGACAGAAAAAGACAGCCGGAGCAGGTTGCACTCTTGAGTGAAGAGTCTGAAGAAGTGGGGAAATAAAACGTGTGCTTGTTATTTCATAAACGTGTGTCTTCACTCTGTGTCCAAGACATCCAAGTCTCCAGCTCTGTAATGTGGTCTGAGTTTGTCTCAGTCCATCACAGCCTGGGGAGATCCATCAGAGCTGAGCTGTAATCACAAGCCCCAACACCCCCCCTCACACACACACACACACACACACACACACGCACACACACACTCCTCTCACCAACAGCCCCCATCCAAACACTCCACATCCCCCAACAGCGAGCGGAGCTGAGGCGCCACAGACGCTTTCAGCCTCACGTCCACTTCACACCACGCCACACCAGTCTGGCAGTGCTGGCATGCACCCACAGAAATTACACCCCCCCCCCTTCCCCGAACAAGCTTTGCAGAGAGAGGACGTTTGTTCTGTGTCACCGTGCACGTGAGCAGCTAATGTAGCATGGGTAATACCCTGCACGGGGTGAGACAGAGAGCAATGAGACAAGAGGGGAGGTGAGTTGGCAAAAAGTGGTAAATCCAGGGTTAGGCTTCGGGTTAGAGGTTAAAATATCGGCACCACATACAGCACCACAGATTCAGTTTCTTGATATTTGGCCACAATATTTCTGACGTCCTTTGCTGTGTGTGTGTGTGTGTGTGTGTGTGTGTGTGTGTGTTTGAAATATGTCCAGCCCAGAGGGAGGTTGGCTGGTCCTCCGCCACATTTCCTTATCTCTGGCCAACATGCTTGTACAAATGAACGCCTCCACCTCGACCTCAAACCCAGACAGCCACTGTTGGGGGGCAGAAAAGAGGAGGAGGGGAGAAAATGAGAGACGGAGGGGGTGGGAGGGAGTTCGTGGAGGGGGTTGGTGGGGGTGGTGGGGTGGGGTGGGGGGGTGATGTTAACTACAACAGGATCAGCAAAGAATGAGGGAGGAGAGGCCCAGTGCCTGACAGCTACTGACAGCTGAGCTTCCTCTCTCAGAGGGGCTTTTCACAACCACAAACTGACACCATCACACACACACACACACACACACACAGAGAACACACACACTGATCGATCCACCTCAGCTGTACACATAACAACTGAGTGGTCAAGCACGAATTATACCCATTTTCGCTGTCATGCAGAGTTTGACATTGACTCTGTCGGACTGTGCTGTGGAGCTGTCTGTGTGGACGAGGAGCTCTTATGTAACAAGTGCTGATGCTCAGTGTGTGTGTGTGTGTGTGTGTGTGTGTGATGTTATTCTGGTTTTTCTGTGCTTGGTTTTGGTGCACGGCCTCAGCTCACACATCCACTGTGAAACTGCTCTGCGTGCGTGTTCAGCGTGTGTGTGTGTGTGGCCACAAACACACACACACACACACACACACACACACACACACACACCGCAGGGGACAGTAAGCAACAGGTGTAAAAGAGGATGTTAAAAACACACAGTGAACCTTTTTTTTTTTTCTCCTCCTCCTGTTTGACTTCTGAACTTTTGCTGTCATGCTGGCAAACGAGGGCAGCTGCGAAAATGACCTGTTGTTTGCTTCATGCAGAGCGCAGCAAACATTATATCTGTGCTGATAAGTGACCCGCTTCTGTTGAAACACGTCTCTCTGTGGTCCGCGTTAACCAGCGCACGACCGTTTATAACACGTGTGGTCGTTTAATGGTAGAGAGCAGCTGCTGATGTCACAAACCACGACAGCAGAAAACAGGCCGTCACTGATAACTGCACTTCAGACTGACAGCAGCAGTGTGCGGCATATGAGAGTAAGTCACATTAGTCACTTGCATTGATGACACAGCTGTTGGGTTTGTTAGTTTGTCATGGAGGCGATGGGCGGGGGGGGTCCTGAGTGAAGAGGTCACCTTTAAGCTGCTGACTGCGGCCTGATTGTTTAAAACTGATAAGGTCTTTTCCCTTTTTAACAGTGGAGAGCTTCAACTCGTCGTTTTATTCATCTGCAAACACAGTACGGCACTCTGAGCAGGGAAGAGATGGAAAACTGAGAAACTAAGTGGTCAAAAAAGACATTTTTAAAGAAATAGTTTGATTTTTTTGGAGCGTATTCACTTTTTTCCTACATCCATACTGTAAATATGAGGCTACAGGAAGAAACTGGGCAGCCTAGTTTAGCACAAAGACTGTAAATTGGGGGAAAACAGCTTGTCTATCACTGTCAAAGGCAACAAAACCTCAGAAGTCCACCCTTCAAGGGATAACGCTGGCATTTGTCTACATTTAGGTGTCTAAATGACTAGCAGTAGGACAAAAAGTGTTAGAATTGGTCCAGTAGATCACCAACAGGCTGCAATGGCTGTAGCGTAATCCTTTGGGACAACTGATCAAAGTCGGTCCACTAAAAGTTCTTGTTTTATCCACTGACAGGCTCAGATTGTTATTCTAAGTGTGTGACAGCATCATGGAAAGGATCCCTACAGAGAGAGACCTGGAAGATCCTTCTGGTTTAACCACAAACAGCTGGTATGCCGCTCTTCTCAAAGCCACCAGACTCCATAGACAAAAATGGTAATTTTATGTTGCTGCGGCCTTGATCGGTTAGTTTGTTTGTGTTACGGCGAGTGTTTGGTGTTTTGGGGTTAGTTTGGATCCGACAAACTAACACAGAATAACAGTCATTTCGAACCCACTTAGAATAAACATCTGTCAGTGGCACAAACGAGCACTTTTAGTGGACCAAAAGTGGACCATTAGTTGCCCCAAAGAATCACATTGCAGCCCATTTTTGCGACTGACGGCATTGAAATATGTTTAATACCAGAAAAAAACCTTTAACATGTTATATTACATTTGTTTAATCCATTCAGAAATTTAAGTTTGAAACATCAATTTGTGTTTTTTACAAAGGGCTTGGCCGGGGGCTGGGTCTTGTTGTTGCTAGGCAACCAGCACAGACACGATGCTAGTTTGAACGCTAATTTAGAGGACAGATCTCTCTTTGGAAAAACATGATGACGATGACTGAGGTTGGATTAGAGATGTAAACAAGCAAAAAGAGGTCGTCGATGGATGGAAACTGGAGATTGTGTTTATATAGATTAAACTGTAAAATCCATCCTTCCAGATATTTTTGGTCATGAATCCGTCTGTCTGTCTTCTATCTTCTTCCCTAATCTGTCTTGAACTCTCAGGCCAGAAACTTCCCCCGTCACTCATTTCTCCCATCATTTCTTCTCGGAGTTTCCTCAAACCTCTCCTATTTTAGTATGTTCCACCAAACATAATTTGCCCTCTCGTGTAAAGAAAACGAAAAAAAACTCACTAAGCTCCCACTCGCTCTCATAAAACAACTCAGCCCTGTGTGTTTGTGTGTGTGTGTGTGTGTGTGTGTGTGTGTTTCCATGCACCAACAGTTATGTTCCCGGTCCTGGAGGGAGCGATCAGCTCTCAGTGCAGCGAGGAGGATCGTCCCGGATCCACCAGCAGCTCTTTATAAGGACACGGGGAAAAAGGCCCTGCTGCCTCTATATTTAGATGGACTTTATTGGGCCTCTTGTCTTCGTTTCTCTCCCCGCTCCTCCTGCGCTGCTGTTAGAAATCTCTCACCAAAGCCATGTGGGCGGCAGGCCCTCCTCTCCATCGCAGCGAGGGGGAGAGTGAGCCTGATAATGATCTGGGTGATAATAACAGAGGAAACGAAAGAGAGATGGAGGGAGGATGGAGGGAGGATGACAGAGAAGTGGTGGGTGGTGAGAGAAGTGTTCTTCATTGTGGCTCCTTCGCTCTTAGACGACTATTAACCAGAGTGCCGGTGATGTCCCCTCTTCGCCCCGCGGCCCTCCTACAACTCGGAGGAAGCCCCTTCAAAAGGGGCTTTTATCCATCCAGCCCCATGGGGGAGACTCCACGGGGAGGAGACTGAGGGCCCACAGCCACCCAAGGGGTCTCCGGTGCTCCAATTTACCCTCTACATGGAGATGCTGAGGGGCTTTAAAAATCTGTGTGGAAATTAAAGTACATCCAAACATAGTCCTGTTACGGGTCCCCACTACATAGCTCTGCTACCCTTATCTCTCTAAAGGGAAGCAAATTTTTCAAGAGCTTTGACCTCTGCTGTCCAAATTTACTGCCAATGACAAACAGCACACTAACATGGCACACTCTTATCCGCCCACCGCTCTCTTTCTTATCTCTCTTCTTGCCTGGTGATTCTAACAACGTATGGTCAAACACTTGTGGCCCCAAGCCAGCTCTCAGGGGACTTTGCTACTGAGGCAGAGGTGAAAAGCAGAAAAAGCTTTGGGTACTTATTATCTTCAGATGAGGGCTGGTCAGGGAGTTGGCTTGACTTGAGCTTTTAGAAAAGACTGGCTGATAAAACTTTTAGCAAACACGGGCTGACAATTGCCCTCGTGATTATTAACAGCTCGTCATAGTGGCTTGTGGTCTTCGGGTGTGACAGCAATCAGACCTCGTGCTTATCTTCAGCCCCCTAATTGTGATCTCATCAGATGTCACCAGATTGGTATCGACTTTGCTCACTAGATCTGATGAACATAATCATTTATATTCCCAACCTGAGCCTTTGACCCGTTGTTGGCGCTAGAGAAGAAGTCAGGGAATCACCAAACTCTTTAGGATGCGTCCTGAGGGAGACATGAATGTCTACAAAACTTGATAGCAGTCCATCTAATAGTCGTCACGATAATTCACTTACAACCACAAATGTCGTCTCGTGGAGGTGCTAGAGGAAAAGTCAACATTTAACGCTAAGATATTGGTGCTGCAAAATCATGGAGAAACTATCCAGTAGATATTTTACTAAAAAATATAAATGTGAGTTCAGCCTGAGTTCAACTAAATCGGTAGGATTCATCCTCTGGGCGCCATGAATGTCTGTGTGAAGTCTCTTGGCAACTGATCCAATAGTTGTTGAGCTATTTAAATCAGTACTTGACCCACTGAGCGACCAGCAAACAGACACAAACGGAAACTGCCACTAGCACAGCTGATAATGACCTTACACCTCACAGACCAGGGCGTTCCAGGGTGTCCCAAGAAAACTGTGGAATATTTTAATTTCACTGTTATTTTACTGACTACAAGTGAAGCCAAATAACGACTTCATCTCCATCTCCTCACTGTTAATCTGCAGTGTCAGCAGTTTCAGAATAACTAAATCTAGTTAAACATGGATCACACAGGCTGGATCTTATGTAATACAGGTCTATAGGGGTCTATAACCACTGTTATATAGACGACACTTGGCTTTGTGGTCTCTGATACTGTGAGTTGAGTGTGTTGTCTGTGGCTGATTGTGCTTATCTTGTACAAAACACCCTGGAGGAATGGCAGGCTGAAAAGGGGACCCAGGAATCTTTATCTTCTCCTCAGCGATGAGCATAGCTCAGACAGGTGAGGCTGAACCAGGCAGAGAGATTTGCATGTGTGTCACACAAGTAAAGCATCAACTGCCATGCAAACGAGAAGCAAATGAGATTCAAAGCAGGCCATGGTGGAGGGAGGGTCAGAGAGGTGAGAGCACAGTGGAGTTTTTGTGGGTGTGATACTTGCAACTGTCTCACCATGAAGCCATTTGTGCTTCTGACTGCGGGCTAAAAGGTCTGTCAAGCTTTACCAACAGCAGCAGCAGCCCTCTGGGGAAGGACAAACCATGACATCAGAATAGTGGAAGCAGCGCTGAAGACAATACGTCTCTGTGCAGGAGTAGAGCCGAGGCGTGGCCTGGCTGGACAGAGGGTCTTCTCAGTGGACCAGCAGCTGTCTCAACCTCTGTCTGTATGTCTCTGTCCCATGCAAAACTTCAATTCAGCATGAGAGCTGACATAGCGCTGGGACAAAGGATCGACAGATTTATGTTAAATCCCTATGTATCTGTATGTGTGTGTGTGTGTGTGTGTGTCAGCCTCTTTCTCTCTCTCTCTCTCTCTCTCTCCATGCTCAGGAACGCCGGGACGGAGGTGGAGTAGGAGGAGAGCCCCGGAGAAAGAAACATAGTTCGTACAAAACCATCCAAACAAAGAGCCAATGGACAGACAGGCCCCCGCTGACAGGAGATCAGACATGATAGAGGCATAGATGTGTGTGTGTGTGTGTGTGTGTGTGTGTGCTCATGTGGACACACAACACACAGCCTGCCCACATGATTGCACTGTATTTACACTCCATTTGTCCTCTCATAATTGCCAGAGGAGGTACAGAAAAAAAAAAACCTCCCAGACGTGCATCTTGTGCCGGAATACTTAAATTCGATTTATTTACTCAGACCCCGCCGTGGAGAGAGAGCCCTCTCCTTAAACAGCCGTAAAGCTTTACAGGCCATGACAGAGAGGAGTGAAGAAGCTCACCACGTAGCTGAATTTCGCACGGTGAGAGGAGAGAGAGAGCTGTGAGGCCAAATGGAGCTGAGGCTGGAGCAGCCAGGGGCCTCACAGATCCCTCAGGAAGGAGCCATCAAAAAGGAGTCTGACTTAAAAAAAAAAGAAAAAAAACAGCTCAATATGTGCAAACAGCGGACGAGCATCACTGAGCATGTATGAGCAGTGTATCAACAAAAACCCACCTGCCCTTCAGTTTAGGTCTAATGACAACAAATGCAACAAAGGCAGAGAGCAATACGCCCCAGCCTGGAGGGGCACGGCTCAGCCTCCCATTCACCTGAGAGGAGGATTCAATAGGGCCGCATGTTATTAAAAGCTCGGGCACAAATGGGCTGATGGCATTATGAATTTGTGTAGAGGACACCAGCCTAAACTGGGGGGTGGGGGGGCGTTCACGTGATGACTGGGCCATTGTTGGAGCCTCCAGCTTTGGCTGTGAGCTCGGAGCTGTGCTCAAGGACACTGAACATGAGCTTTTAGTTTTCAATCAGTCTGTCTGCGGCGTCGTGGATTTAGTCTGCTTCTCCTCACAGCACAGATCCATACATGTAGGGTAAATCATACCCGTGCGTGAACATAATCCGGTTGTTGCGGTGGTGGTGTCATAGGTGCTGCTTTACATTATTTCATTTAAAAGAAGTGAAGCGTCACTAAACATCTGTGTGACTCTAACAAGCATCCTAGTAGCAGCCGTTATTCACTTCGTACGTGAACACATAAATATCCACTGCTCTCATGTGCTTAAACATAAATCATACAGGAAAACAACAGACAAATGTAAGTATATATGTTTCAGGGTGTTTAACATTTAACATTATTTATACATTATGTAAAACAGTATCTATGTAAAAAGCAGCTATAGAAAATGTGAAGAAGACAAACATGTTCAAAGATGCTGGAATAAATATAATTTACATTACATTATCTTTATTATATACCTGACACGGCAGAATATGGATGTATACAGTATATACATGCTTAGATTTGTGTTTGACAATGAATAAAACAAAAAAGAAACTGTGTTTATAAAGTACAAAAACATAATTCAGAATAAGTGGGCAGAGCAGTGAAACATGTGCCTGTGATACCAAAGCATGACGATTTTTAACGTCATGTGATGTTAATGTCTTGGACACTGGAGGTAAAACAAACAATGAGGAGAAAAAACATGTAATAAGGTTTTGGTGACACTTCTCTGAGTCCAGCGGGGTGTCTGGTGTCTGTGTCTGAGACCATGTGAGAGCTGGTGGAAGAGGAAAGTGTCCGACTGTTGTGCTGTGAACCGAGTGACCCTCACACACAGCTGCACAGTGTGAGACACACAGACTCCTGACTTATCCTGGGATCAAGATCAGGGAGGATATCTTCAACTGGACACACACACACACTGCTGGGATGATGTCAACCACAGATCCTGAGCCAGTCAGTCAAAAGACAAACACCGCCATCTAGTGGAGGACGATAGGACACTGAGCCCAAACCAGAAATAACCACTACTACAACTAAGAAGAAGAAGAAGAAGTTGGTTTTCAAATAAAGTGAAAACAGTGTGGCTCAATGATTTAATCAATTAAGAAAAATTAAGAATTAAAATACAGCTTCTCAAAAACAACAACAACTGTGACACAGAAAACAGGAAAGCAATGTTAAATCAAAATAAGATAGACATTGCTGGAATAACAGGTGCAAATTCAGAAAAATCAGGCGTCCAAAGGCGACTCAAAGCCTCTGCAGGCTCTGATATATACTCTGCCTGTCCACCTGGATTTAACTGAGCAAATAGGTAAGAGCCTTCCATTGGATAATTACTGCAGTGATTAATATGTTTCAGCTGGCAACAGCTTATTTAACCCCAGCTGATGCAGTGAGGAGCTTCTCATTTCTTAAACAACCGTGTTGGAAGACATAACCTGTGGTCATGGAAAGAGTGTTAATCTGTTTCAGAAGAATTATGGGCCTGCATCAAACACATAGGAGAACATCTAAGGAGATCACTGAAACCACTAAAATAGGGTTAAGAACCGTCCAAAGCATTATTAAAACTGAGAATGCATTATTAAAAAAAGAAATGTGGTGGGAAGAAACTCTTGGATGGTCGTGATGGGAGATCACTTAAACGTTTGGTGAAATCATATCGCAGGAAATCAACAGTAGAACTTTAATGTTTAATAGTGAAAGTAAGAGCATTTCCACACACACATTGCGAAGGGAACTCAAGGGATCGGGACTAAACAGCTGTGCAGCCCTGAGAAAACCACTGATCAGTGAGGGAGCATAAAGGTTGGACTCTGGAGCAATGGAGGGAGGTGAAGTGATGCACCCATCATGCCTGGTGCCGACCGTACGAGCCACTCTCCCATCATCAATACAAGAAACTAATGCAACTCTGGATGGAAATAAATGTTGTGACATTGCAGAAGCTTATTGAAACGATGCCACAGCAAATTTTTTATTCTTATTATGCGGCTCTATTTTTACCCACCTTTATTTTTCTTTTTAATAATGTGCCTTGTTTTTATACGCCTCAAATAAAGTTTTCTTGAATCTTGTTTTGTATATTACTGTAATGTTAATACACTCATTATTCCAGTGGCAATAAATTAACAGTGGAGCGAAGATGAACTTACAGCTCCACACTTGATCACATCCTCAGTGAAATGTTTTGGTTTGAGTGTTTGGTTACTGTTGAATCTGTGTGATTATAAGAAACATTAAAACATTCATGCCAAATATTTTTTTAGCACCAGATGTGGAAGAGTTACAGGAAGAGTTTAGGTCAGTTTTCAGTCACATGACCAAATAGTTTAGTGACATTAACACATTAACTCACGACACCGAGTTATCAGAAAAGGTTAATTTGTTGTTTATGGGGCAGAAACATTGATCTCTTGGTTTTAAAGGTTAGTAAAATATAAAGTCTGAGTGTCTGAGATAGATATGAATACTGGGCGGCAGATAAACACAATTATATTATTATTTAACCATTATTTGAACCAGGAGCAGAACCTCAACAACACATCTCCTCTTACTTCGACATTTCAGACACACACACACACAGAAACTTGACGTGGTACTGATTTATTACATTTTACACACACGTGTACTGTTTTGGTAACAGTACGACGGCAGACAAATAAAAAGCAACAGAAAATATCAACAAAAGGAGAAAAAGTCTCCGGAGCATTAATGCTACTGATCAAACGAGCTTCCTGCTGTACACCACATAGAAATAACTACAGAGACGTCCCTACTGAAATCCCTCCGACCTGCAGCGAACGCTCCTCTCTATCCATCCAGTAACTTCAGGATGCTCTCCCGCTCCTTCAGTGCTTTCCAGGCCTGGTCCTTCTCCTTCTTGGTTGGGGTGCGTTTCTTCTGCCTGGCTGCCATGATTCGGCGAAATCCCTCCATGACCTCGTTGTCAGACACCCGCACTCTCTGCCTCAGCTCCTGCTTGCGCATCTCCTCTTTCGCCAACCTGTGAGGCAGCAGCAGCACACGAAGAGCGAATGACGGCGTGTCACATTTAAACCGACGTACGGTTTATAAATAATGGTGTTTACACCCAGTTGTATGTTGGAAAGAAGGTATTTTGAGTGAAATACTTGATTCTGATTGGTAAATTACAGCATTATGTATAAACCAAACCACAATCTAACCCAGTAGTTTTAGTGCCTAAACTCTGTAACTGAGAACTGATAATAAAAAAAGAAAACTGTCACATACACTACTCACTAAAAGTTAGGGATATTCAGCTTTCAGGTGAAATTTCAGGATGAACCTAAAATGCATTCTAACCTTTCCAGGTGAACTTAATGTGACCTTCTCTAAACCTTTGAATGCACATGTCCAACTGTTCAGTGTCTCAGTACTTTCTGCACCAGCTGCTGTTCTCTAACAAGAAGCTTAACAGCAACATTCACAACAGGTTTGATCCATGAATCCACCAATACATTTCCTGCTTCAGTTAGAATTGGTATTTAAACAGTCCTCCTCATCCTGCTGTTCACATTCTGACATCATGAGACCAAGACGACACCTAACAGTTGATCAGCAGCACCTCAACACTGGAGGCTTCAAACAGGAAGTCCTCAGACGGAGGTGTTCACTGAGCTTAGAGGGTCACAGAGTGTCATCAGGAGGTTGGAACAGTGATACAGAGACTGGAAGAGTCACAGAAAGGAGAGGAGTGGACGTCCTTTGGCCACGTCCCAATTTATTGAGACACTGAAAATGTTTTGTTGTGGTTTACCTACCACTGTTGGTAGATTTTCTTTAAATAAATTGTTTAAGAAGAATAAAATCACCATTGCATGCTTCTACTTAAATGTCCTACTTTCATGATATAATATCACTGTAGCATTCACTTTTTACATTTTCCATAAATTTCACCTGAAAGTCGAATATCCCTAACTTTTTGTGAGTAGTGTACATAAGTTTACAAACAAGTTCATGCAATTTACTGTAGGTTTGAACCAGACTGCTCCTCGTATATGTCCTATAACTAAACCACTGAGCCACCAAACCCACATTAATCTAAATAGCGGCTGTCCTCACCGGAGCAGCTCCTGTTTACGGGCTCTGTTGTGAGCACTCAGGGCTTTGAGCTCCGCTTGTCTCTTCTGCAGCTCGGCCAGAACCTCGTCCTCCGAGTCTCCTCCCGGTCCGGGTCGCTCCTCAGAGTCCAGCAGCCCCTGAGCCACCAGCTCCTCTTTGATCCGAGCCTCCAGGGAGCGCGTGTGAGGAACACTGTACAGGGGGGAAGAAACACAGCTACGGTCAGCGTAACACCACAAAGGACATCGCAAATAAAACAGATCTCTGTGCGTGCTGTGTGCAAACACATGAGGTGCTGCTCAAATACCTGAAAGCTTTTCCTTGGCTTCTGGGAGACGTTCCAGCGCCGTCGTTTGCATCCTTCCCTGAGATATCGGGTATCGGAGAATCCTCCATGGGGGATATAATGTTCTCCTGGAAGAACACAGAAGCAAAATCTCACCAATTATCGTCGTGTTTCACTGCTTTCACAATATTTAAACATCATTTTGGATATCTGGCTCATCATTCATTTGTATTTTGATATGTTAACATACTGACCTCAACAAGAGCCTGGAGCAGACGCTGTGTGAGAGGACCAAAGGGACATCCGTCCTCTGGAGACTCGTGCTGGGACTCAGACTTTTTCAACAGGGAGTCCACATCTACGGCAGGTGAACAGGGAGAGGAGTATTAAAATAGATAGCTGTTTTTTGAGATGAAGATGGGTGATCACCTACGGTCAGCACGCCCCCCAGTTTGGAGAAGCAGACAGGCATCCTGGCACAGATGCTGCTGCGGACGGGGGGCAGCAAAACATTAAAAAAAAAAAAATCAGTTTAAGAGTATATATTTAGAATAGTTTCACTGTTTTACATTGCTGTTAGACAGCCCTTTCCAACAGGGACCTGAGGCCATCCTCTCTTGACCAGACTCCATTGACAAAAACAGTCATTTTACCTCACAGAGCATAGGGGTTTGCTGTGTTACCGCTGCCTCAAATAAATTATCTAACACACTAGTTTGGATCCAAATTAGCCGTTTAAAGCATCAATGATACACAACAACACAAACAAACTACACGATGAAGGCAGCGGTAGACGAGCATCTCCTGTGTTCTGGAAGGTAAAAATAGTGTTTTTGTTAATGGAGTCTGGTGGCTTTCATTAGCGAAGACAAAGAGAGAACAGTTTCAGTTCTCCAGTGAAAGGGCAGTCTGACGGCAATGTAAAGCAGTGACAGTATTCTAAATATAGAGTACACCTGAAGTGATACTGATTTTTTGGACGCAAAAGCACATTTCCTGCTGCGCCGTCCACAGCAGTACTTCGCTCAGCATCTGTGCCTCATACAACCCTAGTTCAAATAATCCCAACTGTCCCTTTAAGGTGAACACATGCTTCTGCAGTAGCTACAGTCTGGCATTGTGATACGAAGAGCAAACCCGCCCAGGCTGCGGTCTCCCCTCACCTTTAGCATCCAGCTCAGACAGCGGTCCTCCCATGAGGCTCTTTTTCTTGTCGTTGGCTCGCGCTCCTTCCCGTTGCTCCTCCAGCAGATCTTCCTGCGCCCACCGCTGAGAGTAGTGTTTCCCCAGTGCCGGGATCTACAGCGAACACAGGCGGCACCGAAGCTCGACTCACATTTCAAATGACACAATGAAAACACTCAGATCTGCGGCCGCGCAAAACAACTACTGAACATACTTTAAAATACTCCGCTTCATCCTCCGGAGGTTTCAGAAGCTCCTCTAGCAATCGGATCTCTTCATTTGTGATATCAGCACAATATGGCTCAACTGACGCCCAAAATCTGAAATAAAAAAAGAGAAATAAATACAAGGAGCAAAACATAAATGACACCACCTTAATCTGAGGAGCTGTTGTTGCTGACCTGTTGGGTGCGTCGTTTTTAGGAGTGCGGGGAATGTCTTGTGGGTCGTCTGTGAATTCATACTCTTGGACTTTAGGCTGCAGATTCTTGGATTTGGGTCTGCCGGGACCTGGACCCGGCCCGTGGCCGCCTTTGCCCTCCAACTTCTGCTTCTTTGGTTTGTGGCGAGAGGAAGCAGCAGGGTCCGGGTCTTTTCCCAGCTTCAGAAAGCGCTTATCGCCCTTCTTGTCCTGCCAGTCAGTGAGGATCTGCAGAAGAAAAAAAAGGGGCATTTATTGTAACACCTGTCTTACTCTGGGGGTCACAGCCACAGGTAGGTGACCTGGGGTGAGGAAGGATGGAGGGGGGGGAGGTTCTCTCCCACCTGTCTCTGCTCCTCCAGGGCTCGCAGGCGGCGGCTGGCCGAGGACAGGAGCGTCTCCAGCTCCAGCTGCAGGGTGTCCAGCTCCTCGATGCCGATGCCATCGTCCTCCGAGCGGCCGAGCACAGCAGTGTAGCGGGGACACACCTTCACGTGCTCGACGGGCTTGAAGTCGTAGTATTTCAGTGGGGGGCAGTCCTTCAACTCACTCATGGTGCTGGGAGAGCTGGCAGAGTCTGGAGGGACCGATACATGAGGACAGAGATGTGTGAAGCTGTGATTATTACTGTCTCACAAACACACACACACACACACACACACACACACACACACACACACACACACACATATATACGCACTCACACACACACACTTATATATATACACACACACAGACTTATATATACACACACACACACATACATACATATAGGCCTATATATATATATATATATATACACACACACAGACTTACACACACACACACACACACACACATACATATATACACACACACACACGCACACACACATACATATATACACACACACACACAGACTTTTATATACACACACACACGCGCGCGCGCGCACCCAAACACACGCAGGTCTGCTTCATCGGTCTCCAGCTCGCTGGGCCCAAAGTGCCCAAATCTACCCTCAAACTTTAATTACCGCCGCTGTGATCTCACGATTTTGCGCACAACGTTTGATAAGAAGCAGTTTGAGACATTACAGTCTTTAAATGGTACAAATCTAGATCACATATTTAAATCTTTTGATGTTTAAGAGCACCCATATTTACCGTCAGTGAATGGCCTCCATGATGGAAACAACCATTGCGATTGCAGGGAGGAGGGGGGGGGTTACACTCAAGAGAAATTATGGCATATTTTCGACATTATTTAAGATTTTGAAGAGCATAATAAAAGTACACAACCATAAAAATAACTGTAAAATCGTTGTTAAGTCTTATAATTTACCACAACAAACAAACCGTAGTTAATAATTCGTTAGCCTAATCCTAGAATGGTATAGGCGGAGCAAACCATTTTGTACCAAGGCACATAAAGACATGTATTACCGCCAAACCCGTGTTTTAGCCATTTAACCGGGTTTTATGTTGATTAAAGAGATGTTATTTAACATCTTTTATTAAAAAATACAGATTATAAAGGCTCCAAACGAGTCGTGTACCAACGGTCACCGAGCAACATGTCTCCTGCTCACTGAGCGGAATGGACGCGCCGTCGGGTATGCTCGTTTTACACAAAAAGAACCTCCCCCGGGCGGAGCGATATGTGAAAACAGCGACGTTAAAGGAGCTAGGTGTAAAAAAGAAGCGCACCCAGTCTGTTCTAGGCGATGTAGGATTCACGGAAGAGGAGTCCCAGGCGTGGCTGAGGAACTTCCGTCTTCTACAGCACAAAAATGGTAAGTCTGCCAGACCTAATGTATCTTTATTTTTCATATTTTACCCATTTATCTCGGCTAACTGATGCTACACTCGAGGTAGGATTAGCCTGCTAGCTTAGTGTTCCCCTCAGACGGGGTTTCCGGTTTGCTGCAGAGAGGACGGGCATCCTTGATACGGTTTGCAGAAACTAAAGTCATTGAGCTGAGCTGTCTTTTCCTCTCGGGCCCCCTTTTTTTTCTTCTTCTTCTTCTCCTTCCTCGGTACTTTAGCTGTCAGCTCTCATGAAGCTCTGTTGTGGGAAAGCTGTGACAAAAGTGATGCAAATGGATGTAAATAATTTGGATGATCTGCAGCCACCTGAAAGCTTCTCATCCACTCATTTTACTGCAAGAAAACCATCCAGGTCGGAAGCAGAACCCTCTCATCTACATCCAGATTGATTTGCATCAGGTTATTGCTGGTTAACATCATGTTTTTCTCCCTAAAGTGGCTGTTAGTAGTTGTGTCTTGTAACATATTGAGGTGTCAAACTGGAGTGGGGTTGAATTGCATCCCTGCAGACAGCTGATTGTGGTTCCTGATCAAACCCTGACCTCACAGGCCTGACCCTGCTGGAGAGGAGAGGAGGGGTTCAGTTTGCTCCTGATCTGAAATAACAAATAACCTTCCCTTATTTTTATTATTATTATTATTATTCCCTCCTCAGACAGCGACTCTGCGCCCCTACTTGAACGCCGTGAGGGCCACCCTGCAGGCGGCCCTCTGTCTGGAGAACTTCTCCTCTCAGGTGGTGGAGCGTCACAACAAGCCAGAGGTGGAGGTCAGGTATGTTCAGTGGGGTGTGTTTCACTGGTTGTCCTCCTGCTTTGCTTCCTCCTGTATTTTTTTTTTTACTTTTCCAGCCCTTGAGCTGTTTGCAGATCGTCCTCAGCTGTCACACGAGTGTGGACTTGTGCAAACCTGCATAAGAAAATCTAGGAGGGGAGGGAAAAAATGACAGAAGCAAGGGCAAGGCTGTGAAATTAGCCAGCAGGGACAGGCTGCAGCGTGTTTGCGGGTGTCTTTGAAATACAATGTGAAGATTAAGAGTTTTATTTTTAATATATGCTCTATATACATTATATATGCTAATGTGTGTATGTGGTATGTTACTATTTTTATTGTACGGAATCGTTTTTTTTGTTTTGTGTGTTTTTGTGTTACAAAAAAAGGGAAAAACATCAATAACATGTTTTTTTACTGATGTTTTTCCCTTTTTTTTCTTTTTTGTTACTCATCCTGGGCTCGTATCTTGAAAAAAAAAGTCCTAAAAACACGTAAAAAGAAAAGAAAACCACAGGAGTTTTATAACATTGCACCAAAACTTCGAAGGTTCTGTGTAGAGCCATGCGGGGCACGATGCCGCCTCTCGGAAGTGTCTGTAGTTTAAAACCGAGTGGGTCTGTCTGTATCTGTGACGTGCGGATTGCGCTGTGGTTCCAGGAGCAGTAAGGAGCTGCTGCTTCAGCCTGTGGTGATCAGCCGTAACGACAAGGAGAAAGTCCTCATCGAGGGATCCATCAACTCTGTCAGAGTCAGCATTGCTGTCAAACAGGTGAGTAAAGTCAGCAGGGGTTTTAGGTGCTTTGTGGTCAGTTCTTAATTTCTTTTGCAGTCTAATAATATTACTAAAAATAAATGCTGATTTGTCGCTGCAGGCTGATGAGATCGAGAAGATCCTGTGCCACAAGTTCATGCGCTTCATGATGATGAGAGCGGAGAACTTCTTCATTCTCAGGAGGAAACCAGTAGAGGTGAGCGGCACCGAGGTGGACGGGGAATCTGGCTCCTGTGTAATAAGATAAAAGAAGGAGGGAGGATACAAATAAAAAGTGGAAAATCCCTCAATATTTACATCGTACATTCCTCAGCAGTGCAGTTAAATAAGTGACTGTGACTCTGATTCGCTTCTTTTTAATCTCCTCTGATTTCAGGGATATGATATTAGCTTCTTGATTACCAACTTCCACACGGAGCAGATGTACAAACACAAGCTGGTGGACTTTGTCATCCACTTCATGGAGGAGATCGACAAGGAGATCAGCGAGATGAAGCTGTCCGTTAACGCCCGGGCCCGTATCGTCGCCGAGGAATTCCTCAAGAACGTAAGAAGTGTTTTTTTTTTATTGTAAAAGACAGAAATGACGACAGGGGAGATAATTCTGACCTCCTGTCTCCACAGTTCTGACGACACTGTCGTCCTCACAACCCGGGAAAACGCTCCGAGGGCCAATCAGCACGAGAGTGGAGAACTAAAGGAGTAAACAGCCAATCAGCGAGGAGATGAGAGGAACGTGACGCGACGACACCCTTTGCACCTGCCTCGAGTATATCCGTGTACTCATGACTATCAATGACTGTATATAATGAAATATTTACCAGTTTCATTTTCAGCCACTTAGAACAAATCCCCAAACAAAGGCGGGTCCTTAAAGTATTAACCGAGTTGATAGCCATGAATACACGGGCGCCGAGGACGTGTGGCTGCAAATTAAACGGCCAGGTTTTTGTATTATGTGTACGTGAGTCCGTCTGTTCTGTCACTGTCGTTTCAAATTTCTCCGTTCAGGAAACCCAAATGTTTGAGGGGAAAAGTCGTCTGTGCACGCGGTGCAAGAGCTGTCTGTGAAGACGCTCCCAAACCCCGTGTATGAACATAATAAAACTCTGTTGTTTGTACTTTTTTTTGGTGCTGTGTCATTCACGGTGAGCGGTCGTGCCTATAAATGGGATTTTTCTGCTGTGAGGAAGTTGACTTCAGCTTTTTTGGCCGCATTAATCACACTGTTACTGTTTCAGCTGTCAGGAAGGGGAAGTGACAACCTTCATGCTGCAGTGTGACAGTGTGTGAACCACTTCTGTTCACATTTAATAATCATTTAACCAGAAATTACATCCAGAAGAGAAGAAAGTCACGTTTTTAAAAATTCCCCTGTATTTATTTGCTCATTCACAGCCTCCCTGCAGAGTAACTTTACTGATGTGATAATGGTAGATGGAGGTTTGTTTATTTGTTAAAGCCACTTTGGGAGTTCAGATGAGGAGCAGTACAGGTGCTGGAAAACCTTAAAAGTGCTTGAGTTTCAAGGTTTTAGAAGTTTTTAATGAAGTGTTTGAATCAAGTTGAAATTCTGATTTCATTCATACAATAAATCACAATCTGACGGAATAATTTGGTTTTTATAAAAAGAAAATGAGTAAGTGGGAGAGGACCTGACTGATTTGAATGTATGTTGTATGTACGACAGCCGTTAGGTGCTGGAAAAGCTTGAAAATGCACCTTGAGTATCCTTGAAAAGTGCTTGAGCTCGACTTAGGAGAAGGTGATGAAGTTATCTCCTCCCATGTGTTTTCATGGCGTCGTCCCAGTTCTCCTGTTTGATTCTGATCCTGCAGCCTCCACCCGTCCCTCGTTTCAGGGGACGGAGAGACGGAGGAGGATCGTCGTTCTCAACAAATAACACCTTTTACCTTTTTCTGACAGTTTAATAACTGGTAGATTAATCAAAAATGATAATCAACACAGCCCTGATTAATAATCAAACCCATAATGAGAGAAATAACGAGAGGCTGGTGTATAAAAATAGCATTTTTTTTTATTATAGTGGAGTTCGGACTTACATTTTAAAGTCGTGACCCAAATCAACACAAACACCTTTGAGCTAATTGTGTGTGCTAAGTGTGTGTGTGTGCAGAAATCATCCATGAAGAAAGCCACGATCTCATTTCACCCATCAGCACAAAACTGAAGTGTTTCCATCACAGAAAACCTGATATTCATTCACTCACTCGCTCGCTCGCTCATCACCACATAATAGTCTAAATAGTAAAAGGTTTTTAGTATTGATTTCCAAGTAGGTTTGTAACCTTCAAATTGCACATCATCACTGAAGACACCTTCACATGAAACAATGATTGCACAGTACAGTAACATGTCGGACACGTTCACGCCACCATTTGATGAAACCGCGTGATTAATACTTAAAATATAGTTCAGTAACCTTCGGTGTTAATTATACGGCTGCACAAATAAACACACACTGAATATAAAGGAACAAACGAAGAGGAAGCTGCTGCCAGTCCAGAGTTTAAAATCCCCTCTTGTGGCTGTTTAATAACCTGAAGGGCTTTAAAATCTGAACACACGTCAGCTCCTTCAAGTCGCTTTAAAAAAAGACGGACACGAGGGTTACAGTGAGATAGAGGTGTGTGTCTGTCTGTGTGTGTGGGTGGAGGTGATGGAGGAGGAAGTGAAATAACCAGAAGAGTCCGTCAGAAGATGGGGGTGGGGGGGTGGGGGAGTTCAGACTGCAGCAGGCCGTCAGAGGTGAGCGGGGACGGTCTGCAGGGCGTCCTGAGTCGTACGGTGGATGTTCACGTTCTGGAAAGAGGAACGCAGCAGAGTCAGACGCCTTCTCAACAAACACCACGTGTGTGTGTGTGTGTGTGTGTGTGTGTGTGTGTGTGTGTGTGTGTGTGTGTGTGTGTGTGTGTGTGTGTGTGTGTGTGTGTGTGTGTGTGTGTGTGTGTGTCAACACATTTAACAGGCAGACAAATGAGGCTTGGCTACCACTTAAAAACACTTTCAGAGTGTGGATCCCTGCTGTTTTTGCACTTGAAGGAGATCTTCTCCTTTTAGTTGATGCACTGAGGTGTGTGTGCGGTTTTCTAGACCTCTGTAAGATCTCAGGATCCTTTCAAACCTCATTAAAGTGCAGATTAACGACCCACTGTAGCAGCATTTGTTTAAGCGTGGTTTTGTTTCTTCATGTTTTTATTATGTCCTTATCCTTTATTTTCAAAAGAAGCCCTCAGGCGAAGCGTCAGTATTATTGGCTGTGAATAACAAGCTCACAATTTTGTTAGGACTCTAAATCCAGACAGACCGAAAATGTGTGTGAGACACAGTGAGCGTTTTGTTCGGGCTGATGAATGGGCAGCGCTTTCTGCTGCACCCCAGCGGAGCCTTCGCATGCGAATGAACAGGAGGGGGGAAAACTCAGAGTCTTCAGTTTGCACAGCAGAGTAAAGCAGGAAGGGCTCAGCGAGGAGCATCTGATCTGGAGATCGGAAGAACAGGAAGAGAGGAAGGAGGGAAGGAAGTCGGCCTCTTTGGTGGTTGTGTTTTATCTCCAGGAAAAAAAAAAAAAGCTTTCAAGTCAAACTCTCTAAAATGAATCACAAGCAAGAGGGTGGTAAAGAAACATGAAACAGTTAAGTGGAGTTTATTCATAAATAGACAGAAATATCTTCCTCTTAATGTCGATCAGTGATCTGAATAAACTGGGAGGATCATTCACATTGTTGCACCAAAAGAAAAACAAAAACAGAACAAAGTACTTCCAGGATCTTCATTCAACAGTGTTGGACAACTGTGATAGACGACAGCTAGTAAAGTAAACAGTTGATTCTTAATGTGCAAAATCTAAAAAAAAAAAAAAAAAATGTCCCGACTTCTACTAACAGAAAAACAAAGTGGTGAGACGCTGATAAAAGTTAAGATTAAAATCAGTTTAACAGATTCATGAGAAAACAAACTACATGTAATCACTGCTTCCACAGAGAAAAGGTGCTTCATTCCTTCACAGTTCAGATTACAGGAGGAGAAAAACAAAACAAAAACAAAAACAACCCTTAATCAACCGTTATAGTCACTCTCCAAAAATGGGAGAAAGTGCACGACACAAGATCCGTGTCATCGGATTAATAATCAGAATTAGAAACTGGATTCCAGTCAGTTACCGTCAAAAGATGTGGAGGAGAAACAGGAAGAGGAGGAAGAGGAGGAGGAGGAGGAGGAGGACAGCGAAGAGTGAAAGGGAGCTCAGTCAGAGGAGAGACTAGAAGCTGCAGAGTTCAGGGCAAAAAAAGGGGGCGGGGGTGTGGGGGTAGAGAGTGTGTTGGGATGGGGGGGGGGGGCACTGCCTCATTGGTGAGCTGGTACTGTTAGCAAAGCCTCCTCTGACATCCGCGACACCTCTACGTTCTGTTTGATAAAAACAAACAAGCACAAAGAGGGGGAGGGATCAAAACACATGGGAGATATGAAATACACGAACACACACACACACACACACACACACACACACACACACACACACACACACACACACACACACACACACACACACACACACACACACACACACACACACACACACACACACACACACACACACACACACACACACACACACACACACACACACACACACACACACACACACACACACACACACACAAAAGACTCGGGAAGAAGCATTGAGTTCATCACGTGCTTTTCTTCTTCTTCTTTTTCTTATCAATCAGACGATTTCTCAACTCCCGCATAAGTCGAGCTGATTTCCAGCGAACCAGCCGATCATGATAATTTATATTTCTTTAATCACAGTTTGGTTTAGACCCCAAAACTACCCGGTTAGGTGGAGTTTGGTGTTCTAATAAGGAGTCAAATAAAAACGCTAAAATGTACATGAGGTTAAGTTCCTGTTGGGGAGAGACTCGCACACAAACAATAAGAGTTTTTTTTATTACTTATTAAGCAACAAAATGCATCTATTCCACTTTAAATATCAGCTTTAACATCATTTTGGACCCTAAACGCTGTTGCTCTGCACTTTATCCTGCTTATTACAGCTTTGTACTAAATAAATCAACAATTTAGACACAAAATACTGACTTAAAAATCATTATCTATACCAACAGTGTGCTATATAGACGTGACAGACTGTAGAGTGTAATTGACCAATCAGAAGTGAGTATTCAACAAAGCGTGAGTGTGAATAAATGATCCTGATTTCCTGACGTGTGCCTGGCATCATGTTGCACTCCTACAGATTACATGTATTTATAACAAACTTTTATTGGCTGTTTAACGTGGGACTAATTTTATCTGCGCTCTTCAGCGTCGATCCCTGTGAGGACCCGGAGCCTGTTCAGCTCAGAGGCTTATTTATTTATTTAAAGGGTGTGGGGGTGGAAATGTGAGAGCGACAGGAGTATTAGTCAGTTTTTCTGCTGCGCTCTGATAATCTGCACATAATCCAAAAGGAAAACCTGCTCTCAGCTCGTTGCCATTTGTGTATTTATAAAAGAAACATGATCGTCAGGATGAAATGGCTGGAAAATAAAATCAGACAAACCAGCCTGTGAACCATTTGACCTTGAAAAAAAAAAAAGTGGGTCACTTGTTCTGTGTCTGTTCACTAAGGCTGCAAGAAACAAACAAACTAAATCTCCATTCAGGAGCTGCAGCTGGTCGAAATAAGGTCCAAACCTCTACGGCTGGACTGCTTTTAATTTGAAAGGACAGAGATGGGAAGAGATGGCGGTCAGTCAGTCAGTCAGTCAGTCAGTCAGTCAGTCAGTCAGTCAGTCGTGGATCACCATCAGTTTATACAGCTGCTCTCTGCGGTTATTAGAAGTTATTTAAAGACAGATTATATGTCGGACAGGAAATCCAAAGTGTGGGATTGTTCCCAGAGCGTAGAGCAAACAAATAACAACTAACTGTGTAATAAATAAATGAATAATAACTGTTCAGACTTTACTGGCCTTTCTAACACATTCACAGCCATCAACTGTGTCGTTAACAGGCGCCACACTTTGTTTGGCTGATTCTTACCTCCAAAAACCCACCGAGCACGTCAGCATCTTTAAATCCCACCGGGTTTTTCCAGAAGTGCAGCGTTTGCCCGGCTGATTCGCTGACTGGCTCAGATTTCTACGTTTCTACGTTCTGTCTTCTAAGGTTTTGTGTTTCTCTGTGATGTTGTAACATGTTAGTCTTACTGAGTTTGTTCTTTCTCAGCCTTGGAACTCAAACCATTTTCTGCTGAATCCAAACTGCTTACTGCGTGTGTGTGAGAGTGTGTGTGTGTGTGTGTGTGTGTGAGAGTGTGTGTGTGTGTGTGTGTGTGTGTGATACCCACCTCCGGTCTTTCTCGGTGTGTGTTGACGGCGTCCACGTTTAAGCTGATGGACTCCACCTTACAGCCTGAGTGTGCAGACAGACGTTTGGTTTCATCAGAACAGTTTTTTTTAATTATTACATGTCATTATAAGTTTGTAGATTTTATTATTTGTGTTGTTTCTAAGCAGACCGGAGCGCGGTCCTACCGTAGGCCACAGGCGTGAGCTTCAGCACGGTGTGCAGCGGGCACTTCAGGTACGCCAGCTCCTCTGTGTGAACACAAACACACCAACAGTTCATAAAACAGCCTGAACAAACGAGGAGCTCCTGCACGTCGTCTCCACATCCTTCGTCTAATCTACACGCTTCGATCTTCAAAAGGGATTTTTCTGTCATCTGTTCTTAATTCTTTAAACATCACTCAATATTTTGATGTCAGGATTATCGTCTATTTTATTTAGATGTGTTTCCAGGAAGTTCAGAGTTCATTGCTGCTCTGGAGACAATATTTTGTTCTATTTAAAGCAACATAACATCTATTTTACTCTAAAATATCAACTTTAAACGCTTCGTAACGTCTTTCACGGCACCACAGCTCACACCGTTGGCTACGAACGACGTGATGGGTGCGGATGTTTCCAGATTTTTCCCAGTTAAGTGTCGACATCTGTGTCGCTTTATGAAACCAACACAATCTTGTTATTGAGCGAATGTGTTGTTCTGTTTGGCTGCTGGTCTTTTCTCCAGGAAAGGAGATCTTAATCTAAATGAGACTTAAAAAATTAAATACTAATAACAATAATAATAATATAAATGTTTGTAATGCTTATCAGAAGTCACATCTTCTTGCTTTAAACTATAAATAAAGTCTAATCCTATTGATTTATTGCTGTAAATATATTTTAATCATTATTTTTTTGAATAAAAACAAACATGAGTATCTTTAAGTGTATAAATATCAATAATAATAGGAAACATGGCAGCCTGGAGGCTCCAGTGCTGCAGCGTCAGACTACTGACTACTTTGCAGTAAACCTGTTTCTGATAAAAGCCAACAGAAGATATATGATATACAGTACGTACTGTAACATGCTGCTCTGCTCCACAATATGGAAATCAGGTCAGTCAGCCAGGAGTGAAACACTCTTCTCAGTATGAGGCAATGAAAGTGTGTCACTACTTAAAAAACAAAACTACCCTACTTGGTCATTTCCTCTCATTTGCTGTTCAACACACGTAAAGGTGAAACTGCATCACGCCCGTTTGTGTTGTTTCAGTCTCAGTTAAAGGACCAACCTGCTGTTTTATCCAGGAAATAGGCCAACAGGCAGCGCATGACGGCCTGGTGACAGATGACCAGCACGTTCTCCTGCCGCTCCAGCTCCATGATGACCGGCTCCAGCCGCTGCACCAGGTCCTCGTAGGACTGAGGCGGAGGAGAGGACACATTAGAGAAGAGTTATCACTAAAGTCAGCTGCATCCATGTTTAGTTTTCTCTCCTGAAGATACTTTGAGATGATCCCTGAGGCAGACCAACACCTTTACACACTTATTTATACATCTACTTTACATTTTATTAAAAAAAAAAAAGAGATTGACATGTTAGCAGGAGGGGAAATCCATACAAGCTCTCAAGCTCTCTCAACCAACGCTCGCTTTAACGAGATTCCCCTAAACGTTACATCAGCACTAATGCCCGCATCTATCAACCTGCGTCAGTTTAATGGAGGTAATGGGATGGACTTAAGGTGAGAACAGAGCAGCGGGCATTCAGACACCCATTAAACAACCTGACCCCACATTTCTGACACACACACACACACACACACACACACACACACACACACACACACACACACACACACACACACACACACACACACACACACACACACACACACACACACACACACACACACACACACACACACACACACACACACACACACACACACACACACACACACAGACACACACACACTAATGTGGGCTCTTTCTTCACTGCTGGTGCTTCGCCAAATCCGCCTGAGACCGCTCGTCCGAGCCAAGGCTCGTTAACAGCATGCGAGCGGCCAGAAGCCGTCTGGATGCACTTTAATTGTTCGTTTGTGAGTCAGCGAGTCTTTCTCTTCACAAAGCAGGACCGAGTCTGTATTAGGAAATTCCAAAATTCACACAGAGGCAGCAGTGTTTCCTGTCGGACAAGAGGTTTTCTGTGGAGCCTCCTCGTTCCCTCCCACTCAGGATGAACCAACACTGAATTATTATATGAATTAATATTGTTATTTTTCAGTGACAGTAATGAATAGTGTGTTAAACGAGCTGGGATCGTCTCCTGTTAGTCAGACACAGAGTGTCTTAGTTACTGAAAGGCTGTGGTGCGTTCACTGCCACAGAGAAGAAATAAAAGGTCTTCACGGGTATACTCATGTATAAAAATAAGAACAACTGGAAACTTGTTTCCACATAATATTCAAGTACTCAGTCCGTTAAGAAACACGTCTTTAACTGTTGAACTGACTGAGTGGAAACACTCTCCACCACTGACCTCTCCCTTCGGGTACCGATAGCGGTATTTGTCCTGGTCCCTCAGAGCAAACTCCAGTGGATAGTTCTCCTGGATCTCCTCATACATCATCTCCTCACACACGCCCTGAAATGAGATCACACGCAGATTAAACTCCATTAACGCCCCACACACACACACACACGTCAGGCCGTTACTCACTGCATCGATCTCGTTCAGGACCTTCCACTGTTCGTAGGGCACGCTGAGAGCCTCGGCGGTCTGGATGGTTCTCTTCATCTGGCTGGTCCACACCTTCAGGTCTCTGATGTCCTGTGACTGGATGAACTGGCTCAGCTTCTTGGCGAACTGAACGGACAGGAAAAACAAAACTAGTTAAATCTCTCGGTGACTAACATAAATAATTGGACACATGCCGTGAGAGCCTGACGTGCCTCTTTGCCCCGAGGTGTGAGGCCTGAGTCTCCCCCGATTCGACCCTTGACGTTGAGCTCGCTCTCGCCGTGGCGGCACAGGTAGATGGAGCGCGGCGTGATGTGAATGTTCATGAGGTAGTAGACGATCCGGCTCTGGATGTGGTCCAACACCCTGTTGACCAAGTAGCGCTGCCCCACGTCCATGATTTTAATGTAGGAGAGATCCCTGAGAGGAGACGGACACGTTAAGCCTCCTGATCAGCGGTGGAAGCACAGACGAGTGCGCTGCTGCATCGTCACATTACCCAGAATGCAGACAAATGTTTACTTACTTTACAAGAAGTGACAGTGACACAAAATTCATGTCGCAACAAGCTTAGATAATGTTTGTGGTTTTAATGAGGCTGCAATCATGTCAGACTCATGTTCATCACACTGAAATAATATGAAACTGAGACTGCTGAGACTGTTGAGCATCAGAAAAGAGTCACACTGACGGCATTAGATAAAAGGTCGATGCTATTTACCCCCTGGTGTATGTAGGAAAGAGTGTATTTTGTGTTTAATGTTGCTGCCTTTTATATTCATATTTGATTTTAACTCAAACCATCTTTTCCTGAAACTAACCGAGTAGTTTTCTGGTGCCTAAATATAAACAAACCACGACTGACATATATAATAACGAATGAAATATAATGAAAGATGACTGAAACATGCGAGTCAATGAATAAATACATAGAATAAATGTATTTTAAACCCTAAGCAGATTTTATTCCCATGTTTCAGCTCACCTGTCCAGGACTTCATCCAGCGTCTCGTAGGAGTTTTCATAACACTTGATCCTCTTCATGAAGTCCTCTACGGCCTCCTCCGTGTTGCAGTTGGTGTAGTCGGGGCTGCCCAGCTTCACTTGCTGCGCAGAGAGACGACAAGAAGGGTGAGACAGACAGACAGACAGACAGACAGGAGTTTCATTCTCTCCCGAGGTGACACAGACGGACACTCACCACTATGTTCTCCTGTATGACATCTGGGTCTTCACACACAGACTCGACGAAGAACACCTGAGAAAAGAGGAAGAGGAGGGACGGATCACACTTCAGTGTGAAGGTCGGTGAATGTGCTTCCCCTCCGAGGACGGAGAGTCATCACGTTACCTTGAAGCCGTTCTGCTCCGCGAACTGGATGATGGTTTGCCTCCGTTCTCTGGTGGTGTTTGTTGCATCAAACACCTGTTAAACACGGACGGAAGAGAAATTAACCCACTTTATTATATTTTTTGTTTTCTTCTTCGCACACCTGAACCTCATTTTCCAGAAACATCTAAACCATTTTAACACTCGGCTCACCGCAACCTGGCCCCCTTCCTCTGTGAGATACTGCCGCACGTCGTTCAACGCCGCTGACGCACATTGTCTGCAAAGATCACAGGTGAACCTCGGTCATAAATGGCTAGTGGTTCAATGAATTGTTAAAGGGGCGCTTCACCCCAAAAAACAAAGGAACATATTTTTAGATCATTCTGCCTTCTCTAAAATATTATAGAAGTGTTACGGCACTCGCTTTGCTCAAGATTATCCACAGACTTTGCTGTGAGCAGTTTCATGTAGGAACTATTTTCTGCTGAATTACACCCACCGAACATAACAGGCTGATTCCACGCAGTCACGAGCGTGAGATTGTTTCCTGGTGTAGTTCAGTAGAAAATAGTTTGTACGTAAAAACTGTTCACAACAAAGTCTGTGGATTCTCTTGGGAAACGTGGTCATGATGTCTGGAAAGAGACTTTGCTGTTGAGTGCTGTTGGTGGGGTTTGTTTTTGTGATTTGAGCACCACGAGCCGAGTGCCGTCCAGCTCCATCAGATTAGAGAGAAGGAAGATGTCTCTACAGCTGATATCTTCAAAACTGAGCAACTCCCACCAAAACGCTCTAGATGGATAGATAGCACTAAGATAGCTGAGTGAACTGCCCCTTTTCGGGCGGCTGGTCGGTTCTCTTACCGTCTGATCTTTAATCCCTCCTCGTTGTCTGGACGGAAGAACTCAAAGGACTTGTAGATCTTCACAAACTCCCTCCTGTACTGCCCAACGTTGAACTCTGCGGGGGACACAAGAGGACACTGGAGGTCAGCTGATGTTTTTCTACGACCGTGCCTCGTTGCGTTGAGGTCTGCTCGACTCCGCTCACCTCTGGTGGGAACGCCGATCCAGTTAAGATAGCGGGTCAGCTTCTTGGAGATGTAGGTCTTCCCTCTGGCAGGAAGGCCCACAGTCACGATCAGGGTGGGACAGTTGGTCATACATACTGCGACAGACACAGGGGAAGGAAAAATATTAGTTTATCTCAAGGTTTTTCTTCAACAATTCTTACAAAGAACATCAGCTGCAGACACACCATCACTCTTAAAGGTCCATTATTGTGCAAAAGGCATTTTTTAACGTGTTTGACGTAAATGTGCGTCCCCCGGTGTGTTAAACTTAACGCAGAGAACGTCCTCTCTCTGCTTCTCCTGCTCCATCTTTTAGTAAATCTGTGTAAAAACACGTTGTCTGGATTTCGCTCCCTTTGTGATGTCACAAGATGATCTGTTGATCACGTGACCTCCTCCAGGACCTTCAGCAGGCCAAAACAATAAATAAAAAACCTCCTGAGTCCACCTTCTTAACACGAAGACGCCGAGGGCGAGAGTGAAGCAGCAGATTGTTTCTGTTGGTCTGTAAAGATTCACTATCAGCACTAGATTGTCCAGTTTTATCCGCCGTCAGCGAGGAGCAGAGGGAGGTCGAGGAGGTCGCGTTGTGAAACATCTGCAGACGTCCAGCAGCTGGTTTCCACACTCTGGTGCAGTGTGTGCACAGACAACTGGGTCAGAAGGACGTTCTGCTTCAGTGTGTGTGCACAGACGTTTGTGTGTTTGCAGAGTTTTAACTTGGAGGCACCGAAAACCACAAAAACTCCAGACTCTTGACGCTTTTATCAGCACTCCTACATTGTCACTGTGGATGTAACTGCAGTAAATAAAGTTTCATTTAAAAAACTAAAAGATGTTTAAAGGTTTACATGACTGCTTGTGAGGAGGAAACACCAGATTATGCTGAAAAAAATCAAGCATTTTTCAAGAAGTACATTCAAATTCATGCATATCCCCAAACTTGAGGGCATAAAGGTTAAAATTTAAAACATTTTCCAAACATTTAAGGCTTCCTAGGAACCCTGAGTCTGACTCCAAACAACTTCTTAAAAAAAAAACGCAGGATGGTGCTGGGTTAATATCCTCCAAACTTAGATATTCTGTATATTATAGACAATATTTAACACAACTGGTGTGAAGTATCTTTATGAATACTGAGATGTCACATTCTTCTATTTGACATTTATAATGCCACAGCTGAGAGGAGATATTAAACTATAATTTATATATAAATAAAGCTAATAAAGTCTATATTTTTTATTCTGGCATTGCCTTTGATGTGTGAGCTGCAGAGTTCTTGTTTTAAAGTGCGTATTAAACGTTCACCCTCGCAGACACTGAAGTTTTTCTGCCCGTGGAGGGTTTTTAAGAGCATCTCTCAGACTTTGCGCTCCAAAGTGACACATTAATCCCCCGCAGGCTGGTGGTTTCTGAGCCATTTTAACATCCTTCCCGGGCGATGGGAGAGGACCCGAGAGAGCGCAGATAAAGCGGCACATCCCGCAGGGCGGATCTCTCACATGACTGCGGGGATTCAGTCCGTGTTTACCCGGTGCGCCAAGCCGCGCGCCAGCCTGGGCATCCTTACATAACCGCAGCAGGGAGATTTGCCCGCAGAGGAGCCGGATGATGATGAAATATCGCGTTGCAGGAAGGTGGAAAGAGAAATTGTTGGTCGTTAGAGCCAAATGGCTGCACGGGTGCTCGCGCCCGTCGCCACGTTGCCGTCATACGCACCCTTTCTTTGAGAAATGTGTTTCTCCGGAAGGCCATTTTTGCACGGCATCCAGATCTTCTTCAGCGGGTTTTGGGTGAGCTCCCGCGGGTTTGACGGCGCCCTGTCCTCCATCCCGGGGGCTGGTGAGGCGGAGGCGGCCGCGCCGGGAACACGGGGCCTTTTCCCGCGATGCTGCTCCGAAGGTGACCGGTGTTTCATCCGCTCTGCTCTGTTCTGCTCTGCTCTGCTCTGCGGGGATGGAGATGATCGGCTCCGGTGCTCCGGTGTCCCCCAACCCTCCCCCAAAGCTCCCTTTCCCTGCGCCGCTGTCACGTGTTCAGATCCGGACACGCTGTAAGCGGAACAGCCGGGCCGTAGTGACTGCAGCACGAGCGCAGCGCAGTTTCTGCTCGTTTTACCGTAATGACACGAGTGCGCAGACAGAAAGTACAAAAACCAAAAGCTGCAGCAAATATTTATCATAAGCCACATGTTTTATACCGTCATTTATTTCTATTTTATTTGATAGGAATGATGCATTTCATCACAGTGTCAATACAAAGCTCGGAAGTGAGTTTATAGCGATTGCTAATTTGCAATTCTTGCCCCTTGTTGGGCTTTTATATCCTGCTGGAGGCATTTATACTTGGTGTTGGCATGTTACAGTATGATAAGTGTTGCATTATTGTTTTGGACACTGGGTGGCGGTAATTAGATGCACTGGGTCTGTGTATATATATATATATATATACTGGGGGCCAGGGTCACACAGCTCTCACCTGTCTGGGTCAAAGAAACACTGGAAACCCGGCATGTTTATTACTGTCCAACCTGTTCAATCAGCTGCTATTCAATTTTTGGCAACAAGAAAGAAGGAATATTTGAAAAAACAAGACTAAATTTCCATTAAACATGTCAGTACATGTCATAAAACAGCTTCCACTACAAATAATTACAATAACATTCATGTATCTTCTGATTATTGTATTAAAATGTCATTTTTCCTAGAAATTAGGAGGAAAAAGACTTTTTTCAGATGTCAGTTCTGGTTAAATTATGCCGATATTAACTAACAGTAAAAGAGTGACAGTAAAAAGTACCATTATGTGTTTTAATATTTGAAGCTGTCTCTCTACACTTGATCAGCAAGGTTGTTTTTCACTTGTTTCATCAAGTTAGTGTGTAAGAAGCCAACGGTCTTTTCTGTTCAGTCAATCAAATTATCTTTAATAATTACCTACGATCAATATGGTGCCTTCACATATGTTTGAGTTTATCGTGTTCACGATAAAAGTCCATTCAAACATCTATTCTAAGTGGACATTTTATGCTGACTTTATGAGGTTAAAGCTCCCATATTATGCAAAATGCACTTTTTAATGCCTTCTTAAAATAAATATGTGTTCCTGATGAACCTAGAAGACGCCAAACTCGGAGAAATAAGATGTTTTCTTATGCAGATGCAGATGCTTTCACTTGTTATGTCCCTCCCTGCTTCCTGCTGAGGAGTTTGGAACCATTTGGCATGATTTCGCTCCATCTAACCAGCCAGAGTGACTCAAAACACCTGTGTGGGTTTGCAGAGGCACAATGGGTTCAGCATTAATGATTACATTATTGTTTGTCCGTCCTTATCGGAGCGCAGTGCTTTGTTTGAAATGGTTGCTTAAGACTTAAGATAAACTACAAACTTCACTTTCTTGGTGCACAGACAATGAGCCTTCTGCCACAGGTGTAAATAATCACACTGACGATGGCTGGATTCCATTTATCTGCTTCAGTTTCAGGGTCGTATCACCTGAGCTTTTCACAGTAATGTCACAAAGATGCTATTTACACAAGATTTACGACAAGAACATCGTAAATCTTTTATTCCTCTTCTTTTTTATGGACTTTAAAGGTTGACTAACACTTTAGACATTGAGCTGACATTGTCCATGAGATGGCAGCATTACTCTTCCTCTTTCTGAGTGTGTGTGTGTGTGTGTGAGTGTGTGTGTGTGTGTGTGTGTGTGTGTGTGTGTGTGTGTGTGTGTGTGTGTGTTGACCCCTGCTTCTAAACTATAGTGCACAATATAAGAAAACACCTGTAACAGTCAGACATTTCCCACTGATGAACAGCTTGCGATGTTCAAGGGGGGAAAAAGGTGTCAGAGAGGTTTGTGTGAAGGTGTTTCTAATATTTTGTCCATCTCAGGTGATCAGACAGCCTTTCAAATGTCTCCAGCTCCACCGTCACAATGGTTGGAGGAATTTACCATAGAGACAAATCCACACCACATAACTGAACATTATGAGCTTTAACAAAGCTTTTTTGCAGAGGTGCTGGATTACACTGCGCAGGTGTGCCTGATATAGAGGTAAGTCACTCCAGATTTTCAGGTTAGTAGGCCCATCTGGACTACCTGATGCGCTGATTATATTAAGCTTTAGAGTCGGTCTTTGTGCTGGAGTAACAGGGCCTGTGACCTAAATATGGAGCCTTTCTAATTAAATAGCTCTCTCTCTCCTAGATTCCCTGACTGCTAGCAGACTGAAATATATGTCAGTTTCATCAGGCCTGCAAATAAATGGCACACTAACTCATGCTGGGGATTTATTTTTAGCTTTTCCAGCTGTGTAACATAAACACCCCTAAAAAAGAAAGTGTGGCTCATGCTGCAAAAGTTAGTGAGTGGAGGTGTAATGTTTGGTGGGCTGGTTTTTAAAAAAAGGAGCTTATCTTATCTGCACAAAGCTGAAATAGCCCGTGAGAGCACAGCAGACTCTCCAGTGTGCACTGGGGGAAATACGTTTTCACTGAGGTTCAATGTAGGATATGAACAGGAAACAGATCTCAGTGCTCCTCCTCCCAGCAGCTGCCATGCAGGCTCTGATTGCAGCTAACAGCTTTTTAGCCTTGTGGTGCTGAAGGCTTCTGCACAAGTCATCTCCCAATATAGTGTGTTAACATTTCCACTCGGCAGTGTAGCAGCAGGCGCTCAGTGTTTATAAGATGCATTGCATTGCATCGCAGCTGCCCAGCATGAGCAACAGCAATAACAACAACAACAACAGCCATAAACACAACAAACAGCCAGAAGCACCATCCTCTGCAGCAGCATCTCCTTTAGGGTCACTGAGAGGGGACACCGACGTGATCAGAGGAGATCACCCTGACAGATCAGCTCCAGGCTGCACCGAGCGTTTAGGGGTGATTCTAAGAAATATTTGTTAATGTCGGCTGCACATTAAAAAAAAAAACATCCGCCTCCTCCTCTTCATCCTCGGTGACTGCAGCTCTAACAAAACGAGGCTGGTCACTGTAATAAACACACGGATTGTCGCCTGTGGCTCTTATGTAGGGGAAAGGTCTCGGTGGCAGCGTCAGCGCACCGACTCTTGTTTACGTCTTGCAGCGCTGCCCGACTCTTCCTCCGCCATCCGGTTAAAGGAACCCGGTGTGAACACCCGCCCGTCAGGGACACCCCCACCCCCGAAAAGCGACGTCTCTTACCCGCTCTGTCCGGCTTCGCTGGGGGCTTGGAGCGGCTGGAGCAGCCTCTCATCATGGGCGTCTGCTGTGATGGAGCTGCCTGGCGCTGTGACGGCTACGTGCAGCCTTGCAGAGGCTTTACACTGATGCTCACTGTGCACACACCCACCCCGAGAGTGTGTGTGGGTGTGTGGGTGTGTGTGTGGGACCTCAGGCTCTGGAGGAAGGCTTTCTCCATAACTGGATGCAGTGAGGTATCAGCCTACCTGCCCTCTGCCCCCTCCCACACCCCACCCACCCCTCTGACAGCTGAGAGATGCCCCCACCAGGCCTGACAGGGCTTTAGTTGGACTCTTTCCCAAAGACTCTGGAGGTTAAATTAAGAATAAAAACAGTTTGCACACTCGAATCTAATATAAATTCACCAGCATTCAACATTAAAATCCAAGACGATAAGATTTCTCAGGAATATTCTGTATTTTTGGATACTTACCTGTTTGAATTCTCCTTAAATAATACAAAAAACAGCACTCAGCATGATAACAGTACTGTTAGGTGTCATAAAACAAAGCTTAGGAAGAGTTCAGATATTTTCCAGGAATAGTTTGAACTGGCAGAACTTGTTTTTTCTGCAGGTCCTGTAGAAGTATTCACGCTAAAGAAACATTCAGAGCCAACCTGTGCCAACTTCTGAGAAGAAGACTATCAGTCAAAGTGGAGAAGGAAGCTAGAATAATGCCAAGAGAAGAATGCCTGACTGTCCACCTGAGGAGAGTCCTGTGGGAGAGTAAAGAGAATAAAGCACAGGTGTAAATCTGATGGACGCAACTTAATAACAGATATAATTTTCACTAAATCAGAATTAATGTGTCACATATCAGAGATTAGCAGGGGAATAAATACACTACTCACAAAAAGTTTCACTTTCACTTTCAGGTGAAATTTATGGAAAATGTAAAAAGTGAATGCTACAGTGATATTATATCATGAAAGTAGGGCATTTAAGTAGAAGCATGCACTGGTCATTTCTGGTAAAACAGTGGTAGGTAAACCACAACAAAAAATGTTCAGTGTCTCAATAAATTGGGATGTGGCCAAAGGACGTCCACTCCTCTCCTTTCTGTGACTCTTCCAGTCTCTGTATCACTGTTCCAACCTCCTGATGACACTCTGTGACCCTCTAAGCTCAGTGAACACCTCCGTCTGAGGACTTCCTGTTTGAAGCCTCCAGTGTTGAGGTGCTGCTGATCAACTGTTAGGTGTCGTCTTGGTCTCATGATGTCAGAATGTGATCAGCAGGATGAGGAGGACTGTTTAAATACCAATTCTAACTGAAGCAGGAAATGTATTGGTGGATTCATGGATCAAACCTGTTGTGAATGTTGCTGTTAAGCTTCTTGTTAGAGAACAGCAACTTGTGCAAAAAGTACAGAGACACTGAACAGTTGGACATGTTCATTCAAAGGTTTAGAGAAGGTCACATTAAGTTCACCTGGAAAGGTTAGAATGCATTTTAGGTTCATCCTGAAATTTCACCTGAAAGCCGAATATCCCTAACTTTTTGTGAGTAGTGTATTAGGGAAATTAGCAGCAGCCACCGGCCAAGTTCTGGTATAATACTACTACTACTACTATTAATAATAATAATAATGATGATGATAATAACTTGATTTATATGCCACCTTTAAAAAACAGAGTTTAAAAAGTACTCTGAGGTCAAACAAAAACAAGGAAAAGCAAAACAAGAAGAAAAAACAGGACAAAATCCGGGGAGAGAGGACGAGAGAAGAGACAGAGGACATTAGAACATTAAAGGGTGCAAATATAAATACACACAAGTAAAGAATAAGAGCAATAATAAAAACAATAGAAAACAAAATAAGTAAATAGATGAATAAAAGACAGCAGCACAGAGTAAAAAAAGACATAAGAGGACATGAAAAAGACGTAAAAGTGAGTCTGAAAATGAGTTTTAAGCAGTGATTTAAAAGATTCTCAGCATGTATCACAGATTTCAGGTCATTCACCAGATGGTAACAGGGTAATAACTCTATTTATGTGGCACCTTTAAAGTCACAAAGTGCTTTACAGTGAAAACTAACAACAGATAACGATAAAACAAGATCCAAAAACACACACATATCTATATATGTATATATGTATATGCACATAAAAGCAAAACAAACGCTACACGGGTGAGAAAAGGCCGTGAGGGTCTTTTTTTGTCACCTTTAGTGACGAGTGGAGTTGCTGGAAGCGTTCGCAGGGCCCTGCTGGAGGATCTCAGGCTCACAGGAGCTCACAGATTCAGGCAGACGTCTGACTCTGCAAGGCCTTAAAAACAAGCAGTCAAATCTCAAAATCAGCTCTAAAACTCACAGGTAACCAGTGCGGTGTAATGAACACACACTCTCTCTTAACGTGAGGCTGTTAATGATAGCAGCCTGTGATGAAGAAGATGATGATGATGATGACTGTGAAGGCCTGTACCTGCACATCTGGGGAGTGTGGAGACAAACCGGACATTAAAGATGGAGGAGAGACACCAGGAAGAAGACGTGGAGCTCAGAGAGGTCTGGACGACGTGGACGGAGCTCGACAGAGAGGCTGAAGGTCAGATGGCTCCAGGCCGGCCTTCAACACATTCCTCTCTAAAAGGGCAAAGCCACCTCCCCCACCCCACCTCACCCTACCCCACCCAGGCCTCTACTGCACCCTCACAGAGCAGCCTACCGGTCAGACCAGTCCCTCTGTTACTCCACTTGTCCCTGAGCCTACAGCAGCAGGAGCTCACGTGACCCAATGTGGGGCCTCCATCTGAATCATTCAGCTCCTTTAATTTGGAATTTCTCTTTTTTATTTTCAATCATTTCTCATAAATCTGCTCTAAATTTAACACCCAGTCGAGTTAAGTTGTTGGTTTGGCGAGTCCACAGAATTTACCGAAGATACCCGAGTGAGCATTTTCTGTTGTCATGGTGGTGTAATAACAGTCTGTGGGGTTTATTTTAAGGTGCTGGGAGGAAACAAAGACTCCAGCAGCGAAGGGACGGGCCGGTGTCATGGTGCTTCACATTAAAGTGAAAGGACGATAAAGACCGTGTGTGATCCTGCAGCTGTGACGTGTTTCCCCTCTGTTATCGTTTTGTTTATATAATATTAAAAAAATCCTGGAAATAATAAGAAACATACAAATAAATAATCAGATTTTCAAAAACGGAGTCGTCTTTTAATATGGCCGTGTAATGATCGATATTCACGCCTCATTCTGCACATAAGTAGAGCTCTTTTCTTTGTGCAGCTCTTTTCAGGGAGATGTGATGTTTTTACATCAGGAGGTGCTGTCTTTGACTGTGGCCTGTATTATTACAGGAACAATAGGCTTAATGAATCAGTGCCAGGCTGTTGCACAAGTCGCGACCTGTGCAGAAGCTTCACAGGAAAGAGCGGAGCGGCTTTATGAGTCAGCGTGACGCCCAAATAAATAAAAATGTAAAAACAAACAAGCAAACGCGAGCTTTTAAAACAGATCCCTGTGAGTTGTAATTAATTAATTAGTTAACTGTCTGTGCTGGTGTTTCAGGGAGGATCGGGGACTTTAGTGGACTAACACAAGTAGGAAGTGTAGGAGACATCAGTGTTACAGATAAATGCTGTAATCATGACTGTGCTTCACTTCAAAATGGCTGACTAACAAAGCCACTATGAAGAAATCTTGTCCTTTGCAACATACTGTAAACTTCCTCCAGTGAATCCTCTCTGACTCTTATTGTTTGTGCAGCTCTGCCTGTTTCTTGAAAATTTCCACTAAAGAGTCCGTGCATGTTACCAGAAGCTGAAAACTTCCTTCTTTAACTCTTAGAACTCTGTAATTTTAAGTCTGTATGCGTCCACGATGGCGTTTTTTACTTATTGTGACGTCATTTCTTCAGATGCTTCACGTCCTTAAAATCTGTCCAACTTCAGCTAAAAGGTTACAGAAGTAAAAAAAAATAGAACAAATAATAAAAGTGACATAAATCAGACTTGTTTTTTCATCAAATGTGACTAAATAAAGACACAAAACATGTTGATCCAGAACAAAAGCGAATGTAGAAACATAAACTAAATATTTGTTAACCCTCCAGAAGTGATTTGAACTATCTCCATGTCTTATGATGGTTGTTTTATGTGGTTGGTACCATCGGATCACCATCATACACACGCCTTTACTCTGGTGACGACACCGAGCCGCTGTGGACTCTTAAAATCCTAAAAATCATCAACTTGCAATGGGACTGAAGTCTGAGCTTTCTGCTGCAAGAAGAATGAATCCTGTGTCTGTTACAGTTTAGATCAGTTTAAACAGGAACATGCTAACAGTGCTAAGAAAATACTGACACTAGTGCGCTCTAAGGCTCCATCGCTTCATCTGACAAGCACATGGAGCATGTTTTACATTTTCAAGGTTACTTAATGTTAAAAACACTCGTTATTTTCATTATTTTCCTCAAACTAGACGCGGCGGACGGCGAGGTGGATTCAATTCAATTTTCAATTCAATTCAATTCAATTTATTTGTATAGCCCAATATCACAACAGAGTGTCTCACAGTGCTTTACAAAGTTCACTGAAATAAACAAGTGTAAGCGAACAAACAATCTAATAAAGAGTCCAGCAGTCGATGAGGCCAATGGATCAGTCCGAGGCATCACCTGCCCTTTATGACCCTCCTTCTTCGGGAAGGAAAAACTCAGGTGGCTTTTATGTGGGCAGAGACAGTCGGCCTGCTGAGGGTCTGGAGGAGGTCACGTGATCAACAGATCCCCTCATGACATCATAAAGGGAGTCAAATCTAAACTGAGAGTTTTCAGCAGACGACGGTTTGAGGGTCTATAGACACACATGTATGTTGAAAAAGCATTTTGCATCATGTGGGACCTTCAACCAATCAGAAACCAGGGCTGATGATACACATTACTGGTGCTAATGGCTAAATCTGAGTAATTTACAGCTACGTTTCTACTGAACAGACGGCTCTGTCTCTTATGCTGAGCAGCAAAGGACAGCTGGGAGGTCGAGCTCTATTTGGGCTACGTCTGATCATGGCCGACATCCCATATTTACAGTCGAGAAGCCAAGTGGTTCTTATGATTAGCTTCCACTAACCTATCCCCTAAATACCGCAGGGGGGGGGCCATGTGATCGAAGTAGGGGAAAGGTACCATATAATCTAAACATAATAATGTTGACCTTTCAAGGTCCAGCACCGAGCGGGATGGCCGCGTCCCAAATTACGGCTCCACTGCTGCTATTTATAGCAGCGTCACAGAGCCTGAAAGACACGGAAACAAAGAAAAAAAAAAACATCCTGCACATGAACGCTGCAGCTTTACTTTAGAAAGTTTTATTTACAACCGTTTGCAGCAGATGCAGCTGACAGATGATGATTAAAGAGCAGCTCATGTTTTAATGTGAAGTGAAACTGAGGCCCATATTTACTGGAAGTGTTTTACTCAACCCCCATAAACACACACACACACACACAACCACAACCACAACACACACACAAACCTTTCTCAAGAAAAAGTGTCACAACTCATCCGTGCAGCACAACCGACCGTTACCCCACGTTATTGTTGCTTCAGGGTAAAACCCTCCCTGGGGTTAAATCTGTAGGTCGGCGTCAGGCTTTGCTTTAATTCCTGAAGGGAGGCAGCAAACACACACACACAGTATTAAGACAACACAGGTACAAGTGTTTCACAGATGGTTTGTCCGTGTGTGTGTGTGTGTGTGTGTGTGTGTGTGTGTATGTGTGTGTGAGACCTCAAACAGTCGACCAAGCATTCAAAAACACAAAACAGGATCACTACAGATACCTCATGTCTGCACACAGACACTCTCACAAGGTCAGATCTAAAAATTACACATGTAAAAACATTAAACCGAGTCAGCAGGTGATATCGTGTGTTGATACGTCTCACAAATGTCCGGCTCTGACTTGTTCCTACGTCGTCTCTTTATTCCAGAGAACTTTTCCTAAACGTCCAGTCTCTCTCTCTCTCATAGGAGCCTCTGAATGACTCTCCTCGCCACAGATCGACCTTTCCTCCCTCCGTCTGAGCTGCTTCTTCTCTGCCCGGATTTCCAGCGACACCCGGCCGGCTCTGTGCCTCACTGACTCTGGCAGACCGTGGACCCGCTCTTGGCCCCCGCAGCGGCCTTCTTGCGTCTCTTGTTGAGCAGCGGGTTGCTGGAGGTGTCCAGGTCTTTGATCTTCACCTGGTCGTAGTCGACGCGCATGGTCGCCAAGGCGCTGGTCATCTCCTCCTGAGGAGACGGGATCGGGGCGTGTTAGACTCACACATCACAAAGGGCAGGAAGGATACCACACACATCTGTAATCAGTACTGTAATCAGTGGAGTCTGCTTTCAAATGTTATTTAAACTTTGACTACTTTTACATCCAACAGATTTGAATTAATCAGCACATACGTGTTTAAAGCAATAGTCTGATTTTTAGATGAGGGGATTAAAAACTCCCTGATGTCTGAACAGAGAATATGTAGCTGGTCCCAGCAGCCAGTTAGCTTAGCTTAGCATAAAGACTGGAAACAGGGGGAAACAGCTAGCGTGGTTCTGTCCTAAGGTGACACAATCCACCTTAACAGCACTATAATAAACACTTTACATTCCGTTTGTTTGATTGATATAAAAAACAAAGTGTAAATAGGTCAAGTTGGGGTTTTATTGGAGGTTTTGTGTCGGACTATTTCTGGACTTGGGGAAGTTAGTGCTCTTGGCCAAGACGTAGGCTGCAACTTGATGTATCGGCATTGTATGAAATCATAACACGAGACACAACATGTTATTGATGACTAATGAAGTGAGCTTCAGAGGGGCTTCGGGGGAAAACAATCAAAGGTGGACTGGGTAGGTAAAGCTGTCACTTGTATTGTTCCACAAAAGGCCACTTGCCTGTGGTGATGCAGACTACCTGTGTAGAAAGAATGTAACCTTTAGTTTTTGTGCTTTTAGAGAAGTGCAATCCGTCCGGTTTTTGTGCAATGTGGTGTCGCCCTTTGCAGAAGTGAACAGTGGGGTATTGTGTGTCTATCGTTCTGGAGAAATGTTCTTTTCATACCTTATCTCCCCAAAACTGGCTCTTTCAGCTGCGAAGCTGTGAAGGAATGTGCCATTGCACTCATGATTTCTGCTCACATTTACACACACTGAGACAATATGTCTTTGCACAAGTGAGACATTTTGTACTGGAGAATTAACCCCACGGTGACTTAACGTCAGCGAGCAGCGCTGTCGTTCTTTAAACACGTTTGTTACTCTAAACTAACTCATAGTAAACACTAGACTGTGACCTCTGCTTCCCCCTGGTGGCCATCTGCAGATCATCCCAAAGTAAAATCTAAATTTTGAAACTCACTCATTGAAGGGTGTAAATAACTCTAACCTGATGGATTGTATGATGTATGAATCATTATAATCATTACAGAAAAACTTCAGTATCTTCAAATCTGAACCCTCTTTTTACATATTTTCATTTTAGGCACAAAAAGTGTTGGAATTGGTCCAGTAGATCACCTCAGCCAGCATCTACAATGGCTGCAATATGATCCTTTCAGACAAACTGCACCTATTAAAAGTTGGTCCACTAAAAGTACAGAGACAGACCTGTGAGATCCTTTTGGTTTAACCACAAACGGCCGTTATATCACTGACACCAGACTCCATTTATAATTATGTAAAAAGTGGGGACCAGGTTCAAAAGCACTGAAGTTTCCTTTAAAGGGGCAGTCCATGAATTATATACATGTAAACAACTTTAGTAATCTGATAGTGAGAACAGTTATAGTCTTCATACTTCCTACGTCTCTAGAGACATTTGATTAAGGATCAGGAAATGGCCTAGATGATGTCATATTGATGTCATCGGGGGGGCGTGTCAGCTTGGGTTTGTAATTTAAACAGGAAGAGTTTGAAGAACATGTAATGTAGGATCCAGCAATTTTGAAGTTTTCCTCAAAGGTCAATAAAGGTCAGGACGCTTTGGCCTCTGCCCCCTTTATTTTGACCATTTTGCTTTAATCTGTCTGCCATTAGCTCCTGAACTTTATGGATGTGTGCTACCTAACTGCTGGAGTGCTCCTCCGAACCTAAAGCTCTGACAGCAGAGCGCCCACAGGCTGTAATGTGAATGGTTGACCAGAGGGGGTCAATGTTGTTGTGCCTCTGACCTTCACGTCCTCCCACAGCTCACTGTCCTCAGTCAGAACCCGGGTGGTGTGAAGTGGAGTGGAGGGAACCACCATGGACTGCTGCAGACCGCAAACACACACACACACACACACAGATGAAGATATGAGCAAACAGGAAACACACACAGTTTTTCTGCTCCTCACACGCAGACACTCACATTAATCCAGGGGTGGTTCGTGAACTGAGTGATGGTCATTCTCTCGTTAGGGTCCGTCTTCAGTAGCTGGTGAATCAAATCCTTTGCTGGAAGCAGAAAATGTGATGCAAAGATAATTACGTTATTAGTGTCAAGACACACACACACACACACACACACACACACTCAGACTGGCCTACTTAGACAAACAGAATTACTTGTGAAAACAGTGAAAGTGAAAACAGAGCGTGCACAGAGTCAGGCGCCGCCATTGCCGCTGGCTGTCTCATTAGGATGCGATGATTTGTTTTAAGTCTGAGGAAGTTTAAAACTTCTTTCAGGGCAGCAAACAAAGATCAGAGTTTTCCAGCAGGAAGTGAAAGTAAGTCCTGCATCCAAATTCATAAATAAATAAAAGTACAGAGGTATTATTGTCATTAAATACTTGTTCTGCAGTAAAATGCCTCCTTATATTATTATCTATATTACTATCTATCTATCTATTATAGATAGATAGATACCTTCAGAACTGTACATGAGT
The DNA here is from genome assembly GCF_042242105.1 of Pempheris klunzingeri. Lineage (NCBI taxonomy): Eukaryota > Metazoa > Chordata > Actinopteri > Acropomatiformes > Pempheridae > Pempheris > Pempheris klunzingeri. Next base: position 3,977,319 of record NC_092013.1, read on the forward strand.
AAAATGTATTTAGTTATTTTCCACCACTGCGTAAACAATAATGTGTTTTCTGTTACCAAAGGCTGAACTCACAAAGTGTGGTGCTTCATCACATGATGTGATATCATGTACTGATGGTTTCTATATGAGTGTCTTTCACTAGCTAGTAAACAGTGTTTTGGTTTCCTGATCTTCACAGGGCCATTGGCAGCTTTACGCCGAGAACACGTCCACGTCCACGTCCACCGCTCTTCACATGTCAGACGAGCTTCTTTCACACAACTGTTTTCAGATCATTTAGTCAAAAGTGTCTTTGAAATCTACTAATAAGACTTCACATGGTGATCATTGGGCTAATGAGTGGAAATCAATATTTATATGAACAATTTGTCATCCACTTTCGAGAATAAACTACTTTGCAAATGGCACAAAACGTCTTGTCTCATAAAGAGCAGCTTTGGTGCAGAACCTTAGGAGAAGTATAATTCAAACAAAGATCCCTCTGTGCAGAGCTGCGCTCAGGAACATAGAGACTGGAGGGTTTAACGCCAGAGGAGGAGGACAGACTTTGTTTGTTATGTGAGCTGCAGGTGAAATCGAGAACGAGGTTAATTTTTTGTTCAGCTGTCCAGCTTACGAGGATGTAAGAGATGCTCTTTTTAGTAAAATGTCCTCCGCTGTTGCTTATTTCTTTTGGCTGGATGATTATGAAAACCTTGAGTCATGTTTAAGGAAGGGAACTTTTGTAATTGCAGATTTTCTCGGCCAAGCTCGAGGAAGCAGGCTGAATATTTTGTTTAAGACCAAGCTGTAAAATAACCTGTAAGTGTGTAATTAAATGAAAAGACTTTTTTGGCAGATGCTTTTTGCACTATTGCTATTTGGTGTCTGTTATCAACAACACTATTTACACCTGGTATCAAAGTATTGTAATATTTGAATATGAAATATAAAGTGTAAATATTTAAATATAATGTAAATATAGTGTTTAATGTTCCTGTCTTTTACATTTGTATGTGACTTATTATTTTAACCCAAAACATGATCATTTCCTAAACAAAACCTAGTTTTAGTGCCTAAACCAAACAACCAAATTGTAAACTTGGTGATAATAAAAGTAAACTGAAATATATAAGTTAACAGCATTTACAAATAAATTAATGTAATTTACTGTTGGTCTCACATGAGATTTAAACGTGGGTAAAATCCCTTTAATTAAACTGGACTGGGTGTCAATAGCCGAATAGTGTCTGTCTGGTTATTTGCACTCCAGTGTAAATAACTCCATTTTGTTTTTTTGTTTGCTTTGGAAAGTTCCTCATTGAGTGAAATGACCCAGAGCCACTGAAGTGGCAGCCATGCTGGTTAGAGCTGGTTGAATTCTCTATGGAAAGCTGCTTCAGTGAGTCCATGATTATCTCCTTCAGCAGAGGGCACACTGAGCCGCCCTTTAAGAGAGGAAAGGAGATAATGTCGTCCCACAGACCAGATCGTTTGAAGCGACATCTGCAGCTGCATTATTACATACTCTCTTTTTTAAAATGTCCTTCAGAATTCCTGTCATGACGTTTTCCATCAAGGTCAAAGTCTTTAGGAAAAGACACAGGACATATATGCTGTTTTACGCAGCCTTGGTCTTGTCGGAAAAGTTGACTCGCACATATTCTGTGCTGCAGGGTGGAGTATCTGCACGGTAAATGTGGGTTTAACGTCCCACATACAGCAGGTTGTGTTGTCATGTGACAGAAGAAGACGTGTCAGTGTGAACAGTGTCTGTGGGCCTCACCCTCCTGTGACACCTCGGCCCACTCCGGGTTGGGGAATTCGTACTGGCCCATCCTGATCCTCCTCTTCATTCCCGGAGAAATGGCCTGGCCCGTGTTGGAGTAAAACGGAGGGAAGCCACACAGCCTGCGCAGACAAACATGACAGAGCAACTTTAAAACCATGAAAAGTTAGTTTTCCCATCAGGCATACAAAATAACAACAAAATGAGCATACAGTTATGATAGTGTTAAATAATATTAAATTATCATATCAAAAAAAGTCAAACACAATATTCTCTGAAGCCTGAGCTTATTGTGTTCACCGTTAATATCTTAAAACACAACATTACCTTTACTTTACCCAAAATATGAGTGAACAAAGTAAACAGAAAAATAAAAATATAAATAACTAATAATAAAAAGAGGAAACGCAGCAGCATAAAACAGGAACAGATACACAAAAACAGATAATAAGTGTATTAATAGTGTAATATTTTTCCAATGTAAATGTTTGCCTTACATTAGCACTACTTCATTCTTTTAGTTCACTTTTAATTATTAATTAATTTCGTTTATTTGTGTTTTTTGTTTTTGTGATTAGAACTGAGTGGTACAACACACACACAAAAATGAATCTAAAAAAAAAACCCTTTTATATCACCTGCTCTTAAACCATAAACACAGGAGAGAAAACTATTTAGATTCGACTTAGAGAATTGTCTTTCCCCACTTGTCTCTCAGGGCTGCTGTAGCATCTATACACAGAATATACAGAATTTTACATTTGTGGTGACATCCACGCTGCCCCCCTCCTCCATCCGACCTAATACCCAATACTCACAGGATGTACATGATGACGCCCAGAGACCACATGTCACATGACTTGTCATATTTCTCCGGACCCAAAACCTCAGGGGCTTATCGTTGGCAAAACACAAACACACACAGAAAGAGGTAAAAATTAAAAAATGGAGATATCTGTCTCCTGTCTAATCTGCCAGGAGAAAAGGTGAAGCAGCTTACCCACGTAGTACGGCGTATAACAGGGGGTCTGTAGAGGGTTGTGTAGCGTGGTCTCCTTAGCAAAGCCAAAGTCTGTTAATTTGAGGGTCCCGTTGCTCTCTTTATTGGTGTACAGCAGGTTCTCTGGCTGGTAAGGAGGCAGAAGAAGAAGAAAAATGTGAAAAAAATGTCCCTTAATTACGCAGAATTGATCCTAATCTTCACATTTTGGGTGTTGGTGTTGATCTTCCTGCACCTTGATGTCTCTGTGCGCGATGTTAATGTTGTGGAGGAAGTCGATGGCCGTGCCGATGTCCCTCATGATCTCTGAAGCCTCTGGGAGGAAAAGAGGAAAACACACTCTCTCAAACCAGAAGCAATTCCAGTGTTGCCCAGCAAAAGATGCAGATAAAACAGACAGGGTGAAGAAGAGAGGAAGGATATATTCCTTTTGTATTCAGTACTTTCCTGTGTGATGTCATCCAGGATGTCTGCCTTATATCACTCTTTCCTGGGAATAACGGTTCACTGTTTCTCTCTGACATCTTGTGATGTTTTTATAACTCAGTCCTCACCTTTCTCAGTGAAGGCCTGGTCTCCTCTGGCCTGGATACGGCTGAACAGCTCTCCTCCCTCCATACTGGAGACACACACACACACGCACACACGCACACACAAACAAACAGACACAGTCAAACTAAAGGATAACTCCAGTTTCTTTTTTAAAAGTCAGCCCTATTTGTTTTCATATTTTGGGTCCAAAATGACTGGCCTAGTAGATCACCTCCGCTGGCAGTTGACAATGGCTGGAAAAAAGGCTTTAATAGCTGCAATGCAAAAGATCCTTTTTGTTTAACCACAAACAACCGTTATATAGCTCTCTTCAAACACACCAGACTCCATTGACAAAAACAGTGATTTTACACAACAGTTGCTGAAGTACTGCTGTCTCAATCAGTTAGTTAGTTTGTGTTATTGTGTGACTTTGTGTTAATGTGTATTGCAAAAATATTGCATTGGATTCAAGATAACCTTTTAAAATAACAAACAAACAGCTTGAGGCAGCAGTTCTCCTGTGTTCTGTAAGGTAAAATTACAGGTTTTTTTCAATGGAGTTTGGTGAGATAGAATAACATAATGCTATTGTTGTTTCTGGTTAAACCAGAAGGATCTTCAAGGTCTATCTCTGTAGGGATCCTTTCCATAATGCTGTCAGACACTTAGAATAACAATCTACTTTGATCAGGTGCAGTTGCCCCAAAGGAATACATTTCAACCAGTACCGCCCATGTTTGTTCCGGCTGATCTACTAAACCAGTTTATTTTGAAACCAAAATATGTAAAGATAGGTTTAAAAATACCAGTGTTATCTTTTAAAAACCACCCATATGACACTCATGTCTCATACAAGGTGTTGTAAGTACAAAGTTCCAGCTAACATCAATAAATCATTACTACACAAAGTTAGATGAACATAAATTTACGGTGCTTTTATCTGCACTGCGTTTCACAGTGTGAGACCGTTTTCAGCAGAAATCTGTTGTTTTACAGCTCACTGTCATTCTGAGCTCTTCCACGTAAAGCTTTCAGTTTCTTGTGCAGATAAAAACGGTAAGTGAAATTGAAGTTACAATGAGTGGAAGTCCTCTTCTGTGAAGAAACCTGGATCAAAGAGGGAAGAAGGAAAAAGTACCAAAGTCTCTTCACTGAAAAGTACAGACGGGGTTTATGTGAAATGATGCCGTATTTTCATTCGTTTGACAAAGACAGACTCTAGAATTTCAGACCTCAGACCATTGACATAATTCTTTAATGATTCACCAAAAATATTTCAGAATCAGGTGTCACTTCACTTTCACACCCACACATCAAACAGCGGCCTCTCCCCTCCGGTCTCCAGAGAATCGTGCTCACTGTGATGTGGATGTGCAGCCATGTGCATTAAGTAAGAGCGTACTTTTTGTGGTTTATGAGCGCACAGATGAACAGATATCCATGAGTGTGATTGTTGTGTGCGTAACAGACTGCAGAGGGCCGGGCTGCCGTCCTCCTCTGACCCTCACTCGTACAGGAAGCAGCTCAGAGCAGAGAGAGATAAATGACAGCACGCGCACACACACACACACACACACACACACACACAAGGTCACTACATACAGTGTGATACAAACAACTCCCGTGTCAATAAATCTGATAAAGACAGTTAGTTAGTCACTGTTTGAAATTCCCAGGAACAGATTACTGTCTCCTCTCTGCTCTTTGCTTTCTCCCTTTTCCTTTGAATTATGAGATGGCAATAAAAAAGAACAAAGCTCAGCTACATGTATAAACATGTATCTTGGTTTCATGGTCGTCGTGGGTTTTTTTAGAGCCAGAAGTGACGTTTGTTCCATGAAGACCGCCTCTGATTGGTTAGGTTTAGGCAGGACCCACCTCTGACTGCTTTATTTTCTATTTTCCTCTAAATGGGATGATAATAGTTTACTAAATGAACATCCTGCTGCGCTGAAGAAGAATACAAACTAGCAACTGAGACCATAAACTCATCAGGAAAGTGTTCACTGAGCTGATAAATCAAGTGAGAAGTCACCTCATTTCCATACAATCAAATATCTTTTTGCAAAACCAGTTTTAAGCCACTTCCGCATTGGCTTCACTTTTTCAGCTCTGTCCACTTCTTTAATACTTAACCTAACCTCAAACCAAGTCTCCATTTAAAAAAGTAATCATTTATGTTGTGGGAATTTGCATTTTGAGTCCCCACAATATGACTGTGTAAACCGACCTATGTCCCCTCAGCACGAGTGACTGCAGCACCGTCACTGGAGCCGCTCTGAGTATTATGACGGGCAGTCTGTCGTGACATGTGAGGCCCAGATGGAACTCTGTCCCTCTATCTCACCATCAGAGCCGATGTCTTCGCTACGTCGGACTGTCAGGTCTTGTGACTGACCTTTAGCACGTATTCATGGTCTATCCTCAGAGCTTATACTTTGTCACACACACACACACACACACACAAATGCAAGGCTCCGTCTGGTGTGATATTTAGATTAGATACAGTATATTGGGAAAAAAAACGGATTTCCTGTGTCATTTTCAGGAGAATGGCTTTAGTTGAGTCCCGTAATATGAGATTTTTTCTTCTGCTGTGAGACAGATGGCCTTCAGCCTCCTCAACATGGTGGAAATAACAAATGTTGTCAGTTAACAGGAGAAGCAGCTTATTGAAAAGCATCGTGTGTGTGTGTTTGTTTTCAGCAGAGTTTTACAGTAAACAATCCTAAAACCTGTACTAAATACTAAATCCATAGGTTTCATGGAAGATTTCCAAATATTTCTCATATTTATAGACAATAAGAAGTGTGATTCATATAAACCTACTGTAAAGAAGTTTATAATGAAGCCATAGTTTGAGCTTTATATGTATATTATGACTGTGTGTTGATTTGTGGAGATGACAGGATGTTGTTGAAGGAAATATGCGTCTAAAGTCACTACAGAGTTTAAGTTCTTTATTTACCACAAAGTAAACACAGGAAGATTCCTATGGAAACCGAGCAGAGAGCCTGTAACTTCCTATTTTCTGTTTCACTGTTGGCATTAGTCCAAAAGAGGCTGATTATATAAATCCACGTCATCCTGTGTGCTTCTATGATTTATGGGACTTCCACATTAAAGAGGCAAAATTTACCTTTGAACCTCACGACAGTACAGTTTTCTTGCTAAGAAGTTTTTTACAAATAATCTATCATTATTTTAAGGAGAAGTTATTCCTGCAGTTTATTGGATACGTTTTTCAGAAGGTACTGAGGTGTGTTGGGGTGTGTGAACTGATGGTGGTGAAATGTGAATCCTACCACTCCATGATGATGAGCAGGCACTTCTTCCCATGATGCATGTTTTCATACAGGCTGAGGATGTGGACAATATACGGGCCTGTGGAAACTCGCCAGTGGAGCTCCACCTCTCGTCTCGCTTTGGGGCTGTCATAGAGAATCTGAGGGAGAAACAAAGACGAATATAGAAATAATTAGTGATCAATAGAAAATTAATTTAGCATTGATGAACTCAATGCATTACTTTCTTTTGATAAATTCCACAACGGTTCAATATTATTGTTTACCGACTTCCAGTGGAATCTAATGGAAGAGAAAGCTTTAATCAGCTACTAACAAAATTAGTTATTTTAGTTTGTTTTACAAATGTGATTCATCAACAGAACATTTATCTGCAGCTATTTTAATAAATGACTGAGTCGTTTGACTTTCCAGTTTCTGAAATGTGAGGATTTGCTGCCTTTCTCTGTGTTTTATCAGTGTAAATATAATGTGTTTGGGTTTTAGACTATATGTTAGACAAAACAAGCCATGTGAAAATGTCACTCTGAGCTTCAGGAAACTGTGATGGAAAAACAACAAAACACTTTTTTGGTCACTTTTATATCATCAGTGTAGTTTGTAAATGGTTGAATAATTATATTTTTTTATATTAGTTGGTGAAAAGTGGAAAACGTCACTGATCCACTGCGCATAAGCAGAGGACACACAGATAGTCCTCAAGGCAGCCTGGTCACACGACAGGATGCATGTTTGACACACACACACACACACACACACACAGACACACACACACACACACACAGCAGGTGGTGGACCTTGACATTGCTCACATCTTCAGTCATGGTGTATTTTGGGATGCGACAGCGATGGAGTGATCTCCTGCTGCTCACAAGGCCAGTTTGGTCTGAGGCTGTCTCACTGACGTATGACGCACACACACACACACACACACACACTCTCACACACACACACACACACACACACACGCTAAACCCTTGTTCTCTAAGAGGTGACTTTCTCAAAATATGTGTGAGTGTATTGATAAAATTCCAGATTCCGTTATTTGGTTTGGAAATTACAGTCACATTTCTTAGACACTCCAAATGTGAGAGGAGCTCACGCTGTTCTGTGTTTTAGCTCGTGAATGTCAAAGAGGAAGTGAGGGCCGAGTGTTTCAGAGGTGTTGAAAGTAGAAGTTGAGGGTTTCCGGTGACTTATTGTCTGATCTAATACTACACGTGGCCTATTTTTTAAGTAAAGCAGTGGGCAGGTTTATGTCTGCTGTGTCATTTATAGCTTTATGACTTTAATCCGAGCAGACTGCAATGTGAGCTGGTTTCCCTAATTTCCTGCAATGAGCCAGAATTGGCTGCAATAAAAGAGGACCGCGTGGATCAAACACGCACATAAAACACTAAGAGGACAGCAGAGATGACTGGGAGACGGAGACAGACATAACTAATCTTCTGATGGACTCTCTTCTTATGTGAGGCGACATCATTGAGACTAAACGCACGCTTGTCCCCGATCCTGCTCTAAGCCAATCAAGCACATCCTCACACTCCTCTCAACCCATCAAATCTCTCCATAGAAACTGTAACACACACACTTTTACCTGATAATACCCACTACCTGAAGCCCCCTCATCACTACACAAACACACAGACACTCATATGACTCCAACATGTTTACACTCTATTAAATATTAATGGCTGTCAGAGCGCTGGTCTGTAAATCTTGATTAAAAGGTGTTTTATCTTTACAACTTCTACCAATAAAGTCTATTGTAAAGTGGTCTCACAGTAAGTATTCACGTACATTGTGTTCTGGTGCTATAGACTGAAGCTTCATGCGGTGAATGAAGCCATGAATCATTGGCAGTACATCCAAACATTGTTGAGATATTTCCGTCTAGGATAAAATTGAGGAAGCCACGCAGCTAGCTAAAGTAAGAAGCAAGGATGAGTTTCTAGTGATTCCAGTGTAGTTTTATTATTTAAAAAAAACTCACCCAATATACCGAATTCACTACAAACTTTCCCCTAAAGTACAAAAGATCCTTGACATCATTTGTGAACTTTGCACAAAGTTGTGAACGTCTCCATGAGACAATAAAAACATAAAGTATCTCTGTGTTGTATGAGTTGAACAGCGATCGACTTCCAGCTCTTTTGAAAACTACAGATATCCTCAAACACGAAGTGTCTCCCATTGCGTTCACTCAAGACGACCTCATGGAGCTTCTGCACTGCAGCATGTTTCCTCCAAGCTACATTCACAGGAAATAATGAGCTGCACAACAAGCAGCTGCAGCCCGACAGTCAATGGAGACTTATAAGGCCAAACCTCTGACACTGATTAACTTGTTTAACAGCATCGACTGCCTGGAGCGGGCCCGCTAAAGATCTGAGTGCAGTTTTCAGCCACGTCTGACCACACCGCTGATGATTTTTATAGCAGTTTGGTCCCTGTGGGCCCCAGAGGGAACCCAGATGTAGCACCAAGGCGACACCAATGTTGACTATGAATGGAAGCCTGCGCACAGGCCTTCAGCTTTCTGGAAGGCATCTCGGACGCTAAAATGGAACAATTGTCGACCAAATACTTGTTTCCAATGGTATTAACAGTTAATGGTGGTGTTCAAGAGATCTGCCGTGCTCCACAGGGATCTCCCTGGTCCCTCTCCTCCCACGAGTCAGACAAATCCAAGTTAAAACAATCCCGATGACTGTAACTTAATTACATTGAAAGGATGGCTCCCCTCCAGCTCGGCTGCAAAGTGGATTAAACCTATACCCATCCATTACATTTAGCGTTTAGAGCAACACTTAATTAAAAAGCCAGTGAGCTGGTCAACTCTCCTCCCCTCCCCTCCCTCCACATCAAACCTTCGCCCATTATTCCCTTGTCTTGAGATTAAAACAATACAGGGAAAGTCGCACGTTAGCTTAAATGGCAATAAAGTGGAATAAAAGCTCCATCAGGTGCACTTAAGAAAAGGACACTCAGTCCAGTACAATCCACTTCACAAGCAAACCGACACAGATGCCAGTAAGAGCTACAGCGGAGAGGGACATACTGTGATTTCATGGGTGTTTCCTTTGTCATGTCTCAGACCTTTTAGCAGAGTCTTCAGAGAGCAAACGGGTTTCAGGCTCTGGGATTGGTGCGTTTCTCTAAGCCGTGGGTCACCCTGACCTGCTGTTAACCATCCCTGCAGGAAGCTGAAGTGACGCTGTTACAGATGCAGTCACATGACAACACAGAAAAAACACTTTTAAAGATGAAAGCAACCGTTTCTTAAAGGTCCCATATGATGAAACATATGTCCCTGGGGAGCTTAGAGGCAGCAAAATTCTGAGAAAAGATCATCTCTCTTTTTCTCCTGCTCCATCTTTCAGTAAACGTGGGTGAAAACGCGCTGTTTAGATGTGGCTCCTTTTATGATGTCATAAGGGGATCTGTTGACCATGTGACCTCCTCCTCCTGACTGTCCCCGCCAACTGAAAACCTCCTGAATCCCCCTCGCTGTCCTCCATTGGTTTTCTCTGACTAATGCCATCTCAGTAACACAAGGATGTCACACGCTGTTAAACGGAGGCTGCGGCTGCCGTGTCTAGTCTGAGAAAAATAATGTGCTTTCTGAAAATTAAACCATGTGAACTTGTTCTGGTAAGATCTCCAAATACGCCTGCATACATCACTGGTACTGACTTACACACCTAAATGTACTTTTGGGTTTTACTAATACATTTAAGTTGATTATTGTCAAATTTGTATGACACAATATAGGACCTTTAATAGCAAACGGACAAGTTTCCAATACAAAACATTCATGTGCTGTGAGGTCATGTGAACAGCTCAGTTGTTTCTGTCTCTCTCTCAGTGTTGACATTAAAAAATCTTAGATTTAAACAGGCAGAAGATTTTTGGCATTTCTAAGAAGTAACTATGTTCTCTTCCCTCCCAGTCTTACTCAATGCCATCAAGCATCCGATTCCTCTTGACCTTTCACCTTGTGTTATAGACTTCCTATTTTCTGCCGCAGTTCTTCTCTCTTTCTCTATCCCAGAGTCTACGGCCTCTGCCTGGTTTGGCAGCTCAGATCCAGATGGATTACTGTAAGCCAGTAAATCTCTCTGAGTCTGTGGCCCAGTGGTGACAGGAGACAGCCTGACGACCCGAGCTTCTATACGCATGTGTTGAAGTTTCCACTGCCGCCCAAAATAAGGTGTCACTGTCAACATCCATGTGCCTCTATGAAGCAGCGTAACATGTCGTAGCATATGTCGGGGTGACCGCGCGTCCCTTAACTTGGATCTGATCCAGAGATCGTCTGAGATTCAACGAAAGACACAGGCCCGTGATCGCATTCGGTCTGAGCATGTGAGCTCAGGGGGCTGCACGTACAGCACATGTCAAACCCAGTGTGAGCAGCAGGTTTGTGTCTAAACATGTGTATGATACACACCAGTCATAGTCTCTCTATTAAGAGCTTCAGAGTTCGTGCTGTAGGTCTGTGACGGAAATCTGACCTCCATAAAGGTCAAAGTTATTTTACAGACTTACAACTTACATGCGTCCATATCAAGATGGCACCAATAGCATAATAAAAATGATTAAGAGTCTTTATAGAGGTTTTAACATTTTCTTCTCTATATTAGGGCTGCAACTAACGACTGTTTTTAATGTAAATTATTTTCTTGGTCAATAAATTTGTCATTAGGGCCATAAAATGCTAGAAAATGGTGAAAAATGTCAGTCAGTGTTTCCCAAACCCCACGGTGACGTAATCAAATGTCTTGTTTTGTCCAAAAGCCAAAAATATTTGGTTTACTGCCACAGAGGAATAAATAAAACAGAAAATCTAGGATCGCAGAATTTTGACTTTTTCTTCTTAAAAAATGACTCAAACCAATTTATCAGTTATCAAAATAGTTGTCGATTATTCTAATAGTAACTGATTGTTTAATCGTTGCAGCGACTCTATACGAATAGCAACTATTTGAATTCAAATGATTAGAGGATTAATCAATGATCTAAATATAAGCAGATGTTCACCACAATGAAAACACTTCTCTGCTGTCTGTTATTCCAAACTGAGTGACAGGTTTCCAAACACTGTCAAATATGAACTTCATGCTTGTAAGCACACAGAATGCCTTTAAGTGTGTTTTTAAGTGTGTGTGTGTGACACCTCTCACTGTTACATTACTGAAGATGTCCTCTGTACAATCTATTATTATTTCTATTTTTCCTTATGTAAATATTTTAATACGATTTATTCTACTCCACTTCTTTGCCTCTCTTAGACTTTTATAATTACCATTAAACTAACTAATTCTATGTAAAGATGAGTTGGCTCCACTGGTAAAGGTGTTGACAATGAACTCTGACTTCAGTTCTGCAGTAAATGTGTGCATCTTTAACTCAGGTGGTTAAAACTACTGCCTGGTCTAACTGAGCTGAACTGAGCTGTGTAAACTGAGCTGGGGGGGTATTTCTTCCACCACTATGTTTATAACACACTCAGAGGTGTCAAGTGACTTCAGTACCTTCAGTGCGCACTTCTCTCCAGTCTTCTTGTTGAAGCACTGAAGGACTTTCCCGTTGATCCCCAAGCCCAGGACCTGACTGGAGATCTTATAATCGTCCGTCACTGCGTTGCGCTTTATCTCCAGTTTGGGATAAACGGGCATGGGGAAGTGTGACTCGCTTTTCGCTTCCTCTCTGTCGGCGGCAGGGGGGGGAGCGGGCAGCTGCGGCGGCTGCTGCTTGGAGTCGCTCCCCGGGGAGTCCGTCTCTGGCTCAGCCTTTGGCGCTTGCAGCGGTTTCTCCTTGTCGTTTCCATTTTGGAGCATGTTCGCACCGGGCTGTTGTCAGCAGCGGTGCGCGGGGGGAGTGATTCACCGAAGTGAAGCGATGACTCCCGCTGTCCTCCGGTAAATGCGTAAAGATGACGGCAATCCTTGAGCACCGCTGGCGCGTCTGGTTGTCCTGCCAGCCTCTGTAAGGACTCAGGACACAGGACACAGTAATCCCACAGTATCTACACTACAGCCTATACAGCTACTGACACCTGTTCACACTACACAAGAACTATTCTTTTTCTCTCTGAACTTAAACACCCGCCTATTTCTTCTAAGAACTTATTCCGTAAACCGGCCAAAACTCTCTTGAGATGAATCCAGATGTTTTCACCACCTCTGAATGTCACAAAAATTAAATTCCAGTCAGAGAAGTCATCGGCGGCGCTGCGCTGTTGATCCTGGTGATCTCAGTTTCCCGTTGATGTGGACTTCTTCGGCTGTGTTCACATGGCCAGTTACTGTCACCGCTTGTCTAAGCACCACCCTCCCGAGGCTCAGTCATGTTTCTCAACTGGCCCTGTTCAGCCGTCTTAAAGGAGCAGGACGTGTAATCTGTCCAGGACTCAGTGAGCACTGTGGAGAGACAACATGAGCTGGAAGGAGATTTGGAGCAAAATTTACATTATGGAGCAGAATCCCTCAAACCAAGTGATTTTTATCAAAGTAAATCATCTTAAATAATAATAGTACACTAATCTGGCATTGTGAAAAGCAGTTTTATTACACTGACTAAATTTTTAGTTGCATGAGGTGCGTAGAGAAAATGTTTGATTTAATTCTGCCTTAGCAACCACAGCTGCACTCCTCATGTTGTGGGCTGCAAAAACAGAGATTCAGTGAGAAGACTGGCGTTTTTTCATTCATATGACAGAAGTGCAAGAGTGTGTCTGTATTTAATAGTCCAGTGCACAGATGAGGGCCACTCCCCGTTTGATCCAGTGTCTCTGACTGCGATCTGTAGGCAGCTCCACTGCGATCACATAGTTGGTGGAGTGACCGGTTGTAGACAGAGTCCCTACAAAAGCACACAGATGCAGTTCAGCGGTATGAGGAAACTTAAATTGTTTGGATTTTTTCTTTTTTTAACCGCTACACTGAGTAAAGTGTTTCTGAGCAGTGCCGGCACGAGGTGTTGGCTACGTGCTGTGGGTGGAAAATACAGAGCTGCACTTTCAGACGCTTCGTGAAACAAGACACTAACTGGAGTCTATTTTGGGGCGAGTAATAAAACCACCAAAGTTGATGCACACAAACACTAGAGCGAGCAGCCCAAGTCACACTGAAAAACAGGGGGAAAATGCTGAGCAAACGACTCAGTTAGTCCTTTCCTCAGTTAAAAGATTAATTTATTAAATGCCTGATTGTGTATACTGACCAGCACGTGTAAGGGTCTTGTAGATGGGGCAGATGTAGACCCCCGAGGTTGGAGGTTTGCGATGGGGTTTGGGGATCAGCCAGATGACAGCCATTTCTGTGTAGAGCTCCTTGGGCCTGGACTCTGTGAGTTGGCCTGCCTCGCCATCCCAGCGAGCCCCCTCCACGAATAGACCGTGGATGTAGCAGCCCGTGTTTGGTTTCTCTGTTAGCTCTGACACTGACTTCACCATCACCTGAGGGAGGGGGGAATTACAGTAGAGAAGTAGTAACGGGAAGATCTTCAGTAGAGACCATGAGAAATAAATCTTCAAACACTCAGTCACAGTCAGTTCAGAGTGGTAAATATGTAGTGCTTATACGTTTTTAGCTGGCGAGGCAGGAATAGGGGTGGTGACGTTGACATACTGTACAGCTCACTGTCTGACCTCAAAGTCAAATCCAATTGTGTCGATGGAGGCGCTGCAGCGACGGGCGTAATTCTGGAGGGTTCCAGTGAGAAAAGCCTGGGGGAAAAAGAAGCCGCTAATCCAAAAGACAGGTGGAATGCCGTTGTGGATCCATCTCTGCAGGAAATTGATCCTCTGAAGCAGGTCGGACACCCAGGAGGCCAGAGGCTTCAGAGACGGGTAGGCCTGGAGGGACAGAGACACGCGGACGGTCGAAGAGTTATGTATTCTTAGAAAGCAGAGTCTGGATTTATTAGGCCGGGACAGAAATGTCACTAAAGGCTCATCTGATGTCCTGCACGCTGAGATCACTCCCAAATATCAACTGTCTGAGTCTCATCCCCATACATCCGCATACAATAACACACATGCATGGCTGTCAGGAGATTGGTTCAGTTCAAGGCACTTTGACATTGTACGTGTTGAGTGAGTGTTTGAATAGCTGCATGTAAGAAAATATGAGAATGTAGTTAAAAATGACATTTACTTAACAGGAGAATATAATAGAATCAGGAGAGAATGCCTTCACGTAAATGCTGTATTTTGGGATGAATCCTTCAGCGACAATATTCAATAAATCTGTTGTAAATCTGTTATTTGTCTTTTATCCCTTTTATTTTTTATCATTCACTCTTTTTTAATGTGCTTTGATTTTATTCATGTTTTTGTTGTTTTTACCTTTTATCCTCTTCTGTGAAGCACTTTGTAACTGTGTTCTACCCAAATAAAGCTTATTATTGTTCTTTTTGATATGTTGCAAGTGTCGAGTGCGTCTTGCCTTGGATTTCCACATATCAGGCACCACATTGTTGAACAGGCTGTTGGCCATAAGCTCCAGTTCAGATGACATCACCACTAAACCCTTCAGAGCTTTCACGATATCCCCGAGACTCTGAGAGATGGCCGCCAGCAACTTGTTGTATCTGAAATACAAAACATACAAGCGCTATTTACTGAAGATTTAAACTGGCAGCATTGGATCAGACTATTAAACAACTACAAGAACACTTTATTAATTTCTTTATCTTTATTCATTTGATCGAGTTCTTACTGCCTGATATAACTTAACCTTGTAATTGGAGTTTATTATAGCAATATTAAGTCCTTGATTAGCCCAAAGACAAACTGTTCACAAAACCTGAGCAAAATATGTTCAGTGAAACCAAAAATAAACATTGCAAATAACATTAGGACGACAATTATAGGAAAAAATTAGAAAAGCTTTTAACACCCCATATGGTATAGAACGAGTAAAATATATTGGACTGTTGACAGCAAATAAAGTGTCAGGTACATTTCTGGACAAGTTAATGATGTCACAAGCTGTTCACACACAACCGAATGAAAAAATTGTTATTATTACAGTGTGAGCACAAAGCCGTACAATTATGGTCCCTGGGTGTGACTTTTGAAGGCTACTGGTTTCAAATAGCGACATGACATTACCAGTTACACATTTAATTATTATTTCCGACCTCAGAAGTGAAGTTATTTCACATTTCCACTGATCTATTCTTGCCACTTGACACAGCTACATATTATCATTGATGCTTTAATATAGAGGTTTCCTTCTCTGATCTCAAACAAATACCAAATGCTAGACATTTGTTTTCCTGCTGGATAAGTACTTTAAATAACTGGTCATTTACAGAAATGATAAAGGACAGCTTCATTTGCTGATATGAGTTCTGTAAATTATCATTTCATTTTATTACCACATAGTTTATTCTAGTTTATTTTACTGTCTTGGTCTATTCATAAAGCTCTTTTACACCATATTGGTCATTTAATTGGACTGTTGGAAAACACTTGGTAACTGGAATGCTAATTATGTTTATTATTATTGTTAGTAGTAGTATTATTAGTATTATCATTCATGTTGTAAGTTATCAGACAGACAGACAGACTGTCTGCAGGTTGGGGCAGGAAAAGTGTCTCATACATAGGACAGACCACTTGATTGTTAAACTAACAACATCTTTTCTGCCTTGATCATGAGTGTCCAGCAACAACACAGAGTGACGTGTGTTATTACATGAAGGAGAGCTGCAGTGCAGCCTGTGATGCTATCTTACAGCACGGCCTGTTACGCTACCTGATGACCTCCTGGATGAGCACTGTGTTCATGGACTCTTCATAGAGGACCGGGTACTTTTCCATCACCTCCTGAACCCTGAAAGGCTGAGGAATCTTTTCAGCGATGCCTGCCACGATCTCCTCCACTATCTATGGTACAGGAAGAGGCACCAGTGAAGCAGAACATGGCTCAGGCTTATTCCATGAATTTAGAAGAGGGGGCTTGACAGACACACATTCCTTTAAGGCTACTCGACCTCGCTCTGTTAAGTATGTCGGCTAAAATGTGTTAAAGGACCAACGTGTAGGATTTAGTGGCATCTAGCAGCGAGGCTTCGGATTGCAACCAATTCACCAAGCGGTTCACCTCCCTCTTTCTGATTGTGCAGAGAAGCTACAGTGGCCGACAAAGATTCTCAATTCTTTGCTTCTCCTTGTGCTAAATAATAAGTCTGATCCCGTATTTATCAGAACAAAAACACAGTGACTCATAGTTTCTATGATTAGTTATCAAAACTACATTACATTTTTGCTAATAGACTCCCTAAATCCTACACACGAACCCCCAGTGGAGAAAATTATGCTGTTTTCTCTCTTCCTGCATTCTCTCTTATTCAGTTAGTATGCATATGATACATAATCAATCGATATCTGTACCTCCTCCAGAGTTTTGCCCCCAGCAGATGCAGCTCGAGGCTGGAGACGAACCACGGCTCCCAGCAGGGCGAACGTTTCATTCTGGGCAAAGCTGATGTTTGCGTTGTCATGGAGACCAAAGATCTCAGGTGTGTCGTTGATGGGCAAACCTCGAATGTATGCCAAGTAACCCTAGGGTTAGAATTGCCATGACAACAGGTCAGTCGCTGACACCGACTGTCATCAATTAGTTTGACAGAAGTAGATGTGTTTTGTTACATACGTGACACTTTGCGTACTATTTTAGTGGTATGTTGCTTAGTTACGAAGATATCGTCATGTTTCATAGATCGCCTACTGGAGACTTTACTTTACAGAGAGTTACCATGTGATTCCCAGCGTTTGGAGTATACTAACTGATGCAGACAAAAGCCTAATGCATCACTCTTATCACAATGTACTGCTTATCAAACCTTGATATCCAGATTCGTGTCTATCTGCCTGTAGACTCCAGACGAAGAGTAGACATGATTGTCAGTAAGCACAGCGGGACAGTAGAAATCCTCCAACACACTGAGCAAACATCGTCTGTCCCAGTCATCCGTCACGCGGCCGCCATAATTAATCTCCCCTGCAGTGTATTTCAGCACCTGGACAGGTGGAGGACAAAACAGGGAGACAGACTGATGAACACACTCAAAAACACACTGACTGTGCTTCAAGAAACTTTAGCAAAACTGTCTTTCTTTTATACATAAGGTATGTATTTCTCAGAACTGCAGAAAGCAAATCATTCATTCACCATTTTTATCAGTTATGGACGATGGCGATGTAATTAATACTGACTCTCCTGCCTCTGCTCTTAAATCTCATGATGCAGTTTCTTTGGCAGTGAGAGCGGCACTGTATTTTTTTATTTGCAAGTCACTTGTTGGCAAACTTCCTGGGTATCTCACGTGTCTTTTTAACAATACGTCATGTTCACACTGCACTAGGACCTAAGACTATTTGGTCCTTGAAAATCATCATGTTAGTACTGAGAGCAGGAAACTGGCTTGTTCCACATAAGTGGAACAATCAGCAGATGCTTGTAAAAGTACAAAAGCTAATCCCTTTTAATCAGTTTAAAGCTCTGTTGACTAGCATGAAGTAGTGTGAATGCATGTTTTCTTTGAAGTGATGTTGTCCCTTATGCTGATGTCCTTGGCCTGTTTGCTTTAGATAATTGTTTATGCATCTGTAACATTGACATGTTTTGTTGTTTTATATGTACTGTAATCAGGGCGGCCTTGTAAAAGACAGTTTGCTCTCTATAGCCTTCCCTGTTTGAATTAAGGTTACAATAAAAATATAAAAAGACAACAAAAAAACATACACACATTCTCTGTGTGTAAGTTATGTTTCTCATTAAACAGTAAACGTATACCTCAACTATCCAAAGTCATAAAAAACATTTCAAAATAGCAATAAACTGTGAGCAACAGACGCGTTAATGCATGACAAGTTAAGTGTGATGACACAAAACAAAAGAGGAAAAAGAGGAAAAAAAGAACAGAGAAAACAAGAGAGAAACTGTTCTCTCAACAGGTAGTTAAATATAGACAGAAGCCTTCCCTCCCCCACCTTGTATGGGATGTCTTGGTACTCATCCAGGAACATTTTCAGTTGACTGATGCAAATGTTCAGGTCTCCGTCTGTGAACTCGTAGGGAATGTTGAAGCCGAGTGGGCCAAATTTCCTTCGCTCCAGAGCAATTCCATGAAAGAGACACAGAGACAGGAGCAAAGACTTGAGGTGTGCCATCTGGAGAGGAGAGGAGAGGAGAGGAGAGGAGAGGAGAGGAGAGGAGAGGAGAGGAGAGGAGAGGAGAGGAGAGGAGAGGAGAGGAGAGGAGAGGAATAAGTTGGAGACGCTACTTGATGTTCTCAAAAACAAAACTGGTTCCAAAAAGCAGGTTTTCCCATCAAAAGTATTTGGTAAAGGTTAAGGCAATAAGCAGGAACAGAATTAGTGGGATGAGGACTGGGCCGACCTGGGATGAAGAGGAGATAAAATCATCGGTGAGTCTCAGGTAGGTTTTCTGTAGATTGGCCTTGATTCCCCTGGGGGGCTCAATTGTCATCTTGGACCCATTTTGGAGAATGGACACTGGGAACTTGTTGCTGGGAAGACTTGTGAGCCACAGACGGAAGTCCTTGTGCACCTGTTTGGCAATTGTGGGAAATGTGGTGCCGATGGGCATCAAAAGAAGTAATTGACGCTATTAAAGTCAATGAAAGTCTTGTCTAACATACAATGCTACTGTAGTGTACAGTGTGTGTGTGCCCACTGCCTGCTCTGACCTTTCCTGGGTCGATGTTCTCAATGAGTCTCTCCAGGGCCGGCATCCAGCTGGGTGCCAGGTGACAGTTCTGGAAGAAGACCCACTGACCTCTTTCCATGGCAGCGTGCATCATGATCTCAGCCCAGGGGCCCTAAATCACACAAGAAACGACAGATGAATCACACGAGGAAAAGACAGACGTGAAGACAACAAGAACTGTGCCAAAAACAAATTTAATTTAAGCGACAACATCCATATTTCCTACAATTTCCTGTGGGATACAGCACATCTCCCTATAGACAATTTGACATTATGGAATTCTGTCAGGAAGGCTTAACAGCCACCAGATCACGTTAGACAGAAATGGAGGACAGGGTGATGCACCAGCCCAGCATGTGCCAGGTTTCTAACTCACATAATTGCATTTAATGTAATAAACACGTGCTGAAACCTATTGAACAGCCACAGGGGTAGTGTGCTGCTGGGAGAAGTGTCTGGCCAGCCTCTAGGCTCCAGGTTTGTGGACAGTGAGTCTGCATGTATCACAAAACCTGCAAATGATGTTAACATGATTGTTTTTTTATAGCTCAGTTTCTGTCTCCTGGAATGTAGCATCTGTCAAAGTATTATGGTACGCCCTGGCCTATGGTCATAAATAGAGAAAACAATTAGCACAGAGGTGGCCATTCTTAATAAAGATAAATGAGAATGGCCTGGTTCTGTAAGAAAGTGATTTACTCCAGGGTCAGACTGAGACAGTCAGAGAGAGAGAGAGCGACAGAGAGAATTCCCAGGCATCCCCCTGGCCCTGACCTGGCCTTGGCCCAGAGAGATGGCACTCATTTTCTTGGAGAACTGCATGACGTCAGCAAACTTGTAGAGGTCGGCGGCAGGGTCAGTGCCAGGGGACAGGACAAAGATGAGGGGAGTGGAGAGGGAGGACTCTTTGAAGACCACAGACAGGTCTGACGTCTGTGGGAGAGTTGGAGAGAGAACGAGTAACAAGCCATAAATACTCCTGTCACATACCGTAGAGCAAACAACCAGAGGTAATTGTCAGCTGTAGTTAGCATAGTTAATTCTATACAATGTTTGCACTGCTGCAGACCCCGCCAAAACAAAGTGAGCAGTTACATCCGTGTTAATACTACCACACCTCTAAGCCACTGCCACAGATACATGTTGATTTTAAAATCAGTATTAGGGCAAGAGGGAGGACAGGGACTACCTGAGGTTCTATGAAGCGCTGTCCCAGCTGAGCTGAGACAAAGTCCTGCAGGCCTTGAATGAGACAATCAGCCCTCAGACAGCGCAGGACCAGCAGCTTCTGGAACGAGTTCAGCTTTGTGTCCCACTCTCCAGGGAGGGGCTCCCTATTGGCACACGTACACACAGACACACCTTGTCAGATATTGATAGTGTCTCCATGTTACTGAGCGATTTGTTGCTTTTGTTGACATAGTGGTTTTCAGTGTGTACCTGTGAGGCTGGTTGCTGTCAAAAATTCTCTTGAAACCCTGCAGATGTTCGGTGAAGGTCTCTGCCAGATTGCTGAAGTTGTCCAGAGCGCTGAGGCCCAGGATGTCCTGCCAGGCTCGCTCTGACAGCCAACTCACTGCTGGGTTGGTCAGCTGTTGGACGGGCATCCCTCCTGACAGCAGGTAGCGCCACTCAGTCTGCCGCAGAGAGACAACACAGATTCATCAAATGCACTTGGATTAACTTAGAGGGTTTCCTACAGGAAATCAAAGCGGCGTGAGAGAGACCGGTAACCCTCCTGGTCCTCACCATATCTATTTTGTTCTCATTCATCATGATGCGAGCGCACAGGAGGAAGGCGAACATGAGTTTATGCTTCTCAAACAAGCTGCGGCAAACGTTGCTGTACAGGCTGAAGGTGAAAAATTCATTGATGTTGGCGATTCTCTTCTCCACTGTGTCTGTGGGACACATGTCAGGAAAATGTCAGTGGAAACAGAAACATGTTTTTTCCTTTACATCTGGTTTCAATGCCATGAACCATTGCTAATGATTTTTCCAGCTGCACCTGTATAATCCTGTGTGTAAACTTGCTGCCAGTGAGCATAATAGAATTCACTGTGGAATTTCTTTCTACCTGCGCTCTCAGAGTTGGCAATGCCAGCCATGAAGATGCCAAGGAACCACTCCAGTGAGTACTGGTACATTGGGTCAACATTGGACAGGTCCGATACACAGAAGAAGAGGATCTGCGTGCGCACAGCCACTGGCACATACTCCAGACGGGTGGCGTCAATGTCCTGCTCTGTCTTCTCTGCTGCCATCACTTTGGCCTGCCAGTAAAAGCTTGTGTTATGGGTTTGATGGCTAAAGTATCATATGAAACACTGGATAAGTGAATGAATCTTCATGTTAGGACACACTTTAGGACATATAATATCTCCCACTGTCTGACCTTGATCTCTCCAGCTTTGATCTTGGAAGCCTCCAACACCTGTATGAGCTCCTCATTGTCCACAGGGTTTCCCTCAGTGGAGCTCAGTCGGAACAAGATCTCATCCTCGATTTCTTTTAGCTCCTGTTTCATCTTGGCGTTGCTGATGATCAGCTGGTTCTTGGCCTCCTCCAGGTCTGGGCGTTCCTCAGCCACCACCTGGCCCAGCAACTGGTCCTCCAGACCACTGGAAACACAAAAGAGGCACTTTCCAACAAACGTACACTAAGAGTCAGACACAACTGTTAGAGCAAAGTTGATACCATAAGTTGATTGTGAAAAACAAATACTTTGGTTAAATACTAAAAACTGAGATCAACAGACCAACAGATGATTTTTCAAACCTACCAAATACATGGAACTTTCATTATTAATGCTTTCAAATGTTACTTATTATACTTATTATTATGCTTTGCACTTGTAACATTTTAATAATTATACCAGTTGTGTATTCCGAACGCAGTCCCAGGCCAAACAAACACTTGCTTTTTTCAAAAACACAAACTATTAAATCACATCTTGAGAAACAGGCCACTAAATATGTTTTATAGTTCAGTTCTTTACCTTCATAGCTGAGATAAGGAGACACAGCAGTACTGACAGACACAGCTTTATAACAGAGAGTAACCAAAGAGAAAGTAACCAATAAAACCTCTCTGTCATGTCTAAGCATTGGAGGAGGTTTGGTTTTGTCTGTTTATAGCGTGTTACCTGGGTGACAGAGTGAAGTTAATGAGCGTGACGTTGGTGGAGACCTCTGGGGAGTAGTGTGGGTTAGGCAGCTTGGTTGTGATGTACATCTTGAAGCTATCATGGTAAGGGATGACTGAATCACCCAGCTTCAGCACCGTGCCGCCCTGCTGCTTAAACGTCTAAAGGACAGTGTATGATAGACATTTGAAATAACACTGCTATACAGTACAAGTGACGTTTGTAATACATGTGTGGGTGTGATTTCACCTGTTGCAACAAGACTGGCTCAAGTGCAGGATCTAACTCCTCGCCTACATTCTCCAGGAGGCAGGGTTTACCAAAGCGAATGGCGTTCTCAAGACTGCGGAGGAAGTCCCGGTCACTCAGCTTCATAGCCTCCAATCCATTGTCCCGCTCCTGGGTGACAACAGGCAGAAAGTACGAATGAGCAGAAGATCAAATACGACTACAGACACTGAGGAAGCTTTCCAGAGGAGTTGTGGGTATTATGAGGAATAAGAGGTGACCCCAACGCTAATTGCTGCACAGCCAAAGCAAGTATCTGTGTATGTACTGAACCTAGTTATACAAAATATTACTGTGCTTACTTAATATGTGCACTGGATACCCCGCTATGTCAGCTATTGATACTGGTAAATAAAGTGTAATTACAAACCACACATGAGATATGAAGGGATAAATGAAAAGGGTGATATGGCTACCTTTCATGTCTGTTTGTCTCACTAGCACCCTCTGCAGTTTTGGTCATACCAGCACACAGAAAACTGTCCTCACCATGTTCTTTATCCACGTGTTGGCTTGTCCCTGAGGATCAATGAACAGAGCCCATCGCAGAGAGTACTGGGCAATGACACCATTCTCCACTGAGAGGTTATCCTTGGGCAAACCAGATATCTATAAACATAGAAATAAACATAAACAAAGTAACAAAGTTAATTCAAGCAGTCAGTCTGATGGTCTGTTAAGTATTCAGAAAGAAGATCAAAGCTTCAGTTCAGTGTGAACTCAGCATTAATTATGTGTTCTGATCTGTCTTAAGACCCCGAAGGTGAGCTGATGACAGGTTGGATCTGACCTGCCACGAGCGGATCTTGACTGGATCTCCAAGGGTGTTGATCAGGTTGGGTTCGTCAGTGTGTGGAACTCTTAGCTCTGTGAAACAATGCAGCCATTCCTCCGCCATGGCCGCCCTGTACTCTCCCTGAGCACAAAAACAAGGCACTCTCATGCAAATCACCCAATAGCGCGGCAGTGATTAGCACATACAAATATACAGTCTGTAAATATAGGAACGCTCAGAAAAAAAGTGACACGCTATGGCTAACCTACTAAAAATCAAAATTCACTATAACTTAGACTAATGCTTTCAAGATTATTTAATGATTATGTTCAGATTTTATAACTGTAACATGTCTGGTTTTTAGATCAGACTACTGGAGCAAAAAAAAAAGTTAGTGTCACAATATTAAATTTTAAAAATGCAGTTGATCGTGATGGGGAAATTAGTATGTATATACACTATACTGTATGTATAAAGTATAATATGGGTAATGCAACTTGTATATTATAACCCACTTACAGTGAAAGGGCCCAGGTATGCTACGTATCCTGCAGATAGAAGCACATCGCCTGCCACATTATTGACCATGTAGTCCAGATGTTGGACTGTTTCCTTCCAACGCACCTTCTCATCCGCCAGTCCGCCTATAAGCTGGAGAAGATCAATGCATCATGATGACAAATGTATCAATATTAAAAAAGTAAAATATTTTGAGACTTAATGAAGAAATAGACAATATTATCTGCATGTTGTTTTTACTACGTATGTGTATCCTGTTCCAAACCACCTCTCTGGTCTCTATCTTGTGCTGCTGTAATGCTAAATATCCCCCGCTGGGATCAATGAAATGTTGTCTTATCTTATTCTATCCCTCCTTCTGACCTTGTCAGCTCGGACGAGGCGGGCCTCACACAGCTGATACTTGTTGTCCAGCTCTTCTTTCTTTGCCAGACAGTCTTCGTACTTGGCCTGCAAAGTGGCAATGCCGCCCTCCACCGCTGCCAACTTCTCTTTGGCATCATCTAGGATGCGCTGGGTCGCCGCTAAGTCCTCCTGGGCCTCCTGGAGAGCTTGCTGTACGAATATTTACATTTCCAGTGTTAAGAGAACTCTCTTTAAAAAAAAAAAAAGCATGCAAGTGCAGTGGCGAGATAATGGCTCAAATGTGGATTTCAGTTTTTACCCTTTTAGGTTCCACGGCCCTGGCCACAAAGTGATATATATGCATGGCTCGCACCCACTGGCAAATGGAGGTACAGGCTTTGGAAACCTTGGCAATGGAGGCTGGCTGGAATTCCTCATTATCTATGTAGGGCTGCACTAAAGTGATCACGCTATCTGGGATGTTTTCCTGCAGAAATGAATAGTCAAAAACTGAAACTTAGAGAACTTCAGAGCACGAAATCAAGCCGTCGCCAGACAGACAATGACTACACACACTATACACACAACGACATGGCAGAAAGTCCACTTGTTATGGGCTCTACCTTATCATACTTGAAGAGGCTCTCTAGAAACTTGCCAGGGTCTTGTAGCAGACCCTTACCAGGTTCCCAGTAGTCGTCGACCTTGGTGCCAGGCTTCTCTCCTGGTACCCTTTTGGGTTTGATGCCTTTCATAATGCACACTGCCTCAATAACTAGCTTCACCCCCTGAGGAGGTCGCTGCATTGCTCGCACCTGGAAAAAAACATTCACACGTATAACCTAACAATGCAAGACTATTTGTAGACATCTTCATCATGACGACCTCTGACCTCAGTGACATCGTTCTTGTTGAGTGACTTGAGGCTGGTGAGGGCAGCATCCAGGGCTGGCAGAGCCTCGTCCAAGTCTCTCTGGGCGTCCGATGCGATGGCTCCTGCAAAACGGGCTTTCTCTGAAGCTTTGGCTTCCTCTGCTTGCACTGACTTCCTGGTCTCCTCTGCAACCACTGTGTCTTTCTGGCAACACAGAGTATAAATCACATTCAAGGTCCATAGGTTAAAAGCACAAAAACACAGATCATATATGGGTTTTTGTTCCACTGTCATTAATCTCTGTCGTAGTCAAAAAACAGTGCAATTCTACGGAATTCAGAGACAAACTATCAGATATTTTACATGGTTCAGACATTTGTTTATCTATTTCTTTTTCCTTACTTTGATGGTCTCCATAGTAACTTCAGTGTCCTTAGCAGCCTCCTCCAAAAGAGGTCTCATCGTCTCCAGCTCCTCCTGCATCTTACTCACATCCTCGGCTGTGCTAAGAAGCTACAGGATCAAAGAGCAGCAGGCGGTCAGTTAACAGTGCTAATTGAATATATGTACACACATTACAAATTGAATCTCTATTATTTCTGCCTTGCCTTGTCCAGGCCTGTTTTCATGCGCTGTCGAGCACTGCACAGTTCTTGCTTCTTGCGTCCAATGAGATCTGAGAAGATTTTGAGCAGTTCCAGGTAGCTCTTGGGTGTGACGTAGTTGTGTCGAGAAAGCTCAGCAAGGTACTGTTCACACCTCTTGGCTACCATCTGGTGGATCTTCACACACATCAATGTCTGGAGAAGGGAATCAATTAGGTTGGGATTAGGATGAGTTCACATTAACCAGTTATTTCCTTTCAAAACAATGTGTTTACCTCTCTTATTTATAACTTTGTCTATGATTACACACTAGTCATTTAACCAGTCTATTTGTGTTCTCCACTCTTGTATTCCTGTCTTTGCCAGTGCTGTTTTTAAACCTTCATGCTAATTAATCGTTAAGTGGACAGCTCTAAGCAAACGTGTGAGTGCACCCAAGACACATTGAGGACACACTGAGAGATGGTCTGGACACACGTGACCACATTATGTAACCATTGTGAAGACGTATGTGTCCTGGGTCACATGGAGGGGCTGTCTACTCAGTTGAAGTCCTCTGGCTAAGCAGAAGATATGCTGATATTAAGGTAAAATTGAACTTACTATCAGAACTAAAAGATATAAAAATTTGCATTAGAGATGTTTCTGGTGGAACAGTGTGTCCGCTTGCTGAGCTCCATAAATCAACCTAAAATACAGGAGGCATTGATATTTTAATGTTTAAATATTTTAAATGAAATGTTCCCAGTCTTTTATAAATA